>NC_139345.1:71632590-71695974 GCF_055883805.1 Amblyomma maculatum
ACGTCAGCAACATCTATGCGATCGCTGGTGGAGAGCCAAAAAGCTACTTCACCAGCGGAACCCTGCGGCGGTGGAATTTTTTTTTTCTTTATTTTCTACATTAGGGTAAGTTTTATACTTTGGCAGCAGCTTTGTCTATGGAGACTGTCGGATGTTCTTGTAAAGCGATGGGCATATTCCGTTATCAGTATTTCTGCTTTCTCTTCTCAGTTGCGTTCCTCCTTTCCCAACTTGCTTCGCATCGGCAGAACACAAAGTAAAATTTGCTCCATATTTCAAGATATATTTCCTTTCCCTGCGGGTAACGTTAACTTCAGTCAGAGTGTGCTTTGATAGACGTCTAATGAGTTTAAATTCTGCTTTTATTTATTATAAGAGCTCTGATTAGCAGCATTTCGAGAAGCTTCTCTAGATCCTATCCTTCAACTTAAGCGAATGGCTTCTAAACCCCGACAAGAGCATCGAACCACGGTTTCACAATGCCGCTCCAGTAGGAGCCTTTACACGTCGTCTTGCTGTCAGCAATTAGCGCTGACTGGCGTTAATTAGCCTAATTATCTGGCGTTCTGCTTTGCTTTTTTATCAGGAATAGAAGTCAAGACAAAAGGCTTGGTATAGTCGAAATTTGATGCATTTTTAACGATTGGGGCTACATAAGGGAAAAGAAAATTCATCTGCTCTGCATTGTTCCCACCTTACCAACATTTCAGATTCAAAAGTTGTCAAATAACTAGACGTGAACTCTTGACAAAGCGCAGTCCTTGATGTCGATGGAGTGACTCTGAGCGTACAACTTGAGTTTTTTGCATAGCATATAAACAGAAAAGTTTGAACCCAGACCAATTACCGACCCTAACAATGCCACAATGTCCTACATTAGATGTCGGGCGCTCTGAGGTGTCAAGCTATTTTCTATACAGCCTTGTTACTGCAGATGTCCGATTTCTACAATCAGTAATTACACGCTGTTGGAAGTTTACTAGAACCAGTGCGCGATTCAAAATTCTATTTCAGTCACAGAAAAAAAGTGCCCGTAATTAGTGACAGGGCGTTCAGAATTTCTCGGAACGTAATCCCTATTAACATTTCTTCTTCAAGAGATTGAAAATAGCAGTGAGTTGCTCTAACTACAATTTGTCTGCTACAAACTAGTCAAGGTACGCTTATGCGCAGAGAATAATTTGATGCCTATTATTACTTTGTAGCCGAAAAGCACAACGCCCAACACTGCATTCGGCTTGGTTAAATTGAAACATTTTGATAGCTATGCTACTCTAGCAATTTCCTCAGCAATGTCTCCGTATTGGTCGACCTTTTTTCGTGGTTATATTTAAGTTTTTTTCTTCTTCATAGCCAACAAAATGCAAAGCGTGGCAACAGGCTTGACGATTATTCGAAATTTTCCCGTTGACAGCATCGCGCCAGCGAATAAGATTTCGAATATATATAAAAGAAGCAAGAAAGTGGGGAGCGGGAGAGGCTGATAAAGCAAGCTACGACATCTGTTCATGCAGTTTGTCACCTTGTTTGCGGGCGCTCTGGGTTCCAAATTTAAGGAAGATATATCACATACGCTCAACATTTCAGTCCAATCCCCTCGGTAACCATGTGCACCACATTCATTTCACGTAAGGAAATGATGCTTCTCCATCAACAAAACAAAAAGCTTTCAAAAGTTTCCAGCTAAGTCTACCATGAAGTACAACTAAATATAAACCAAGACGCTGCGTCTACGCAGTTTTCTCGGCGACGTTTCACTATTTCTCTATGTCCTTTCTTCGGATTTGGCTTTGCGTCCTCATTCAAGATGCAACGGGCATGTAGTCAGCGACATCGTGTCCGCCTAACTCATTAAATTTGAGACAACATCGACTAGAATTTGTGTTCCTTACGACTACGCTATAACTTTATGTCATTCACCTTGCAGGGAACGGTAAAAAACAAACCCCCCAAAAATTTCTCACCGAACGCTTTATATATCCGGCTCTGAGAACATTTTGATTGCGTTTCTTTTTTATAGCCTTCAAAGTCGTTCGGAAACTCCTTTCAAGGTCCGAAGCTCGGTTTTCGTTTTTGGTAAAGCACTGCTTCATACTTAAAACGTTTTCGTGTATTCACTTAGGAAGCAGAACCGATTTAGGTATGAGCGTGAATTTACCCAGCATATCTTTAAAATATTCATGATTTTTAACTTTATTCTTCTTTGCAGAATATTGTGACGTGCACGCAGATGTATATGAAAAACTCTGCAGTACCAACACGCTAATCCGGACTTTTTTTTTTTCTCTCTTCTTTCGTAAACACACCGAAGAATGTCATAGTCTTGGCTTTCAAATTGCCCGCTGCATTGGTAACACCGCCTTCCCGACCAAACCTTGCCATTACCCCATTACAGCCCTAACTCGGTAGCTCAGTGGTTAGGGCGCTATACTACTGTGCCCAAGAACGCGGAATGTAAATCCCGTCTGCGGCGGCCGCTTTTTGGTGAAATAGAAAAGCAAGGAGCCCGTGCACCTTGCGATTCAGTGCACGTTAAAGAAACCTAGGCTTTAGAAACTTGTGGAGCCCTCCTTTACGGCGCTTTTCATAGCCCGAGTTGCTTTGGGACGTTAAAACCCAACAAGCCAAATAACCAACCGTTTCTTCAAATAATATTTTACGACCGTTACTACTATTTACGTTATATATATATATATATATATATATATATATATATATATATATATATATATATATATATATATATATATATATATATATATTCGGTACTCTACCACTGAGCAATAGCGGCAGGTGTCAGATGGAACGCGTGATATAGAGGCAAGGGTGGGCGCTGTGTGACAACCCTCTTAATACCGATGACGTCAAGGCCAGGAGGTTCCAAGTCCTCACTACGCTAATCAGCGAATAAATGAAGGTAAAAGGAAAGTCTACGTTATGGCATACATAAGAAGGGAGTCAACAGCCACCCTCAAAAAGGAAAGCAGGGGGATGTTTTTATCAATGTGTAGTATTATGTGAATTGTGCCGTTTCTGCAGACGTGCATGTCATAAATGTGGTTAGTATGTAGATGCACTAGTGACAGAGCAGGCAGTGATACAGCAGCTTTCTTCGTGATTCCAGAAATAGAAAGATGCACCTAATGCTCATGTAGACTCTACAAAGGTGAGGTGGTCTTGAGGCAAGGGTGATGACCTGTCGATGACAACTTCAAGAAAGCGATGGCCTTTCTTCGAGGAAACGGCTTTGCCATTGATACATATGGCCTAACGAGATACCATTTTTCGCGTTAATAATGCCACAAATGAGCCCTTCTTCGTGGAAATATTTCGGACATATTTTGAATTTCTGCCAGTGTCAAAAATTTGACGTTTAAAGATGTACATCTGATGCATAACGAGCTTTGGCCAAGAAGCAACAACATGCGCGCATCAGACTTCGGCATTGCCTGCAAATGACGGGGCGTCACCCTGAAAAACAACGTGCAAGCGCTGCTGAGAAATTCGTGAAAAGGGTCATTAGAATTGGGTGCACTTCATGGAACCCTATTGCATTTGCCTCACACGAAAGATTGCTCATTAGTGCAGCGGCATAGAAGCTGTGCGCACTCCCGAATAGTGCTGCTTCAACGTGAACACTGTGGCTGTTGAAATCTCACTGATATTCACGCAGCGGAAATCGCTGTCCAATTTTGAGCTTACGTCGCAGTGACTGAGGTGAACTAAAGTCATATCAATATCAGTGTGCTCGATCTGACAAAATACAATAGCGTTTCCAAGGCCTGCCACCATCACATCATGATTACCACCTTTATCACGCACAGTTCAGGACAGAAGTTCTCTCCGAAAACCCTTCAATTAGTCCCGTGACAGCCGCGGCAACCTTATACATGCAAAGTTCTTAATTTTATCCGCCCACCTAACTTTCTTCCATCCACTGCTACGCTTGCCTTCTCTTGGCATCCAGTTAGAAATCCTTAATGAACATTTCAACAAGAATATCATTAACTCGGGTTTCTTCTCTGGCACACGCCGCTCTCTCTGCGTCTTAACGTTATACCTACCGTTTTTCTTTCCATAGCTCACTGCGGGGCCGTCAGCGTAAGTCTTCGCTCGCCGTCATGTTTCTGGCTCACTAGTAATTAACCGGTAAAATATCACTGTTATGTTCTTTTTCTTGAGGGATTTTGATAAGCGGCCATTAATGATCTGAAATCGTCTCCAAAAGGCACTTCTTCCTAATCTTATTCTTCTAGTTATTTCGCTGCCGTGGTCCTGATCAGCGATCTCTAGCTGTCCTAAATAGTTGCATTCTCTTGGTATACTTCCACGGTTTGCTGCCTAATTAAATGGCTGTTTGCTTCCGTAGCGTGGAACATTCGTTTATCGATATTAATTTCAGCCCACGCTTTATTTTGCCGGTCAAGGTCATTGGATCATTGAACATTCTTTGTAATTCATCCCATAAGTTACACAGCAAGGCAATGTCAACAGTGAGCCGGCACACTACAATCCACAACCAAAGGGGTGTAAGGTGCGCCTCTAAAGCTAGCGCTGACCCTTGACAATTCCTGCGCAGTGGCATAGTCCGAGAGAAACATATGGAGTTCAATCAGGACAGACACACTGTCGTCGAAGCTCTGTTCTATTTATGGTCTTCTAATCTCTCTTAGATTCAAATTAACTAAAATCAGTTTCATTTCCCCTTTTATAGAATACACATAAAATAGTTACAGATGAAATCTCCCCATGGACAATTCGACGAGTCTATTCAGTTGCGCTTATAAGTGCTAGCTTTAATATTAACAAAACATGAAGACAAAGGTTTATCAATATAAACATGACAGTCACGACGAGCTTTGCTTAGTGAATGTCAGGGTAAGAAGATGTCCCAGCTATTTAGAAGCGTCTTAATGAATTCTTTTCCGCTATTGAATCGGGGCGTCGATGCTTCTTAATCCTCGCCTTGCCTCTGAGCACCATAATTATTCTGTCCTTGGTTGGGCTGAAATGTGTGGGCTGTTTATATTGATCCTAATTTTCCGCTTAAGCACATTATCGAGTCGGAGGGAACATGAGACCCCCGAGGTATCTGGAAACTCGCAGTAAAAACCTGACTAGCCTAGAACAAATTCGGAAAGCAAATAAACACTGCCACGCAGCCACACAAGCTGGATCAGTGCGGCAGAGATTACAGCTGCTACCAATTGCTTGGCTACCGAGAAATGCCACTGCCGTCTTCCGCTGACGATTATGGCTATATATAGACAGCACTACAGGAGAGAACGGAAGAAGAAGGGCAACTAACTATAAAAAAAGACGAAACATAAGGATATCGCTTTCTGGAAATGTTCCTGACTCATAGCTATGCGCCATTATTTGGCCATCGAAAGAACACATTATAAACGACTCTCAGAGTTACCAGGCACCAGTCCCGCGTATAGGACCATGGAAAAGCTCCTGAGCTAGATAACGCACAAGCACACACGCATACAAAAAGAGAACACGAAAAGAAAACACCGCCGAAACAAAGTGCTAGCAAGGCAGCTTCTCTCTGCGATCGTTTGGTGGCTGGTACTCAGTTCTCGTCTCTTTAGTTTTCGTCTCCACTTTGTTTCTACATCTACTTTCTTTTTACGTTTGTATGAGCCGCATTTGCCTGTTCGCATGCCAGGCTTTACTTCACCGAGGTGCACCCCAGCGTGGGAGTTGATCGCTAAGAAAGAAAAGAAACAATAACAAAAGGTAGCAGCGCAAAGCCTGACGGGATAAATCGCGATCAAATGCGTTGCGGGAGGCTTTCGCGCCGGCAGCCGCGACGTCTAACGCTCATAAAATATGGAACGTTGAGCCAGGCGTCGCTAGTAGATTCTGCTGCTGCTGCCCAACCGCTGCTAGCCTGCCGAGGCGAGACATGCTACTGAGGTGCGTTTCTGGGCTCCCCAACCAGCGCGCGTATCCGTGTAATCTCAGAGGAATTCCAATGAAAAAACCACAGATCGTCTTTCCATGTACGCAGTGGGATCGAACGAAGCCTTCAAGACTGCTCGTACTTTACCCGAAAGCCCAACACCCAACACAGCCAAATCTTGCGTCGCAAGAACACGTTCCTTTTTGGTGTAGCAGAAGCTGCCGGGGTATTGCAGTTCGTCCTTGTTTCTCTTGATTTTGTTTGTATTCTTCCGTGCGTTTGTGCATGTATGCTATCGCTGGCTTTGCAACGTGGGCAATTTCTTCCCTGCCCTGTCCTCACGTTCACATTATGTGCTTCTCTCTGTGATAGTAAGTCATTTAGGCTTTGGCCTAATGCATCCATCAGGAAGCAGCGACCCTTCGGCAGCGTTGTGCTTATGTGTGTATTAATATCTAGGTCCGAGATAAATCGACTGACACGCACAGGCGATTAATAAAGAGCTCACAGCCTGTAAACTGTTTATCAAGCTTGGGTTTTCACTCCGTAGGGCGTAATTAGTGGCATCTATAAGAAGGCGATAGCAAAAGGAAGCTGTGAGGGATCATAGAGGATCATGCTCTCGTTTGCCCACTTTCCCATGCTATAGAATTTTGGACAAGGACAGTTTTTTTAAAGGGACTTTATTTAAAAATTTGCGAAGATGCGCCACAACATTAATATAGCCACAGACTCCACCATCAGGACGGTTGTAGTTCTCTGCTATGCACTACCGAAAACACACGTCATTGGTTGTTTGCTACTCCCTTAATTCGAGCGTAAGACAAAAGTTAGGGACAAAAATTTGCTGCAAATTGGTGTATTAAATCATTCCTATGACTAATTTTACATCAGTATCGCTCAATGTTTCAAAATTGTTGTACGCTTCAAATTTATGTCTGACAAAACTGGAGTCGTACTAAATAGTTAGCTTTTAGTTTATTAAAATCTGGCAGCAAAAATGCGGCTTGATAAATATTTACATTTCACACGAATTTTTGGGACAGTCTTGCGGTTGAGAACGACATAGAGACCGGAAACTGTTCCTGGTCTGATTCCTTCGTCAGGAAGAGTTCTTTAACCTATGACGGTCACAAAAGGAATGATTTCTTTTCAGTGCATAGGCGCGCTGCGCTGAGCGCAGATAGCCGTTATCCTTATGTTGAAAGGCCCATCCGGCCATTATTACGTTTTGCGAACTGAGGTAAAGAGATGCATATGGCGGAAAAAGAACAATTATTAAGCACATAAACAAAAAAAAAAATTAGGAGGGCGCTTAAGCTTCGACCTAAAAGTACACGCACTAAGGGCTTTAACAGCGTCTTTTCATTCCGTGAATTTTGGTCATTGAGAGAAAGTCGCAGAGTTTTGTGAAAGGTTAAACCCATCTAGTAAGTGTAAATTTAAAGCCTGTTTATTCGGTTCGTGTTTTGCGGAAAGGCAGGCGCAGTATTTGGGTCACTTTTTGTATGGACAGTTGCAAACCTAACGGCATTCAATCGCGAGTGCATATAATTGGCCGATTTGAATCCCTGTCGCTAACAAATCTCCGACTTGACTAGCAGATGGATGCTAACAGGGAAGCGAAATTTTACGACGCTGCCTTGAACTCCGCGCAAGGAACGGTTGGGTCAAAGTTCTGATACGAACTCACATGCGAACTTTTTCCGACAGTAATTTTTTTTTTTTTTTTTTAGTGTAAAGCTACACTACGCCGGTCTGAGTGGAGTTTCGCGTGAGTGTTCCCCGCCCGTTATGAGCATGCGCGAGAGCCACGTCTAATTGCGAAGAAGAAGAATAAGAGGAAAAAGAAGAAAAAGGAAAAGAAGAAGAAGAAGAGAAAGAAAAAGAAGAAGAAGAAGAACGCTCGGTCACCTGCAGCTAATGCTTTCGCTACATATTCGGTTCAGCAGCGTTGAACCCTTCTAATTGTTTTTTTTTTTTTGTTTTTTTTTTAATTCTGGGTTACAGCGACGGAACGCCTCTTCTACCAAACGAGCTGTATGTACAGACAGAGTTTTTATTGTACGTACGTAAAGACGAGTTTTTTAATTGTGCATACAAAAAAAAAAAGAAAACAAGAGTAGGGGGCAAACTACACAGGCATTTTCATGCAAAAAAAAAAAAAAAAAAAGCAGATTTCCTAAAACAAGATGCAGGCATAGCCTACAGGCCCCATGTCGCTTTCTGAAAGTGAGCGAGAACATTCGGCAGCGTTAACCGCTGCCGTTAAGTGTTGTTAATCGTTTTGTTTTGTCCTTAGGGGTCCAGATGATCGTCTAGACTAAATAAGGCAAGGCTGAAAACAAGAGTTCAATTTTGCTTTTCTTGAAAAAAACGTTGAGTGCGTTTTTAATTTAGGCTAGTAAACCTGTGATTCGTGGACCGCTTGCCGAATTAAGAAAGAAACCGAGGCGAGTGCAGTTACGAGATTAAAAAAAAAGTGTCAAGAAAATAACCAGGCGTAAAGCAGCAGATGCAGATAGAGAAAACATAAGATTCAGTAGCACTTCGATCAAGGGAGGCGCGAATTAAAATAATGTCTGTCATGTCGTAATCTTTTTCCTCTGGTTATCTTAGTTGCCACTTTTTTCTACACCACTTCTGATTATGATATGACACGCTATCATACCATTTTATACGGTTTCTCTTCTCTTGACGTTAAACTATGATACGTTTACGAAAAGGTACACATGGTTGCGTACTTAAGTCATTTGCAAAGTTGAGTGAAGCGCATATTTCACTAACAACACCACGCTAATTGTGGGCATGTCGCTAGCGGTATAATGCAGCCATCAGCTTAAGTGAAGTGAGTGCAGTTCGTAAGAAACCGTTGAACGATTGTGCTCATCAAAAAATTGTTCACAAGAGTCTCGCGGCTATACCGCATTATTCTTGTGCACTACCGCAAGGTATTGCTGGAACTTGATGTTACTGACAAAAAGCATTTATTCATAACTGTTATGCGTTCAATTATTTCTCTTTACTTCATTGTCCTAATAGTAAATAAGGTAGACGTCTTTGCATGGCCTCTTTCTTGTCCCCAGATGAGTCCTTCAAGCTTGCTTTCGCTAATCGGCTGACAGCTCATTCAAGAAAGATGTTCGGCACTGCTTCTAAAGCAAACACACAAACGAAAGCTAATACCTCTGTCGACCTACAAAGCAAACGTTGCGTGCCGTTTCGTTTCGGCCCTCCATCGGGTTTTGAGCAGCGGCGCCAACTTTTTCCTTTCCACCCGTCTCCCGCCGCCTCACCCGTCCTTGCCCTCGAGATCCCCAAAGTGGGGCAACGAAGGCGCATGCGCCACTGGAGGCGCGCCAGGCGTTTTCCCGAAAGTGACGCTTTACTGCGCAGGCGCATGACGTCACTCAAGGAGAGGATGCGCTTCTGTAACTATGCGAACAAAAAGCTCCGCTCGAAGCGTGGTTCTCTCGGCGCAAAAGCTCTCGCGCTTGCATGAATACGCCGACACCTTGCGGCAGCAATCGCAACCAATTCCATCTTTTTCATCCGGCGGATCGGAAAGTTCAGTTGTCGCTGTCGTCGATAGAGAGCGCCGCTCTCCGTAAAATTCAGCGCTGCTACCCCTAAATATCCCTTTGGTATCGCTGAGACCTTGGAGAACGCCGCAACTGAAACCACCGAAAGGCTGTAGCGACCGCCTATCCAGCGCCATTTCCCATTCGCTGTCGCCGCTCTTCCGAGAATCCACCGCCGGCGCTCAGCATCCTCATCTCCATCACCGCTCTCGAGCATCCGTCGCACGCACGCACGCTTTCGGCTTCTCCGCCAGCTTTTGTGTTCTGCGGCAAAGCGACCTGTGAGGTTCCTGGTTGACTACGTGCGTCGGCGATCATCAGAAGACAACGGAACTGTTTCGTGCTGACGTTACGCCAAACACGCCGATCCTTGAACAACATCGCTTCGTCAACGTCCGAGACAGGTGAGCGTGGGGTTGAACCTCAAGACAAAGCATTCAGAGGGAGAGGGAGGGAAAATGCTGCACCATGCCGATGACCTGTCGTCATATTCGCCTTCGCCTTCTAGGACATTCACTCTTAAGTTCAATCAACTCGGCTGCTTAGAATTCGTGCCCTAGCTGCGGGTTCTTATTGAACTAACACTATCGCTGATCTGATCTTGGCAGCTGGGTAAAAACAATAAAATAGCAGTGACGTGCCTGAACTACCGCATGCACCGTGACATTGCCGTTCGCGAAACGCAGCTTTGGACGAAAACAAATAATGGGTGATAGCTTTTCGCTCATATGTGTTTACAATATTTCTTGGGTCAATACGAAGAAATATCTTTTTTTTTTTTTTTTTGCGAGGAGAAGTGCAATTAAGAGGCTTATTTTGGGCCTTGCAACATAACCATAATAAAGCCTTAATGCTCTTGAGAAAGAAACATTTTTTTTTTCTAAAAACTTCGCATTCTAGTTGTTTCTGTTTTCTGCTCAAAAATTAAGTTACCCTACGGCAGCTGAGAACCTCCCAGAACAACAGTGGCTTGGATTAATGCGCTTGCAGATTTTACATGTGCAACGTTTGTTTTAAGGCTTTTGTGAGACAGAGCTCTCACTGTATCAATGACAAAACGCATTTATAGCGCAGATGGGAAGGGAATTGGCAGCTTCTGGGATTTTGAGCAAAACTTATATATATATATATATATATATATATATATATATATATATATATATATATATATATATATATATATATATATATATATATATATATATATATATATATATATATATATATATATGACGATAAAATAAATGTGTATAAAATGTGATAAAATGTGTATTTATTCAATCACTACTGCTGCCGCTCATTATGCTACAAGAAATATTTAGTTATTGGTCACGTACTTATATATATATATATATATATATATATATAAAGTAAAGTACGTTCACACCCTTAGACCCATAACTAAATATTTCTTGTAGCATAATGAGCGGCAGCAGTAGGGATTGAAAAAATACACATTTTGTCACAGAGTAGCAAGAACACGTGAATAGTTCAATTCATAAATTTATAACCCATTTTAGTGCATATCGTCTACCGCGGCCTGGGTCGGAAAGCTTTATCTTTGTGTAAAAGACCCGTGCTTCTCTCCCAAGTCAGACAAATACTTCATGCACAATAACAACTCAGTAATTCGCCCAACTACATTTCAAGGTATTGTCATTATTAAAGCAGTTTCTTCACGTGGTTGACTGGTGTAAAGAAATATACTTGAACCAAATAAAACGTCTATTCATTCCGCAAGCCAATATTCTTATTCATGTAAAGGAATAAGTGAACCAAACAATTATGTGATTTCAATGTTCGCTTTTATAGAAATTGCTGATCTGATGCGGGAAAAAAAAAAGAAAGCATTTCCATTTTACGACGTACAACGTTATTTGCGCGTTGTTGAACGCATTCAGAGCAACTGCGTATTTCTTACGAATCTTGACTTTTCCTCTCAAGTCTTTGCCTTAGTTATTCGTTTATTTGTTCGCGTGTACATTTTTTGTTTACAAAAGGTGCCATGAAATACGGCCAGGCGAACGTTGCCAAGGACGAAAAAGTTTGGAAATACATCCCTTCTTCGGAAAGAAGCCTGCATTATTTAATCATGCTGTGTTGGATACTCGGTGCAGCTCTGAAATAGATGTGGCCGCAATTGATCCTTTGCATGAGGGACCTCAAATTGTTGTAAGTTTATTACAGAGGGAGAAGAACAGCACGATTGAATGTAAACTTGTGCAGCATGTAGTAAAGGTCAAGTTGCAGCTGTCTCTATTTAGGGACAAAAGATTTACACAAAACTATCATTACATAATCACCCTGACTATACCCACTGCAGGGCGAAAGCCTCTTCCATATTCCTCCAACTAGCCCGGTCCTGGGCAAGCTGCATCCACTTGACCCCTGCTAACTTCGTAACCTTGTCCGCCAGCCTAACTTTCTGCCGCCCCCTGCTACGCTTTCCTTTCCTTGGAATCCAGTTTGTTACCCTCAGCGACCATCGCTTATCCTCTCTTCGCACTACATGTCCTGCCCATGCCCATTCCTCCTTCTTGATTTCCACTAGAATGACAGTACCTTGAGCTATTTCTCTGGCCCACTCTGCACGCTTTTTATCTCTTAATGTTACCGCTACCATTTTTCGTCCCCTAGCCCTCTGCATAGAACTATAGCACACGCTGAACGCAAGGAAAGGAAAATTGTTGTACGAAATACCAGTGACACCAAGTGGACGAGCCAAGGGTGTTATTTATCTTAATATCTGCAAAGAACCTTCTTTACACGGTAGTTTTTTTACACCAAAGAGCTCCTGCACAAAGCACCTTACCTTATTTAGGTGAAATACTTCCATATTTGTACACAAAGGCTCACAAGCGTATATTCACGTCAGCTCACATACAGAGACTGTAAAGATTAAACTTTCCCTGCTGCTTATGAAACTTTTAAGAAGTGTGCGCGAATATCGAAATAATTGAATCACTTTCGAAAAGCGCATTAAAAAAATGAGAGTGTGCGTAAATTATAAAATCATTTGGAACCTAAGTTAAACATCGCTTAAAGCGCAGCGCCCAGTTACATTTTTACCTTTTTGCTTAGCCGCAAAAGCATTGCTTCGACCGTTGCACACTTCTAAAGATTCTGCCTGGTTAATCTCGTGAAAAAAAAAAAAAAAAAAAGAAACGGCAAGGTCGAACAATACAGCGCATCGAGCGGCTTCTTCGCAACGTATTCACGATCGCTGACCCGTAATGATCCGTACACAACGCGGACAGCCTACCGTGAACGCGAAGCCTGGCGTGCAAAATTGAATCTCTTATCCGGGAGAGAAAGAAAAAAATGAAAATGCGAGTTGGGGGAGGAAGCAGATGCGGCTCAGTGAGCTATTTGATTTCCTTCCACAGTGTACCGCTGTACGCATCCCTAGAGGAGGCGCCAGCGAAAAGCGAATAAAAGAGAAAGAAAACTACAGAATAAAGGCACCGCTGGCCATCGTCGTTTGGGAAGCAAGTGAATCCCTCCATCCGCCGCGCCGGGAGGCATGCGTTACCTAGGAAACCGAGGCGCGCAAACAGAAGCGAAGCAAGCTTGCTTGGCGACGCCAGGTTGATAGGCGACGAGTGGCGGCGCCTACCAACTGGCTACATATGTGCCTTTGTGTGTGTTGCAGCATCCGAAGGAAGCCCCTGCGGAGCAAAGGATCAGGTCGCACCGCTCCTCGAAATTAAAACGCGCCTTGATGGCTCTACGGGATCACTCTGTCTTCCCCTAGGCTGCTTCCCTCCTGAGGGCGTTCAATTAAAGGGATGACCTCCCTGCGTGCCCCTTGGCTTCCCAGCTTGAGTCCGTGGCCTCGCTGTTTGGAGCACAGAACGGCTCAGTGTGCGTACGTGTGTCATCGCGGCAGCACGGATCAGTGAAAGAGGGAAGGGTTAGTTCGTAAGAGCAATTTGTCTCGTCGTGATGCTGGTCCTCAGAGGAGCGCGATGACCAGCAGCAACTCGCTGGAGAGGAATGGTATCAAGTATCTTCCTTCTTAACGCCTTCAGCAGCGCGACGAACGTGCTTCTCGGTCGAACTGCTTCGCACCGTGGAGCTCTCTTCGTGAGCTGATCCCGGTTGGCGTATCTGTGATTCTTATATACTTGTACTTTTGTATTGGATGTCTTGTTGTCTTATAACGAAGCGCAAAGAGTACGGAGAAGATGTCTTGCGCTGAACTTCTTGCGTCGGTACTAGTTCGTATCCGGGATGTCGATCCTTCTTATGTGCCATCTTAAAGAGTACTAACACTACAGTTTGGGAATACGCCTAGCTTCATTTGTAAAGATTGCCCTTGGAGTATAACTCGATATTGTCACTAATGTGACGTTTACGTATATTCACAACTACCATAATTAAAGAAGCCAATTATTATTAATTCTTTTGTGACAGTTTCTTTTTTTTTTTTTCTTTTATCAAAACACGTTGGCCTTATTTTTTGTCTCCACAGGACAACCTAGAGAATGTTTATAAAATAATCAAACAAGACAAACTTTTCTTGCATGGGAAGACGCAGACTCGTTATAAATTTCAGTACCAGCACCGCAATTTTCGGCGCCGGCGTCGTTTGCCGTAATCATCAACCGAATACAGAAGTCTACCGTAGACGTGGGCTTCTCCGAAAGGTCTCCGGCTACTGTTCACTTGGGCAAGTTGACGTCGCTCTCTCGCAGCAAGCCTTTTAACATCGTCATTCTACCGCATTCCTATTATCTATCTATTCCGTCTTCCTTCTCTTTTCACCCGTTTGTTACTCTAATTGAAAACATCAGTCAGACCACCACGCGCTGTGCCCAATCGCATTTCCTTTGATCAAGTTCAGCTGTGATATCGTCAGCCTGCAGTTAGCTTCGTTGTGATTGTCTGTTTTTTTTTCTCTGCAAGTTACATTCATCATTTTTTCTTCCATTGTTTACGGCGCTATCCTTAGCACCATTTAAACTATAACCTTTAGTGTTCATGTTGCATCCCCGAAGGTGAGCACTAGGACGTCGTTTATAACTACTTTTCCTAAAAGAATGTCGTCGAGCAGCTGTATAAGATTGTGAGCATTTACTATATTGTTCTCGTTTCACTACTATTCTTCCTTTTTATTCGTACCCTTGATCTGCCACTATTAATTGCCCTCAGTAGATGCATTGTTTCAGTGTTCTTGTATCTTGCTTGGCGAGGCTGCCGCAGCATTACTCGAGCCTTCATATTGTTCCCTAAGCGCATCATTGAGCCGATCCAAATATGCGATTCTGCAAGATACACATTTTCTAGCTGCATTATAGAGCCTAAATGAAGCCTGTAAGTCTAGAACTACACTGAGTGTTGCTCCAGTTCACTCTGAAGTGGTGGTTCATGCTGCGTGCAGCTGGTAGAGCTCTACACATCTCGAACTCGATCCGCAAATATCGAGCAAACCACGTCAGTTCGTGGGTCACTGAATTTGGTTTTATTTTTCCGTTGTTTTCACGGAATTAATGCAGTCTTCGTGTCATTGTTCAGAAAAATGGTAAATTCAAAAAAGCTGCTCGTGATGAACAATTAACCAGCATCCAAGCGCTGTTGTGCGTCATCACTAGATGCTTTGAATAACTTCTTCAACAAAGCCACGTCTCGATACAGTGTGTCAAAGGCTGAAGTAGCTGGCTACTATACAGCTACTTTCTTTTGCATTTGCAGCTGTTTTCCAGGGTAATAAGCAGTCGCAAGAAACGTCAAAAGCCAAGATAAACCGAACGTTATTTAACGTTGTCCCGCAGAAAAAAAAAAAAAAACAGAAAAGTGCAGCGCCATTCTTCCACCGTCCAACCGATCACTGCGGCTCAAAGATCTCATCGCGTGTTTCTCACCGTCGCTGCTGCTGGCATGGCACGATAGAGCCGCGTTTCGCAAATTTCCGCGCTGTTCCCAACGCACAACTGGCTTCCCAATTTAAATCAGAAGGAGGGCTAGCACAGGGCGCCGTCCGCTTTCCCAAGTTCCTCGGCTAATCTCCTAATCCCCCCTCACCCGCCTAAGGCCGAGCCCGATGTTCGGCATATTTCCCTCGGGCAATCAGTCTGGATCAGCGAGATGACTGCAACGTCGCAGTGGGGGCACTTCTGTGGGGCTGGCTGTGTGACTCACGCCGGAGGCGCGGGAGCGCGAAGAGCTCCAGATTGTCGGTCCCCACGCTTGCGTCCCCAACCGCCCTGCCCACCCCCGTTATCAGCTAGGACCCACACACACAGCGCTCGTGCCGTCGCGTCTCATTTTCGTGCTTTCTGTTTCACTCATTGCCATTGGGCCCCGCCGGGGTGGTGCAGTGGTAAGACGCCCGACTACTGTGCCGGAGTTCCCGGGATCGAATCCCGGCCTCGGCGGCTGCGTTTCCATGGAGGCGAAACGAAGTGGCGTCCGTGTGCTGTGCGATGTCAGCGCACGTTAAAGATCCCCAGGTGATCGAAATTACTCCGTAGCCCTCCACTACGGCCTCCCTTTCTCTCTATCCACTTTCACTCCCACCTTCATCCCATCCCTTACGGCGCGGTTCAGGTGTCCACAGAGCAAGTGTGACAGATACTGCGCCTTTCCCTTCCTATGAACCAACCTAAATTGCCATTGGTTCATGACACCGAGTACGAAGCGTTTGCATTTAGTTCACTGCTGCATCGGGATCGGAATTCGCAAACACGCTCTAAAATGCATGTGCCTCGAGCAAAGAAACGTAAGAAAGAAGTGGATATTGCCATATTATGCGGGTGGTGTTATGACCGCCGACTGCTTGCGTAGCGTAACGTATGCAGCTGTTCAGCCAAGTGCTAGCCGGGAGTCAAATTCGTGATTTAAATTGGATGTAAATCGCTGCTTCCAGAGACATGAGAGGCGATTCGTGCAAATGTTAGCGTATGGATCTCGCTCGTTTATAGGAAGGAAAAGCGGTGGTTTTCGCAGCGCATATTTTTATAACCCATTTCCCAAAATCTTAGATTACAGCAGCAATTCTCCGAAAACAAAATTTAGAAATTTTTCATGCATTTCTGTCGGTGCATATTGGTAACTGCTAGGTACTTCTGCCCTTATTTCGTGCTTACTGGCGGGGCACAGTTCACGGCTTTACTTGCAGGCATCGTTTTTTACGACTGCTTATAAGGTCAATGAGGGCAACTCAATGTGGTCATCGAAATGAGAAAAAGATGTATTTATCGCCCACGAAAATTTTGTTTAAGTATCTCCAACCAGTATCTTAAAAATCGTTATGTTCATACCTAAAAGGATGGCCTGGCACGGTGAGGTGAATAGCTGTGCAAAGTATCCTCTGCGAGCTGCGCGAAAAAAGGTGACTAGGAATAGCAAGGATATCGGCTGGAGATGGTGGCGATGTATGCTGGGGATGAAAAAAAAAAATAAAAAATACCGGACGAAGACATCGAGAACTTTTTGTCGTATCTTGATTTATGTTTAGCTTTCAAAGCCTCTGTTTTCAGAAAGTGTCCTCTCTGTGTTTAGAACGGGATACTCCATCGATACCGGTCGCCTCCTAGTATATGTCTTAAGCATTCCTTTAAGCGGAGTAGACCATCGCGGTTATGAATGAGAAGAACTCTCATGCCGGCTAAGAAAACGCGTGGAATTAGTGGTTGAAATGAAGATTACGATCTCATGCTCTAATGCTGCGAGCTCCCCATTTTTATGATGCAGGCTACAGAGATAAAGTGCATTGTAATCAAGGCTGGCACATGTTCAACAAGCGAGACTTGTTGGTGGGATTTCTGCTACGCTCACGCTTGCGCATAAAGAAATGACAAGCGAGCAAGCCTTTCCTGTGCATTATCGAGCGTCACAGATGCAGCATATAGATTAAGGAAAACGACGCAAGTTCTTGTCTGATCATTTTTTCACTTTGTCTATATTATATCTGTAGCGTATCGTCTTCACAACGCATGCTAATATTTTGCTATTTCATGTATTAAGCGTCTTGACTCCGAACGCCCTATAGCAAGATAAACACGGCCTACGCTTTGCCGCAGACAGTTCTCAAGCAGAAGCTGTCTCAGCCCAACCACAAGGTTAACCTTCATGTTTATCTATAAGGCTGCACAGTGCAGATAAAAAGAGCCCTCTTTTTATTTCGTCGTCTCTAGCTACCACTCTGGCCCCGGTCTGCCTGCATCAGGCGAAATTGTTCTTCTCCTGTCAGATACGAACCTGAGCGACAAGATTTATAAGCGAGGGTGAGCCATCGCGAGCAACCGGCACATCTCTAGGGCAATTCTTCCCTGCCAGTGCTAGGTTCCCGTGTCATTCCCACCGCAAGAACAACGAGCCGAATCGTAATATTAGCCCTACGCCGCTGAAAGCGACGCGGCGGGACGCTTCCCCTCGTGCGAACGAATGGGGACAGTACCCGGCGTTCCGTCATCATCCGGTGCAGCGACCGGAACCGAAAGGAAGGCTCCCCACGCGGCAGTGCGTCCACCGGGAGGATGGGGAATCAGCTACCCAGCGTGCCCCCAGTATGCTTTTGGATCCCTCACTTTCCATTCCTCTTTATCCTGGGGTGCGGAGAACACGTGGCACTGACACTAGCTGGGGAAAACACCTAGAGCGAGACAGAGAGGGGGAAAAAATTAGGGGGTAGGCCCGCTTCTGAGTCACGTGCCACCGACGCTCCCACGGAATCTCTCCTTCTCTCCCGTTTCCTTTCCTTCTCCCTAGTCTGGCATGCCGATTTTGTTCCACATCAACGGCCGCCTCACAACTCGTTGGCTGTAGAAGGGCGCCCTGGCATCGCGTCAGAGAAACGATGAAGACGAGCTTCGTTTTTCCCCAGGTTTCTCCCGAGCATCCCTCGTTTTTGTGGGAATTGTTCAAGCGCGGTGCTTTGGAAATCAAAATGGAGAGAAAATAGTTTCTCGAACGCTTTTCCCTCGCAGGCGCTACATTTGCAAGCAGCATCGACATGGTCGCATCTCTGACGCGGACGTGACCGTGAAACTGCGGCGGTGGGAAGTGCGATTCGATGGGAATCTCACAGCGGGGCAAAAACCACCATATATATACTGCAGCGCGCGCAATATCGCTTCGTTGTCGTCCGGCTGTGGATTCCCTATACGCTCCTACTTGTACATAGCAGATGCGCTTACTTGTTCTCTGGGAAAGATAAGGAGAGGGGAGTCCAAAGATGAGCGGCAAACAGACAGGATCTACTCGTCGGAAACGAATTGCGTAAGTTTCAGCGATCGCGAAGCTTGGGGGAGGCGTCCGGACTCGCGCTCCTCCTGCGCTGTTCGCTGAATGGACCATTTTCGAAATGACTCCTGGGAACGTCGGCACGCGCCATTAGCCTTCCGTGGATGTCGTTTGGAGATGTCCGTTGCAGTGCATCTCGAGGCGATGCTGCTGCGCTGCACTATTCGTAGAGCTTTAGCTGTCCGATAACGCGACCGGTGTATAATGCCTGAAACTCTCGCAAAATGAGGCACCCTAAGGCCGAACCTCGAAGCACTCTAAATTATGTAGGAGTAGAGGCATGGAATGTTTCTGCGGGGCAATAACAAAAAAAAAAAAAAGCTTTGGCTGTTGTATTACTGTTTATCACATGCGCAGTTCATTTTACAAGGTGCCTTCTACCCACCTGTAGTATTATAGCGTACTCCCTCTGCTGCGTTATTTTAAAAGGGAGTCAATGGGGCTGAAACATGGAGGCTAACCAAGAAAGTTCTACTTAAGTTGAGGACAACCCAGAGGGCTATGGAAATCAAAATGGCAGGGGTAACATTAAGAGATAGGAAGCGTGCTGAGTTGGTCAGAGAAATAACTCAAGTTACCGACATTCTAGTGGAAATTAAGAAGAAGAAATGCGCATGGGCAGGACATGTAGTGCGAAGAGAGGATAACTGATGGTCGCTTAGGGTAAAAAACTGGATTCCAGGAGAAGGAAAGTGTAGTAGGGGGCGGCAGAAAGTTAGGCGGGCGGATGAGGTTAAGAAGTTCGCGGGGGTCAAGTGGATGCAGCTAGCACAGAACCGGGTTAAGTGGAGAAATATGAGAGAGGCCTTTGCCCTGCAGTGGATATAGTCAGGCTGATGATGATAATGACTGCTCAAAGCAAAAGGTATAAACCCACACGCAAGCACACACACACACACACACACACACACACACACACACAGACGCACGCACGCACGCACGCACGCACGCACGCGCGCACGCACGCACGCACGCACGCACGCGCGCACGCACGCACGCACGCACGCACACACACACACACACACACACACACACACACACACACGCACGCACGCACACACACACACGCACACACACACACACACACACGCACACACACACACGCACGCACGCACACACACACACACACACACACACACACACACACACACACACACACACACACACACACACACACACACACACACACACACACACACACACACACACACACACACACACACACACACACACACACACACACACACACACACACACACACACACACACACACACACACACACACACACACACACACACACACACACACACACACACACACACACACACACACACACACACACACACACACACACACACACACACACACACACACACACACACACACACACACACACACACACACACACACACACACACACACACACACACACACACACACACACACACACACACACACACACACACACACACACACACACACACACACACACACACACACACACACACACACACACACACACACACACACACACACACACACACACACACACACACACACGCACACGCACACGCACACGCACACGCACACGCACACACACACACACACACACACACACACACACACACACACACACACACATATATATGAGACCTTCAAAACTGTATTTGTTTTTGTTTTTTAACAGCCGCCGGCATATGGCCTTATCACTCTGATTCTGGATCGCGTATCAGTTCCGAGTCACACCTTTATCAGTTTCGTTGTAGCGTAAGATGCACCGAAATCTGTCTCGAAGATTCCGGCCACTCGTTTGTCTTTCTACAATGTTCCAGCCTGTGCTGGTAGCTGTTTGCGACGTTCTCTAGATTGTTCTGAGCAGCCTTTAAACTGAGCGTTGACGAGTGGGACGGGCATTTTTTGTTCGACGATCGACGAACACGTTTGTTGCTATCGCCGCCGCGAGTCTCTTAGTTCTTTTGCGGGCGCAAGTCAGCCCAATAAAGAGTTTCTTTACTGCAATCACCAACTCTTCATTTGTGTTATCGACCATGGTCACCATCACGTGACCAATATATATATATATATACGTTCAAGATATCAGATACCTTCAACGTATATATATATATATATATACGTTGAAGATATCAGAATTAACTTGCGCACCGCCTACAGCCATGCATAAGAATGTTTTATACGTAATTTATGCGTAATTATCAGTCCGTGGCTATTATACTCAGTGCCTGAAGTGGCTTCTTGTTTTACAGGTGATATGATTCAGGCATCTCAAACTGACAACAAGCTGTCAGGCTTATCAACACTGATGTTTTCTCTGTTTTCAAGTGAAATAGTTCGTGCGGTTTGAGCGCGACTTCAGGAAGAAGAAAGAGAGAGGTGACTAGTGTTCCGTTAAGACAAGGGAGACTTTCATTTCATTTGTGTCTAGAATAAAAACCCATAACCTCCATGACCTCCATAACCTATTCCCTATTTGCACCACGAAGGACGAGAATTGTGATGGCTGGTTGCTGTTAAAGAAAATCGTCAACGCTGTGTCTCTAACTCTACTACACTGCATGGGCTTCGCTGTTTGGTTTCATCAAAGTAAGCGGGACCAACCTTTCAGCTAAGAAAAGCTACCTATTGCTTTCTTTTTTACTTTTTGCTTTTTCAGCAGAACATTGTCTTTCTCTGAGCGTGATCTGCCGTTGCAAAGGTCGTTTGTCTTTAAAACATCGTGTTTTTTTTTTTTTTTTTTTGTTTTTTTTTGTTTTGTTTTTTTTTTTTCAGAAATTCATGGAGGGCAAAGCTTCTTTCCTTAGACTGAGAAGTACGCTGAATCAAAGAAGCTTCTTTGTGAACATTGCTGCTCTCTTTCAAACGCAGGCTTAATTGCGCCTTTTCAATGTAATATTGCTTTGAATTTTCACAGCCCTTGTTGTTTCGGGCACGTAGAATTTGACGATTTATCAATGCGCAGAACTCTTCAAAGCTGCAGGCCTAAAAGAAACAAAATTTTCACGAAGCCTTTTGCAGTCAGTAAAAGAACGAGAGCTGGAGCATGCAACCACTTTTACTTAATGGGAAACGCCTTATACAATACACATATATTTTTCGCCAAGAAATACTTAATAGCCACTTGCACCTCTCAGTTTCCGAAAGCATGCCCAGGCAAACTTAAAAAAAAAAATGTTCTTTAGTTCTCATTCTTTCGCATCTTTGCTCGTCTTATAATCACTTTTACATTTATGACGATGCCTATTGTATTCGAGGAATCAATATGGCCACTTCTGATGTCCCTACTTGAACTTCATTTGCTAGCGGTTCCAGTGATTTTACTACCCTGCCCGTGTCTCTTCCACACGCATGTCATAGCCGCCATCTGATTTCCAAAGATGCCACTATTCTCCTTGCCTTATCCTTAACGGATCAACAAAGTTTCTCTTTTCCACCTAACATACCACATTTCCCACCATCTCGAACAACCAACAGCTCATCTCATGTCTCACACCCCCCGTCTCGTGCTTCCCTGCGACTCGGGGTATACGAATCCGCTGAGCAGCCACGATTATCATTTCATGAGCACTATATCAAGAGCAGACCACTCGTGTACCCGCCACTCTTTTCTTTGTGCACCGCATTGCTCGATGCCCTTCTCGCCTCGTTTTACGGCTGTAACGTTTGCATAAACCACCGCCCCCAAAAAAGAGGCTGGAGGGTCGGTAAACTATGCACGAAGAGGACGCATTCAAATAATGGCATTTGCTGGTTCTCTTCTTTTTTTCCAGCCGGGATGCTACTGAGCAGACGCGAAGAGCGGTTTCTTGCTAGTTTCACCCGCCTTTTTGCACCCCGACTCGAGCGCTTGTCTGTTTATTGTTCACGCTCTTCGAACGCACGCCCATGGTACCGCTCGGTCACAAAATGAATAAATTAACGGAAACTTACTAGTTGGATGAGCTCGCTACTCTGTCCCGGAGGGTGCTAAGTGTTTTTTGTTTTACCAGTGTTGACACTTTCGATGGCGCTTGAGCTGTGAGAGCAACGAGAAAAGAGGCAAAATGGAGAAAGGCGTCACCGTCCTGCATAAATAAAGGTGCGTGCGTTCAACTCCTTTAATACCCGTGCCCAAATAGAAAGCAGAGAGGCGCCTACTAACTCTATAAATCGGAAAGGACAAGGGTTGCGACCAAAAATAAATAGTTCCAGTAACTTGGTTCATGTAAAAACGGCGCGGCCCGCTGCTTTAAATATTCATCACCAAGACTGGTAGCACCAATGTGTATTCACAAATTATATGTACTCATAATGGCTGCCTTTCTGGCTATAATGTATTGCGTTCATATAGAAGGGCATTTGTGACCCGAATATTTTGCGATAACAATGGCGAACCGGGTAGAGAATCTTTGATCACATGAAATTTAAAGGGAAAGAGTGTCAAAAAACCCTGGCTGCTCATTGGAGGGTCAAATTCTAAAGTTAAAGCTCAGCTACTTTGGTCATCTGATGAGAAGAGAGGAGTCGCTGGAGAAAGATTTGATGTTGGGAAAGGTTGAGGGTCACCGGAGAAGGGGTAGGCAGCGAACGCGATGGTTGGATGGCATCCTCGAGGTGCTGCAGATTAAGTTATGAAGATAGTGAAAGATAGTGAGAGACCGGAAAGTATGGTGTGATATGGTCCATAGGATCACGAAGAGTCGGAGACGATTGAACGACTGGACTGAACTGAACTGAACTGAAGCGTAAAGATCTAAATCTGCAGCCTAAAATTATGACGACAGTTCGAACGCTCAGTGAGGGCGTTACTTAAAGCAACAAAATAAATCTCGAGTATTACCGAGATCGTCAGTCAAGCATCCTACGTGTTGTGGACAGTGCTGGAAACTCAAGTGAAACGCATGGCTAAAGCAAGAATTCACAGGGAACCAATACAGAATAGCCCACAGACTCTGTCTATGGAAATTCAAGAGAAACGTATGGCTAAAGCAAGAATTCAGAAGGAATCAATACAGAACAGCCCACACACTCTGTGTATGGAAATTCATGAGAAACGCATGGCTAAAGCAAGAATTCATAGGGAACCAATACAGAATAGCCTGCACACTGTCTATGGAAACTCAAGAGAAACGCATGGCTAAAGCAAGAATTCAGAGGGAACCAATACAGAATAGCCTGCACACTGTCTATGGAAACTCAAGAGAAACGCATGGCTAAAGCAAGAATTCATAGGGAACCAATACAGAATAGCCTGCACACTGTCTATGGAAACTCAAGAGAAACGCATGGCTAAAGCAAGAATTCAGAGGGAACCAATACAGAATAGCCTGCACACTGTCTATGGAAACTCAAGAGAAACGCATGGCTAAAGCAAGAATTCATAGGGAACCAATTCAGAATAGCCTGCACACTGTCTATGGAAACTCAAGAGAAACGCATGGCTAAAGCAAGAATTCAGAGGGAACCAATACAGAATAGCCGACACACTCTGTTTGTGGAAACGCATGGCTAAAGAAAGAAGGCAGAGGAAGCTAATACAGAATAGCCTACACACTCTGTCTAACAGTACAGTGTAAAAGGCCCAGCTCTCCAGACAATCAGGCGTCGACGGTGTCGGCGTCGGTGTTGTAAGCGAATCAGCAGTGGTAGGTGGTAGTTGGTAGATGGCAAGCCCTTGCATGAACTGGTCGTCGGGTTGGCTGACGTGATGAGCCCACACTATATGGCCGCTTTGGCAGGGGCTGCCAATTCGGGCTCCTTCTTTCAGATGGCAGAAGAATGCAGTCTTCCAGGACCCTTGCGTTGCGAGTGAGACGTACTACCACTAGGCTACGCAAGCTGGCTTGCGCAGCTTGCTTAAAATATGAGTCGGCTCGTCTTTCACCTAATATGCCAGCGTACTACTGCATGTATGCTAAAAGTTGTGTGTGAGGTAACGGATGCAAGAATAAGGAATTTGTGTTTAAGCGAAATTGCAAATTGCATGTACAGATATAGGATCCCGCTGACGGAAACCATTTGAGCTATGGTATCATATTCTTAAAAGCGTTAGTTATCCCCCCCCCCCCCGCCACTCCCATTCACTCATATTTGGACACGAAGGTATAAATGCGTATTTGCTTGTGTGGATAGAGGTTTGTCGGGATAAAGATTTTATATGAGGGAGAAGGGGGTTCTTTGATTATTTAAACCTATCGAGGAAAGCTCGCTGTTGGCCTTGACAAAAAGTTCCAAAACATTTGTAGGGCTATGCTTAGCGACTTAGCGTATGAATCAACGATTGCTGCAATACATTTGGTTTCGCGGTACAGCCTTGCATTCTGTCGTGCGACCATCCTCTGGTTCCGTACTTATCCGCATATCGTTGTAATCTCCTTCTTTCATGGTAGCCACCCTCATTTCCTCATAATGAAGACCATTTGGAAAGTAAAAAAAAAAAAACAAATTAAGAACATTGAGGGAATGCCTGCCCCAGCATAGCTGTCGAAGTCTTTCGCCAATTAAGATAAACAGGGGCCAAGGAACAGGAAACCCTAGCGGTAATTAAAAGCAAAAGCCAATAATAATGGAAACGAAGCCTGGCGTTCAAAGACGCAACAAGGGCCTGGGAACGTGCGCTCGAGATTGCCGGATGCGAGAAGTGGAAGTCAAGCAGTAGGTTCCAAGTAGCGAAACACAACCACAATTGACGGCAGTAGATTAGAGGGAAATAATAAAGAAAGATCGAAAGAGGAAGAGTTGAAAGAGAGACGCAGGCACTGGACTATATGGAAAAGTGGCCATGGCGCCCACCCACGCTTGGATCTTTGGGCCCACTAACTCCAAATAGCCTCACTCTCTTTCCCTCCGTGGCAGCCATCTTTCTGTTGGACATTCCTCCACTCTCGCCATAATTAACCGCTACGCCACCCTAGCCGCTACGCCACCTGTCGGCTCCCACCCTCTCCTTCCTCCTTCTCTCTCCTCTCCCTCAAACATAGCGAAGTCACAAGAGAATGGTTTGCCGTTTTACTTATGACAACTGCCTCTCGATGAACTTTGGTCTGGTGAGCATGTGACACCTAGATGGAGATATTATACACAAGACCTAGGGGCAGCGGTAGAAACCGATCTGGCTGCTGGCTTCCTGTCTGCGAACTTTATCGCAGCAGAATTCCTTGGAAGGCTCAGTTAGCCATCGTATCACCGGTGAGAAAGCAGCCTAAAGTGTTTCATAGTGCGTATAAAGAAATGGACTGGCTAACCTGAAAAGACGGAGCAACCCACAAGAGCTACAAGTGGATCCGCAAAACCATGCGAACACAAACCAATAACCATGCAGGTAAACGCGAGCAACGAAGTCCTTCAAGCTCTTGATTTCGAGTGGAATGGCTGGCAGTGATAACGGTTTTGACAGCTCATTTGCGAGACTAAGTGATAGAAGTGAAGCATGTTTATACGTGGTGACAGTAGAACGCGCTTATAGATGGATCAGCTCGCTTATGCAAAGTGTCAAAAAGAAAGCGTTTGGCTTTCGGCTCGTTAACACCGATGACTTTGGTCCAAACGCACTTGTCAGCGCTCTAATTCCGGTGTTTAATCCGTTACCGAACCACGTTTTGCAATCGCGCGTCGTTTTTTATGGCAATTCTGTCATTTCAGGTAACAATTGTGCACGAAAGTACATGGAATGAGTCATGCAGCCTTTTATTCTTTCCTTGTTCATAACAAGACAGCATACAGCCGAACAGTTATTACCGTTATAGTTCGATACCGCTCCTCCACGCACGCACTTATTGTCCAGAAGTTAGCATAGCTAGAGGAATTCTGCTCTGAAAAATAACTTCATCACTCCTTGCGAATCTGTGCTTGAAAAACGCTCTAAATTGTACACAGCAGGGGTACACAGTGCAGAGGCAAACAGGGACTAGAACCCTGCGGTATTTTGTGACTGCTCGGTGCTAGACACAGGGGAAAGAGAAGGAGGGGGGGGGGGGGGGCAGGTTTTTTTACAAAAAATTTCCCTTCACCTCTCGGTGTACAAGAGCTTTATATACGATGATAAGAGTATGTCCTATAACAGCATAAGATTCAGCTATAGGCCCTGTTCGCGTGGGGAATAGATAAACAGCATTCTCTCAAACCATAGCATAGCATCTCAAACCATAGCATAGCAAGAAAGAGGACTCTGGCTTCTGTGTCCCCAGAAGGGAGGGAGGGAATACGGCCTACTGGGCTCCTCTCCAAAGGCCGCACACATCACGCCCCCGGTGATGGCCTCACCATCGCATTGCTCGTCCGTTTTCTCCACGCCACTAGCTGGCCGATCGCTTCTCATCGTTTCCTCCTTCCCTGCTTCATTCCCCGACAGGATCTCTCGGAAGCCCAGCTTCACTTCTTCGTCGCCCATTGCAGTCACTGCACTACGGTTTACCGCCGCACGCTATGGCGCTTAATTGGCGCTGCGGATGACGCGGTTCCCACACAAAAGCGACCGACTGAGATCGCGCGCCCCATCCCCTCATCTCTCCGTGGCCTCCGTGACGCACGGCATGAGCTGCGTGCGTCTAATTGGATCCAGGGCAGAACACAAACCACTCTCGGCGGCGGTCTCCCCCGAAAACGGCCTTAATGCGTAGTTCCTAGATCGAGAGTAACGACCTGCTCCTTTTCCTCTCACCTCTCTTTCTATCCATGAATGCCACGGGGGTAGCCTCTATTGACGTCGCCTCGTCCCGTCACTACACACGGAAGAGACGGTCGTGGGTCCATCGACCAGACGTGGACGCCAGGCACGACTGCCTTTTGAGTATTTGCTTCTCACAAAGTACGTCGGGCCCATGCCAGCATGCCTAATCTAATTCGCTTTAATTGGCGCGCGGCTTGGTCGCAGTAGTTTCCTGTTGCGGGCTTCGTGAGCGACGCTGACAGTCGCCTTTGTATTGGACTCAATAAGCAAAGCGCTGTGTTAATTCGGTGGTTCTCTAACTGCTTGCCCGAAGGAACGCGCTTTTCCGAACTGCCAATTGACGACTGATTTGTGGCTTCGTAGACGCTACCTCATTTTATCTTAATAAACATTCGCGAGTCGCTGCGGCCAATTTAGCTGTTGTCAAGCTCTTACTGATCGTTTCTATGTGAAAGTGTTTGTGCTATAGCAAGACAACAGTGTTGAGGCATACAGTAATTTATTCTTAGTCCTCGTCCTTGAAAGAAAAATGAAGAAATGCAAAGCGATGTCCAGCAGTATGTAAAAGGGGCAATCACGACATAGAAACCTGTACAAATGCTAAAGCACTCCGGGTAGACCATACCGGGAGGAATATTTGAGAATGACATGTCCGTTCAGCATACCCTGTCAGTGCCCACTCATCAAGTGTAAACGTAGCCGACAATAAAAAAAAAAAAAAAGGAAAGTTGTATTGAGGATGACGACGGAGCAACATTATTTGGAAAAATAATATGGTAGGCTCCAATTCAAGAGAGAATTGTGTAGTCCAGAGGAAGAAAGGGAATTTTATTCTGAGATGACTCAAAGATCAAGAAATGGACGTTGTCCAGAAGAGACGAGGTGTAGAACAGACTACTTTATCAACGCGATATAGCAAACAACAAAAGAAATTAAACATTGTCGATGACTACCATATAAGTACATAGTCAGAAAACTTCAAAATTCGCAATTGGGTTAAGGCATCCGCTGCTTTCCCAAGATCGCAGTAATCTCACATCGCCGAGGTCTCCTTTTTTATCGTGCTAGATAATTAAATAGGCTCAGTGAAACGGTATACCTTGAAGTTATCTTCAATGCGAATCTTCTTATTTTCCTAAGGATACATACAACACATAACATCCGTGACAAGAAATAGATTACTAATCAGTTTTTCTAGCATATCCTCTCTTAATAGTAGTACTTTATTTCTCCGGAAAAAGTGGTCAATTTTACCTCTTGGCCTTCGTTTTTCTTTTTTCTTTTTTTTATTGCCCTTAAATCTACTGCTTCGCTCTGATCCTGTTCTTTTCCTTACTGAAGACACTAAGGTCCTTACGGCATTGAACTAGCGTACTTAACGAGCAGGCTGCTCCTTGCGTGACGCTCTGAGTGTAGCTTCTCTTCCGCGTGCGGACCATCAAAACAAAAAAAAAAACTAACAAATAAAAATAAACATTTCAGAGCCCATCGCTTCAAGCCGGCGACAAAGCCGTAAAGTGTCAGGGAGGTGGCCGATAACGGCCCCGCGAAAGACACCCTGCTCCCACGACCGGCAACCTCCTTACAAGCCTAACTTTTCGGCGCCTCACACAAGAATGCAGCCAGTGACACGTTCGATGAAGCCCACGCCAACTACAAAGGCACAAAAGCCCCGGCGCGTTTACAACGTATATAGCGGCGACGGCGGCGCCTGTTTGCGAACGCCCCCGGAAGGACGAGTACGACGACCAAGCACCTAAAAGGCGAGGAACGCACTTCGAAATCTGCTTTATAGATGTCGCCTCCTGTCTCTATATAACGCCTCGAACGGCACCTCCCCTCCCCGAGTGGCTCGAGCAGGCTGAGCTGGCTGGACTTGAATCGATCCGCGCACGGAACTGCGTAGCGGTACTACGCATCTGGAGAGAATCCTCTCCGCGTCGCGGGTGGCACACTTTCGCTCTTTCCTCGTCCTTTTTTTTTTTATTTCATCTATTCCATAACCGCTCTCCGTCGTGTTCGTCCTTCTCACCAAGGCTGCCTTCACTTTCGCCTCGATGAATCTCCTGTGTCGCCCTGGTTCCTGGTTCGCCCCAATGGATGGTGCGCGTATTTCCTTTTTATTCTTTTTTTCCACCCCCTCGCTCCTTCGCCTTATCGGTGCCACAGTCTTGCGCAATCTTGGAGTCTTCTCCGCGCTGGTTTTCTACGACGATGCTTCCCCTTTTTCCCGCTGGCGCGATGGCGCATCTCTTCCGCATATTGACTACTACCAACCTGTTATTCCCCCAGCCTGCCTGAATGATCTACGGCGAGAGCGTCTGCGTTCGATAGCCCTGCTTGTTCCCATAGCCCTGCGCTGCCGACTACTTTCTCCCCTTCTCCCCCCCCCCCCCCTTTTTCTGGCTCTGCAGTGAACGGTCGGCGTCCAGGCAGTCGCATCCGATAGATCCTAGCTGTTCGAAGCCAACGATTCCATTTCAGGAAGAATGCATTCGGGCACTATCTAGAACTCCCAAGGATAACTACAAGGATAGAGGAGTTGGTGAACGTACTAGTGCACTCACATCTATCCAGCAGAAAGGCGGCAGGGTTGTATGGCAGCAAGATTTAAGCTTAAAACTTCGTTTCTGCTTGAAATAGTTCAGCGCAGGCGGCCTTTAAAGTTTGGAAGGGGCGTTGCCCAACTCGCCTGCCATCGGAGCTTCATGCATGACTTTGTAAGGCTGCGAATGCAGGGCTGTGTTGGTTTTTATGTGATAAGAAAATAAAAAAGAAAGCAGGCATTGCGAGGAATGTTTTCGGGTGGCGTGAAAGGAAGAAAAAGTTATTCATACGGCGCGCTGCATGGTCGAGCTAGGGAGATAGCCTTGTCACAAGACACGGCTTGTCATACAATGTGCGGAAGACACCTGACCATTTGTTATCATGCATGCTTAGAAATCGCATGAAAAGTAGCACCTTCAAAGGGTAGTAATTTTTCATCTCTACAGGCCTACTTTGAGGGATCTTGAACTTAAAACCTGCATGAAAAAAAAAAAAAAAAAGCCTATTAGCTCTTCTTCACTGAAATGTAATTCTTAGGTTCCTCCTGATTTCTGAAAATACTGCGGCAATATGTTTTACTCACTGTAAGAAAATTCTCACAAACATCTGCTTATATTTGCTTCCTGAATGCTGAAATTCTGCCAAGTCAGCATAGGAATGGGTGGCTTTAATTCTGGCAGTTTTGTAAAAACAACCTTCCTTTCAACGTATTTTACTGCTCACGGGTGACTTTCCGTCTACGTATTTACGGCCCCGCAAACTTTTGTTTGTTACAAAATTCTTCTGTACACTCAAAGTGTCACGCTGTATATTTTTCTCTTGATCGTCTGGTTGGAAATGATCACTGGTAAAACATGGGCTCTCTAATTCTCAAATGAGGACAGAAACGCTTGAATTCTGAGCTAGCAGCATGGGCAAAGTTTATGCCAGGGCTGCGAAAATTTTCGGTTGCTGTTAGGAAAGGACAACGATAAATTTCGCAATTTAAAGTGTCATTATTCAATTTTCCCAACAACTACTTCCTTTCTCATTAACGTTTTCACCATTTCTCATCTCCATGGGAATCAATGGTAATAAATCAGCTTGAATTACGAAATGAAAATTGCCTCAGAGCCCCCTTAGCAGCACTTTCCGCAGTTGTATTTTTTTTATATTCTTCATGGTCTATTCCATGTTATGATGACATTTTGGCACCCTCTAAGCAAAGCGCTTAATTAGGCCACTTTTATTATACGAAAAAGAGCGAAGTGCGCTCACCGGTACTCCGGCAACAACAATGTATGTATGAAAACCATAGCGTAAAAAAGAATTGTCACTCATCGATGCTTAGGGACACTTAACGTGCTTTCACTTTACCCTCCTTTAATCTCTTGTAACGCTAGCAGTACATCGAAAATACTTCAAACACCAAAACAGAAGACGGCAGCTTGAACAAAACAGTATTAAGGCCACTTTAAAGAGTGCTTACTCTCATAGCAAGACTGCTATGTAAGAATTCCACTTTTGCAATGTCCATGAGGAGACAATTTCACGTTATTATACGTTCCAGCAGCTGAAGCAATAGGATTCTTGGGGGGCACTACTTATAGCGAATGAGAGCATTTACATTTTCCTGAACCTCTGAGCAGTTTTTGCTATATACAAGTATATTTGTATTCGTATATGTGTGTTAAGGCGGGTCCACACAATAATGTTCTGTGCAGCTGCGCAACGTACACTGTCGTGACGCTGGGGCTAAGTCGACCCGGCCTTCACTTGGTACCGTGCAGAGACTCCGGGTTGATGGAAGGATTGAATCTTCGAAGTTGGTAAAATATATACAAGCAGGTTTAATGGCACTTTGAGAAAACTTATTTACAGGATTATTTACAAGAAAAAGAAGGGTATATTAACAAAATGGCAAGCGTAAAGAGTTCATAGCGAGAAGCGACTGGATGAGCCGTTTACCCAGGGTTCAGAGCGTCTTTTCGTGCTCTGCAATGTCCTTAAAACCCCCTATGTCCAGCCCCCCTCTGAAGATGCTGACCAACCAGTTCCAGGGCACGCCCCTCAGATATCGGCATCCAATCGAACACATCACTGCACTGATGGTCTGAGGCACTGACTGGTCCGGCATTGATTCGTTGGGCGTGATCACTAGTTGGCGGGAAAAGCTTGGGAACGGCGAGGAGAGGAGGTACATTTCTATTCTTCAGCAAAGAAACGATAGGCTGGTTCCGGCAAGTGGATTTCCTTCTCAGAAACCCAAGCACGTGCGCGCCACATACTGCTTCCAGCATTGTCCCTTTTCGACAATTGCAAATCTTTCCTGCATTCCCGGGAAATCATTTAATGGCCGTATGCGTCATGCTCCTTTCTTGTCCTGCACGTCAGCGGACGTGTCACTCTGTCGTCTCCTTTGGACAGTAGGCATTCCTCACTGGACGATAGGGCTTCTCGACGGGAAGGGTGAACAATTGAACCAAAGCACTTCCGGCTATTTCCCGCAGGGGGACATTTCTTTGTGGTTTTCTAGACGTTCTCTTGACAGGGTCAATTTGGCATTTGCAGGGTGTCCACAAAGCAAAACAGGCTTACACAAAAGGATTCCTGGAAACAGGCTCACTTAGCGCCCTTGTACCAACAGCACATATCCACAGTACTTATCCATGCCCACAGGCGAACAATAGAGCGCGCAAGTGCGGATGATGCACGGTCGTAACAGCCTCCTCCCCCGCCAGAAGAGTCTCGGAGGGCAGCAGTCGCAGCTGCTGCATCAAGAGACGACTTAATGGCCTGCACATGAACGCTTGAAGCTCGCTGTTGCTTGTCGCGTTGTCTTGATTGTCGAAGGCCAAATTGCTCGAGCTGTCTGAAACTCAACCACATGTCCAAGCAAGCACTCGGCTCCCGTCTGAAGAGACCAGGTTAAAAGAAAACTGCTATTGTTGTTCGAGAAAAGCCCACTCTCAAGACGTTCAGGACCCACGTATGCCTCGAAAACCAAACGTGCTGCTTTACATAGTCACATACATTCAAGCGCACGAAAAAAAAAAAAAAAAGAACCTGAGTATCAATTTGGATACATGGCGAGGAACACCTCGGACCGCTTAGAAACAGCGGCTAAGCGCGTCCGCATTCCCATTTAACTTCCCCTTTTTGTATCTTATTTCAAAATTGTACTGCTGTAAAATCAAGCTCCACCTAAGAAGGCGACTGTTCTTCGATGTCGCAGTTTGCAGCCAAGCCAGGGGACAATGGTCCGTCTCTACGGTGAATTTGGCCCCTCCAAGATAGCACTGCAATTTTTGAATGGCCCATACAATGCAAGCGCACTCTTTCTCTGACGCGCAATAAGCCCTCTCTCTAGAACTCAGTTTTTTGTTCAGGTAGAGCACGGGGTGCTCATTACCGTCGTCATCTCTCTGGGAGAGAACAGCACCTAGCCCTCGATCACTTGCATCACACTGGCCTGTGAATTCTCGGTCGTAGTCTGGAGCTCGCAATACTTGACGGCTAATCAGCACAGCCTTCAGGTTTAAGAAGAAGGCTTCCTTTTGTTCGTCCCAGACTACATTTGTCGGCTCTGTCCTGCGGAGAGCGTCGGTCAGGGGGCTAGCCAATGATGAATAGTTAGGGATGTAGTGATTGTGGTATCCCGTCAGCCCCAAGAATGCCCGAATTTCAGTCTTCGTGCTCGGCCGCGGGTAGTCTGCTACCGCAGAAATCTTAATCTCGCTGGGTTTCCTGAAACCTTGACCTACATTGTGACCAAAGTAGTCCACGGTCGCCCTTGCCAGGCAAGTATCCCATTCGCGCTTGCTTTTATAGCACAGTCCCCTCAGGACGCGTTTGAGAACAGAATGCCATCTTTCTACGCTGTTGCTCTGCGGATGGTGGATCGGGCTGTGCACTACCTTAATGCCGCATCGCTCGAAAAATGAGGTGGTGAGGACACTTGTGAAAACGCTACCCTGATAACTTTGGACCTCGGAAGGGAATCCAACTCGTGCAAGCACTGACAGCAGCGAATCCACTACACTCTCGGACGTCACCTCGCGCAGCGGTACAGCTTCTGGAAACTTTGTGGCTGGGCATAACATAGTGAGGACATAACGGTACCCTGACTCTGTCACAGGAAGTGGCCCAACTACATCTATTACTAACCCGTGAAACGGCTCGGTAATGATTGGTACTAACGCCATCGGAGCTTTCCACTTATCTCGCGCCTTTCCAACCCGCTGGCACGTGTCGCATGACCGTACAAAATTTCCCGTGTCCTTAAAGCATCCAGGCCAATAGTATTCTTGCAACAGCCTCTGCTTTGTTTTCCTTATTCCAAGGTGACATGACCACGAGCTGCTATGGGAAAGTCGCAGTAAGTCTTCGCGGTACTTTTGGGGAACGACTAATTGGTCCCGCTCTACTCCGCGCTCATCCTTGAATAAGCGATACAGCACTCCCTTTCTCATCTTGAAAGAAATATTCTTTGCTGTCTTAGTGGCGCTCCCTTATCTCCTGTATCTTGGGATCACTGGCTTGCTCCATAGCTAAATCCTCTCGGGTTCCACTTAAAAGTCTCGTGAGATTACTAGACACTGGCGGCAAGAGGTTACTCTCAAGAACGTCCTCATTCCACGTCTCATCAAGCTCACTTTCAAGTTGACTTATCTGGGATGGTTGGTTGGTTGGTTCATAGGAAGGGAAAGGCGCAGTATCTGTCACACTTGCTCTGTGGACACCGGAACCGCGCCGTAAGGGAAGGGATGAAGGTGGGAGTGAAAGTGGATAGAGAGAAAGGGGAGCCGTAGTGGAGGGCTGCGGAGTAATTTCGACCACCTGGGGATCTTTAACGTGCGCTGACATCGCACAGCACACGGACGCCACTTCGTTTCGCCTCCATCGAAACGCAGCCGCCGTGGTCGGGTTCGAACCCGGGAACTCCGGCACAGTAGTCGGGCGTCTTACCACTGCACCACCCCGGCGGGGCTGGGATGCCTCGCTCTCAAAGTTTTCTGACCTGCTATCTTCCGCATCTACCACTGTTTTAACTGCCGTTTCCTCCGCTGTGGATTTTTCTGGAATGAGCAGTGTAGCTAGTTCTCGCGCCTTTGAACGTGTTAAGGCTTGCACAACTTTGTCTCCGAAAAGGATGCCTCTCTTTCGCAGTAGCATGTCCGATTTGTTGGAAAACAAATACGGATAGCACTTAGGAAGCTTTCCTGAAACGGCAGCCTCGGTTGTTAACTTGCCGAAAGGGCCCTCGATGACCACGTTCACGATTGGCAAGCACACACTCTGTTCCTCCACTACCTGGCGGATCCGTGCACACTGTCCTGTATAGTCGGAAGGCGACACATACGCCGGATGCACAACATCCATCGTTGCGGCCGAATCGCGCAGTACCTTGCAAGGTTTCCCGTTGACTACTAGGTCATGCAGGTAGGGTTCCAAAAGCTGCATATTTTCATCGCAGTCACTGACATACGAGAAAGCAATCTTTTCTTTCCGCCAGTTGACGGCAATGTGACCCTGCTCATTACACCTAAAGCATGTGAGCGGCTTCCTAGCCCCAAGCTTGTTCTTTGTGTTCTGCGCGTTGGTCACTTCCCCACTTTTCTCACTGCCATCCTTTCTAGGGCGTTTGCCTGAAGAAGCCTTCCTTTCTTCGTTTGCAAATCTAGCAAAGTGCCTTTTCTGACGGTTATTCACACTCAACTTGAGATTGTGGGGCCTATTCACTGCTGGGTTGCTGAATTGTCGGCGCGAAGCATACTCCTCAATGCGTTCGGCAGCTTCAGTTGCAGACTTAATTTCGCCTCGGTCCTGTAACCAATTTCTTTCGTTTTCTGGGAGGCAGTTATAAAACTGCTCCAAAAGAATTCGCTCGACTACAGCGTCCCTATCACTGTAGGAATCTGTGCTCTTTAGCCACTCGCCAAAATTGACTCTTAAATTGTACAGAAATTCAGGGTAACTCTCGTCCCTGGACTTAGTAGCGTTCCAAAAACGTTGTCTGAACGCCTCGGCGCTAAGCCTATACTTTCTCAGAAGGCAAGCTTTGACCTTCTCGTAGTTGTCCGCGTCCTCCTTGCTTAGCCACGCGACAACCTCCGCTGCCTCGCTGGGCACAACCGTCAATAATCTCTGAGACCAAGTGTCTCGCTGGAAGGACAGTTTTTCGCAGGTTCGCTCAAAGTTAGCCACATAGAGACCGATATCCCCTGATATCACATATGGCTGCATGTACTTTGACATCTTGAAATCTGCCTCCTTGTTGAGAAGAGGTACCGCTAGCTGGGGACAATTTCCCGACCTCTTGCTCAGCTCTAATTCTAATTTCCGCAGCTCAATTTCTAGCTCCAGCCTTTTTGCTTCTCTTTCAATTTCACGCTTCTTTTCCTCTTTTTCCCTCTCAAGTTCACGCTCGCGCCTCTTTTCCTCTTTTTCCCGCTCTTTCTGCTGTCTGAGCTGCTCCTCCTTTTTTTGTCCGATGAGGTTCCATGCTTCACTGAGCTCCTCATCATCGGTTCCCAAATCAGTGATTGCCTTTATAATCAAGGGTTTTCGTGCCAAACCACTTGTATCAATTCCCAATTCCTCACACAATTGCAACAGTTCCGGTTTCTGCAGCTTTTGTAGGTCCATGATCGCTCCGAGTGTCGGCTACTTCCAAAACAACTGTGCAAACTACCAAACCTAAAGGCGTTTCCACACTCTTTTTACCAGTTCTAAAATCTAACCCTGTTCTAGAACCTGGTCCACATCAGAAGAAAAGCCAAGCACTCACCCACACATACGATCGATGTTCCGAGCTGCTCTCTAGTTGGCCGATTGCTGCTCCTGCTTGTTGCTTGGGATGCCACCTCCGATCACAAGATTGTGGCTTGTAGCTTCAGATCCCAACGCTGGTCACCAGTTGTCGTGACGCTGGGGCTAAGTCGACCCGGCCTTGGTAGCGTGCAGAGACTCCGGGTTGATGGAAGGATTGAATCTTCGAAGTTGGTAAAATATATACAAGCAGGTTTAATGGCACTTTGAGAAAACTTATTTACAGGATTATTTACATGAAAAAGAAGGGTATATTAACAAAATGGCAAGCGTAAAGAGTTCATAGCGAGAAGCGACTGGATGAGCCGTTTACCCAGGGCTCAGAGCGTCTTTTCGTGCTCTGCAATGTCCTTAAAACCCCCTATGTCCAGCACCCCTCTGAAGATGCTGACCAATCAGTTCCAGGGCACGCCCCTCAGATATCAACATCCAAACGAACACATCACTGCACTGATGGTCTGAGGCACTGACTGGTCCGGCATTGATTCGTTGGGCGTGATCGCTAGTTGGCGGGAAAAGCTTGGGAACGGCGAGGAGAGGAGGTACATTTCTATTCTTCAGCAAAGAAAAGATAGGCTGGTTCCGGCAAGTGGATTTCCTTCTCAGAAACCCAAGCACGTGCGCGCCACATACTGCTCCCAGCATTGTCCCTTTTCGACAATTGCAAATCTTTCCTGCATTCCCGGGAAATCATTTAATGGCCGTATGCGTCATGCTCCTTTCTTGTCCTGCACGTCAGCGGACGTGTCACTCTGTCGTCTCCTTTGGACAGTAGGCATTCCTCACTGGACGATAGGGCTTCTCGACGGGAAGGGTGAACAATTGAACCAAGGCACTTCCGGCTATTTCCCGCAGGGGGACATTTCTTTGTGTATTTCTAGACGTTCTCTTGACAGGGTCAATTTGGCATTTGCAGGGTGTCCACAAAACAAAACAGGCTTACACAAAAGGATTCCTGGAAACAGGCTCACTTAGCGCCCTTGTACCAACAGCACATATCCACAGCACTTATCCATGCCCACAGGCGAACAATAGAGCGCGCAAGTGCGGATGATGCACGGTCGTAACAACACATTCTAAGCAAAATGTTCTTTATAGAGACGCAAATGTTTCCACAAGATGGACCAGCCTTCAATTTTTTGCCATAAACTGAAAAACTGAAGTGCAAAATATGCAGATCACAGAGCTCACGGTGACGCAGTCATTTGTGCCATGAGAACTTTGCCCGTTTTAATAACTGTAGAAGTGAAATCTAGCTTTTCCTCTTTATACGCGGACGACATCACCATCTGGGCTACTCAGGGATCCTTGGCGCAAAAAGAAGAAGCTCTGCAAGCCGCTATAGACCTAGTCGATGAATTTGCCGGGGAGAGCGGTCTTCAATGCTCCCCAGAAAAATCCGAACTTATCAGGCTACACAGAAGAAATTACAAATCCCCAGGAGAAATTCAGCTCTCTCTAGGATACCAGATAATTCAAGAGAAGGACAAGATCAGAGTTTTGGGGCTGTGGTTGCAAAGCAATTTGAGAGTGGATTATACAATCAAAGCACTCAAAACCACAGTCAACCAAATTTCCAGAATGATTAGAAGGGTGACCTGGCACCGGAAAGGGATGAGGGAGGAGGACACCCCCCGCCTTGTACAAGCCCTAGTCGTTAGCAGGATTACCTACGGGCTCCCATATCACGAAATTAGATTCACTGATAAAAGGGCCATTGACACTATCATAAGAGGAGCCTATAAAATGGCCCTAAACCTCCCGCCAACAACATCAACGGAACGTCTTCGGGCACTCGAAGTGCACAACAACTTCGAGGAGCTCAAGGAGGCGGTTCTAGAGAGTCAGAAACAACGCCTAACAACAACGCAGGAGGGTAGGGAAATCCTGTCAAAACTAGGGCTATGGCAGGCACTAAGAACTTCTGAGATCAAATCACAAATTCCGACATCCACAAGAAACAACATCTATGTGAATCCGATACCCAAGCACATGCACCATGAGTCACAGAAGGGTCGAAGGAAAGCCAGAGTCAAATCATTGGAAAAACAATTGTCTAAAGACGCGGAAGTTGTCTACGTGGACATAGCGGCTTACGGCAAACCTGGCAAGTTCACAATAGCTGCAGTTGACCACAAGAAGAGGCCAATTATTCAGGCTTCGATCTATGCCAAGGATCCTGCGGAAGCGGAATCACTGGCAATAGCCGTCACCATAAAAACACAAGACAACCAAAAGAAGTCGTCACACGTAGTGACGGACTCCCAACCAGCCTGCAGGGACTACCTGGCCGGAAAACCTCACAAAATAGCGTGTGCAATATTACGTTCCATCTCCCAGACGCACACAATTACATGGACACCTGGACACGAAGGCCTAGAAGGAAATGAGGTAGCGAATGATCTAGCCCGAGCTCTCACAAACCGGGCGGATCCCCATCCCTACCTCACCCCTCTCCTAGGACCCTGCGGCGACAGGCTGGAACACCTACGGTTAGAAAGAAGAATTCTCTCACCACCACACAAACAACTTCCTTCCTCGGACGCCATAGACTGGAGAAAAATACAAACACATTCCCTAATCTTCAAATTTTAAATAAGATAAGCCCAACAAAATACACAAGTTACTGTCCTTGGTGCGGTGCAAGCCCCACACTCTATCACATCTCTTGGGAATGCCAGGACAAACCTGACCCAACGTTAATAGTGCCATGCCCGACACACGAGCAGTGGGAGGCGGCCCTGACCAGCGACAACCTGGACCAGCAAGCCTGGATTATCCAGATAGTCCGCAAGTCAGCTGCTGCCAGCGGAGCCCTGGACTAGGGGCACCGACCACCCAGCTCCTGCGAATTTTTACTGATTATTATGCTCATTAAAAGTTCTCTCTCTCTCTCTCTCTCTCTCTCTCTCTCTCTCTCTCTCTCTGCTTATTGTTCCAGAATTTCGCACGATCTTTTTCTTAAGGATTGAAAGTCTTTTCTTGATACTCATAAAACAAAATAAAAATCGCAAACTCTACTTCACAAGCAGCTTTACAAAGCAGGTATATAAACGTGGTCCTCCTAAGACCTTCTATGTTACATAGTGAAGTATATGTTTAACCGTTCGTGGAGTTAATTTGAATTTGCGATAGACATTCCTATACTAAATCTTCGTGTTCATTTTACGAAACTGTGAAAACTAATAAGATTTTAAGGCTAAATTTAGAGAGCTAATTGACGCCGAATTCGATAACTACCACGCACTTTTACGCCGTGTGGTAGTTCCTAGATGAGATCTTACACAAGACATTCGATGCCATTATCTCAGCAGACAGGGTTTTGTGGCCAAAAGTGTGTCACCATTTTGCGCTAGCTCATCCTAAGAGATTAAATTGTGCTGCTTCCAACCATGGCCCTACAACTTCTCGCTTCAGCCTTTGACAAAGGGTGTGGGAAGATAGTATACTGCACTTTTTTTTCTGTAAAATATTGTTTGCTGTCCCTGTGTGGTTCAGTTTGTTCGAATGCTTCGAATTGTTCTTTCATACAAATCGTACTATCTTCACATCACAGTCACACTTCGTGCTCCCTGAGTGCGAGACATATCCGAAGTAACTACGCAAAAGACATTCTTCGAGCGTTCGGTGACTGAGCCCGAAGTATCGAGATCGAATACCAGTCACAATTCGAGAAAAATCGATGGAAACAAAATACGCAAGCATGCCCCTGTACTGTGCATTGTCAGTTCACATTAAATAACGTCGTTATAAACAAAATACGCAGCTTTCCACCATACGACGTCATAGCCCATATGCAGTCCCAAACCGTTCGGTTCCACTTACCACAACGCGCCATGTCGATGTATTACCATGCTACTATTACCTTGCTCATGGGGCGGCACTTGTTCACTTCGAACATGGACTAGGTACAGGTATTCCCATATCGGATTATAGCTACAGTTGAGAAAGAAAAGCATGGGTACGAGGAGACGAAAACAAAGGCCGAAATTGTTGGAAATTTGATATTCCTAGATCAGCAGCGCTTTCGAAACTTTTCCCGGCAATCTCTTAAAGTTTCCATTTTCTGAATGATCGTCTTGTCGTCTTTCAACTCTTCGGGATTTCTAAAATGTCATCGCTGCAAGCAAAGCACAATACGCGGCGAGCAACTGGAATCTGCGCTCGAATTACTTCGATGTCGAAACAGCAAACATCATTTCACTTCGCAACCACTGAACGGCGAGGATCAATGGGTCGAAAGGAAGGCGCCAATGCGTGGCCAGAGTTTTGAAAACCCTGAAAGCTGGCACTCGTTTGAATACATTCTTACCCTTTTTTTGGTTGCGAATGCCTCTTCGATACGACTGATAGCATGGCCCACCGAGCGTAATGTGCGTTCTTTCCCCATGCGAAGCCGGCCTGCTTCGCTTATAACGCGACTGCTCGGACAAACGCCCCGTCGTCACTTCTGTATATGTGTATACTTATGGCCGCTCGCTACAAGCATCCATGCGCACGCTTCAGAAGTTGAAAATGCTTGCAGGACTGTGCTGGCCATTCTTCCTATCGAAAATAAACCAAGAAAAAGATTAAGAAACGCAAAACGTAATAACGTTTCAAATGCACCCTCAGTTTGCGAGAATTCGAGGAATGACAGCTAGCGAAAAAGGAAATGCACCGGTTATTTATTTTTTTTTTCTACATATGCAGGCGTTTATTTTTAAACCTAGCTTTGCTACTCGCAAAACTCTTGCGCGTGCCTTTTCCTCGATTGCTCTCTCTCTTTGATGCATTTTTATACAAACAATGTTTAGAAAAAGTCAACAAGACATCCATCTCTTCGGTTTCAACACTTTAAATCAGATTGCTTCGTCTTATTTTATCGCCTCTTTTGCAAGTTTTGTCTGTGTTGGAATAGGTGGGTTATTATGCATCACTTTTTTTTTTTACAAAAAGCATTTGCATGGAAAGGGGAAATTCAATTTGTATATGCACACACGCGTAATGCACAGATGGCAATCGTTTCAAAAACCGGTATGAATTTGATGTGGCCAAGCAAGGTATAGCTGCATGCCCTGCGCTTATCTGTGCGCGTTCAGAAGTTGCTTTCTTTTCGTCATGTTTTAGGTTCTAAGCGAAGAACTACATTCTGCTGTGTTTTACTGCATCCATCGCAAGAACTTTCTGCCTACATACTAGTTGCAGCTCGTTTTCTTTCGCGAAATGTTTGCGAAACGTTTCGCGAAACCAAATATCAAGAGATGCAATGGTTCGCATTACACTGCGAACTGCGGTAACTCAGAATTTATGCGAGTGATTGAAGACAGCTCTCGTGCATGCAATGTTGTAGCCAAAACATGTCATTTTCTTGAAAAATTAACATCGTTGCTTCGAAAAAATAAACGCACCAATGGAACGAATAGAATGGCCTGGAAACATAGCTGTACTATCTTTTCCTTTTTTTCGAGCTTCTCTCTGTGAATAGCGTGAGCGCCCAGCATTACCTTAGATTTCTTCAACTTCGAAGTTTTTCTTAAGTTTTGCGTTTCGTATTCTGGATTTACGGAGCCATACCGGGCAGCTTTTGCATAGCTGCCTGCTTCCCAGAGTTGTAAACAAGATAACAATAATATAAATAGCACTTCGCGTGGTAAACTTACCTGAACCTCAAGATATCTAACGCATCATATTGCTTTTTTTTTTTTTTGTACTTGCGTCATGGAAGATGTCGGCACGCAGGTAACCCTGAATGCTCCTCCTTACTTTTCAAAAAGGAAAACACGGCGCGCGCCCCCGATTTCACGAAGCAGTCCCCTTCCACTCATGTCTTTTAGGCATATGTGCTCTTTGAATGTTCCCATGCTGGCTACATAATTCGTGAATGCACATAATTGTTATAATTGTCTTGCTGCTTGCATGAGACAGCACAGTAAACCAGTGCGACACAATTCCGAAGGATGGTGCTACGAAACAGCGGTAGCAAGAAAAAGGCTGAACAAATTATATTTTCATTTGAGTATTGGACATCCACATATATTTCGCAATCCAGAGACATGAGTATCAGGCCAAGAGACTGGCCAAAACCTTTATCAGGTATATTTTACCAGTATATAAGGCAAATATTGCTGGTAGCTTTTGAGGCCTTGCTATTAAACAACTATTATAGTATAGTGTAGACAGTGTGGTTTAGCACAATACCTAATGGAGACAATCTGAAACTAAAACTGTACAATACACGGATTCTTCTCGCCTGTCAATACAGACATATATTTACTTCAGCAGTTTTCAGTACATACCCTCTGCCGAAGCCTTGTATAAGGTAAACGTGTTGATTACGAAACAACGATGACATAATTCGTGAAAATCGGATTAGATTATACTCTCCACTCCTCTCGCAGACAGACAGGACAGAGCACGTTCCCTTACCGTTTTTATACGTCTTGTATACAGCTGAACAACGAACGCATAACAAAAGAACAAAAATGTCCCAAAACTCGCACACTCCCCTCCACGCTACGCCTCACTGTTTCCACATTCAATAATACACTGCTTATTTTCTCTTCTGCATGCCTTCGCATAATCCCAGAATATGCTGTTGTTGTTTTTCTCCTTAGCGGAAACGAATGATAGTTTTGTGCGCGTCTTCCCAGCTGCGCAGTGATACGCAGTCAGGGTTCCGACTTGTGCCCTTAAGCACCACAACCCGGGAAATGGGAATCACTGTGCTCGCAGAGTCCAGGGAAATGGTATCTGTTAAGGGTAAAAAAAAAAAAAAAAGCAAATAGAATATAGACGCAAGGACCTTGCGCTGAAGTCGCTGTTCCTCTTTGCTGACAAAAAAAGGGGAAAAAAAGCTAACAACGATAAGGAATGAGGGAAAACGGTGTTATATATTCCGCTTTCTGAAACGGCAAGCAAAAAAAAAAAAAGAATAGGGAATTGCAATTAGGGAAGGAAAACCCGGTGTGCGGCCTCTTGTTATTTTCCTAGCGGAAATAGTCGCGCCGTAAGGGGAAGAAATTCGGAAAAGGGTCGCCCAGTGAGCTCGCCCCCGTTTCGTTCCCCCTTTTTTTTTCCCGAGATAGTATATGTGTGTACCGGAAGTCGCGAGTTCGACCGGAGCCAGCGCAAGCCCACTAGCGCACAGGGGGTAACGACCGAGGACGCGGGTGACCCGAACGTTGGGCTCGGACCCCGAGACGCTTAAAAAGGAAGGGAAAGGGAGAGTGGAGGAGAAGGAAATATGGTGTTGAACGGGAAACAAAAAGACGAGCGTTTCCGAACTGGGCGAGAGGGAAGGGCTCCCGGAAGAGCTCGCGAAAACAAAATGACTCCCTTCCTACATGCATGCGGAGAAATGCGGGTGACTTCTGTCGCGACCGCCGCTCAAAGTGTAGCAAAAGCGTCTCGCGCAGTGCCTCGCGAAACTTTGCTCACGCTGGTTATCTTGACGTTGTTTGTGCAAGCAGCCCGAGGTGTGAAAGAGAGTAATGAAGTTGGCCGAATGAAACAAATAAAAGGAAAATTCGAAGGGAGCACCTTTCTAGGGCGCGAGCTGCAGAAAGAAAGAGAGAAAGTATTCGAAGTTGAAGAAGTAAACATGTACTGAAAAAAAAGAACGAAAAACGATGAAAAGGTTGAATGCGAAAAAGCAGGTCACATTTATTTTTGTCTATTTCGGGTGAAGGAAGAGGAGTCGATTATTGTGTCGACTACTGCTTCTCATAAGGAAGCTTTAATAAAGCATAAACTTTTTTTTTTTTTTTCACTGGTTACATGCGAAGTGCTGGATTGTTGACATGAACTGCTGCATCAACTGGGATCAAATATAGGTGACGAAGAAAGTAAAAATTGTTGACTGTTGTTTGAAAAACGTCGAATCGGGCCGCCGGTACTTCTTGGAGTACATTTGAATATTTAAATGTTGCTTTGCAATGATTTATTCCACGAAACAGACTTCGACGCTTCGTGGTGAACCAATCTTAAATAATCTGAAGCACAGCTTGAATTATGTTGTGTTGTATTTTAAGAAACCAGTTTAGCAAACTCTTTGTGCAAAAGATTCACATTTACGACGCCCATTTCTTTGCTGTTGCTTTTTTAGGGGCAGAAGAGCGCAGACGCAAAATCTCTTCATCTGAATGTTGTGAAAACAGGCTTTCTTTGTGGAATTTTGTTGACTGTTTTTATCGTGGAAAAATTCACAAATCATACACATATTTGATCTTTTGATCGCAAATCAAAATATTTTAGATCAGAAATTTGCTTCCACGATCCCTAAATTTTCTTCGAAGTTTCGTTGGTTTATGGGTTTAACGTCCCAAAGCGACTCAGGCTATGAGAGACCCCGCAGTAGAGGGCTCTGGAAATTTCGACCAACTGGCACTGACATGTTGTCGCGACTGTAGGAAGGAAGAAAAAAATGAATGGGCCTGCCACCACCGCTGCTTCATGCGGAAAGAAAGAAAGAAAGAAAGAAAGAAAGAAAGAAAGAAAGAAAGAAAGAAAGAAAGAAAGAAAGAAAGAAAGAAAGAAAGAAAGAAAGAAAGAAAGAAAGAAAGAAAGAAAGAAAGAAAGAAAGAAAGAAAGAAAGAAAGAAAGAAAGAAAGAAAGAGAAATGATCCAGCCGAGAGGCGAACAGGGCGGTGCGTGCGTAAGACCGGCGGCCACAGGCTGTGCAGCAGGAGGAATATTCCTGTATACGCCGTGCCAGCATGGCCGTCTGAATGCTCCAGGAGCCGTTTTGAGACGACTGTAATGAGGGAGCGAACGGGGGAAGCAGCGTAGAACGAAGGCAAAACAGGGGCACGGCTGACTGCAGTTCATGCGGGAAGAAGGTAGGGGAGGGGGACAGAGGGCGACAGCAGCGAGGCAGAGAGGGGATTTCAAAGCAGCGACCAGAGATTTTCAACGCTCAGGGGTCGGAAAACATTGCGCGTTCCCCGGCTTAGGTGATTTCTTGTTGAGCGTCAGAGTTATCCGGTTGACCGCCTAAAACAGCCTGAAGTGCAACTGCTAATTGTTGATAACGCTCTTTTTTCTCTTCCAGTATACTGCTTCTATGAACATTTCATGATTAAGCTTGTAGCGATTTAAGACATTGCACTTATAGCGCGAAACGCGGTAAATAGTACGCCTACATTCAGTTACCAACTATGGCCCATTTAAGGCTTCCTTTTCCATAAAATTCTGCCTCAACGTTCTCGACAAGAGAGAAAGATGTAAGGGTAAAGGGTGCGTTTAATTCACTAGGAACTATGCCCTGCCAGTCTGGAGTGAATACAGTCGAACCGATCTAAAGCAACATTGAAGTGCCAAGGAAGTATTGATATAACCGGATTATGCAAAAACAGAAATTGTAAACCTCAGAGCATCAATTGACAGGAAAGTAGCTTACAATGGAGATTTTTTTATTAATTTTTTTACAGGAAAAACCTAAGCCGTGTTTAAGTGGTTCATGCGCTATTTCTTTCACACTTTTCTGTAAAGTGTTCAATACTGCGCGTACTCAGGTCTGGCTCATTTACCAAAATCGAAGTCCCGGAGGTGATTATTATCACTTATAAGGCCCCCTTTTGCATAGGTCCCTGCTCATCGTTCCTGTCAGCCCGAGTTACAGGTGATTTGTCACCTTGTCGGTGAAATCTTCATTTTTCACAATTTCATCGTCATCATACGTATATTGTCGGATTCTGGACACGCCGCTATTATCATTAAATAGGTAGAATCTTCGCTAAACTTCTCTTCACTGGAGGCGGCAACTACAGATAGAATCCGTTGTGAAGATTGTGGTTATGCTCAAACTAAATGGTGTTCTGTAAATGGTGTTCTGTCTACTGCGAAAGCTCGCCGATAAAATATGCGCCGGTCCTGACGGACTTTCCAGTGCCTTCCTGAAACGTTTTTCTGCACAGTTATCCGCGTTCTTTACCAAGATTTTTTAAAGCTTCCTTGCGTTCTGGCGAAGTGCCGGAAGACTGGAGAATGGCCAGCGTTGTACCAATTCATAAAAAAGTCGATAAGTTTACTATTTCTAATTACCGGCCAATTTAGATCACTTGTTCGTGTTGTAAGATGTTAGAACATATAGTTTCTGGCTGTCTTAACTCACTTCTTGCTAAAAATAACATTTTATCTTTTTTGAAACATTGCTTCAGAAAGGACATGTCCACTGTGACTCAGTTACGACAGTTAATGAATTCCAACTAGTTCTTGACCAACCAGGGCGGGTTGATGTCCTTATTTTAGATTTTCAGAAGGCATTTGACACTTACCATAGTAACATTATTTATAAATTAGAAGGTATTGGCGTCCCTACTTACCTTGTTAACTGAATTTCTGCTTACCTTAAATATAGGAAACAATACGTAGATGTTAACGGTTGCAAATCAAACGAGCTACTAGTTACTTCAGGTGTACCCAAGGGGAGCGTCATAGGCCCGCTGCTTTTCTTAATTTATATGAATGATCAGCCGGTTTACAATTGCGAGAATGTCTCCTTAAAGCTTCTTGCTGAAGACTGCATACTTTCTAAGAGCATAAATGGAGAGAATGATCACTACATTTTGCGAAATTCACTCTTAGCAGTTCATGAATGGTGTGTTAAATGGGATATGCAATTGAACCTTGAAAAAAACTATTCTTTTACGCATCTCGCGTGAAAAACATTTAGTTCCTTCTCTTACAGCCTGCTAAACTATTTAATTCAGGAAGTTACACATTATAAAAACTTATGAGTTACACTAACACATGATATAACATGGACTGCCCATATAAATGACATATGTTCCTCGGCATTTTCCAAGCTGTGCTACTTAAGGCGGAAGCTTAAAGATGCACCAAGTAAGCTAAAATTTCTTGCATACTCAACATTTATTAGGTCTAAACTAGAGTACGCTTCCATTTTATGAGATCCATTTATAACGAGAGATGTATACCGGATAGAGACGGTGCAAAGGAAAACTGTCAGGTTTATTTATAACAAATACAGGAGATTAGACTCACCCTCGACTCTAATGAAAGCCAACCATATCCCATTACTTGAAAGACGCAGAAAAATGTCCCGTTTATTGTTTACGCATACCCTTTTGACACATAAATTAAACATAGCTCGACCCACAATTTTAGAGTTGTCGCGGCGAACACGTTATTCACGAAGTCAATTGCTCGAGCCCGTTTTTGCAAGGACTGACACTTTCAAGTACAGTTTTTTCCCCCGGACCATTGCCGACTGTAACTGTCTTCCTGAGGCCATTCTCCAGTCTCCCATGTTTGGTAAAGCTCTAGAGGAGTGAATAAGTGCTGTATTTGTTTTTTGTTACTGATTGCAACTGCATGAACTGTAAATCGTTGATTGACTTGTATTACCCCTCCTGCATGGGCCAAAATATTAGCCCGCAGTAGTTTCAAACAAACTGTAGTGTAGTGAACAGAACAAATAAATAAATATCGAATGGTGTCGCTTTCTAGACGCCAACCTGGTGAGCTTGCAGGGCCGAGGGAACAGTGATGGCGCCGGAAGGGAAAATAAAACCGCGCTCGCAAGGAGTGCGTACCTCAGTGCCTGGCGGAGTTGCTGTGTTGAACATGGCTTTTGCACTAATTCACTGGCTGCAGCGCCTCGGTGTGTTTTCTACGAGAGGCACACCCTCAGAAACATTACCAATGGACTGCTCCAGCGAAGGAGCCTTCGGAAAGTCTCAAGTCTTTTCTCCTGCTCTCCGCCGTCTCGGCATGCAAGCGAACGCGGCACGCCCGACGCCTTTGTGCGCGTATCTCCTTGCGCAAACGCTTTCGCATTTTAAGCGTAGTCTGGCTGCTGTGGTTGTAATATTTCTGCTCTTTTCTTCTTTTAAGGTTGGCTTCCTATTTACGGAATTCAATTGTTGTAGCCGGTCTGCGCTCTGAAAGTATTGCTATAAGCGGTTTATTTTATCATATAAAACATGATAAGCGGATGGTGTGGTAAAAGCTCATTGTTACATTCCATATATTGTATTAACCAGTATATTGTTATAGCTGGCTTTGAATGTATATGCCATTGTATATGAGACTACAGCTTTGTTAGTTCTTTACAAGGGACTGTCATTCAAATTATTCGATCAGTCCCTTGAAACAGGTTGTATTCCCAATGATTGGAAAGCTGGGAAGATGATTCATCTGCATAAGTCTGGAAATAAACATTGTCCTCACAACTTTCGTCCTACGTCACTCACTAGTATCCCTTGTAAGATCATGGAACATGTTATATACTCGCATCTTGTTTCTTTTTTAGATTCGAATTCCTTTTTCAGCATAACCCAGCATGGATTTCGTAAGTAATTTTCATGCGAAACTCAGCTAATATGCTTCACACATGACCTTCATTGCATCATTGATCGCGGGCTTCAGGCAGATTGCATATTTATTGACTTTTCTAAAGCGTTTGACAAGGTCTCTCATGCGCTTCTCTTCCTTAAATTAAATAACCTGAACATTGACCCTAAGGTGCTTGCATGGCTGAAGAGTTTTCTTTCAAACCGTTCACAATACGTTACAGCAAATAACGTTGATTCACATTCTATACCTGTCCGTTCTGGCGTACCTCAGGGGTCCGTTCTCGGGCCCCTCCTTTTTCTCATCTATATAAATAAATGACTTACCGGCTAACATTTCTTCTTCAATTAACCTTTTTGCTGATGACTGCGTTATTTACCGTGTAATTAATGATGATAATGATGCCTCTTGCCTTCAGTCTAATATTAACAAGGTGCTTGATTGGTGTAAAGAATGGAATATGGAAATAAATATTAATAAGTGTGAGCATGTGCACATTTCTCGTAGTTCCAGCATACCCACTACTTATCAGATTAACAATGTTTCTCTTGAGACTGTGTACTCTTACAAGTATATGGGTGTTTACGTCTCTTCTAACCTATCTTGGAAACCCCACGTTGACTATATCATAAATAACGCAAACCACATGCTAGGATACCTTCGGAGAAATTTCTCTCGTTCATCCAGTTCTTTATAATGATTGTTTTATAAAACTCTGGTATGCTCCAAATTAGAATATTCTGCATCTGTCTGGAGCCCTGGCATTGATTCACTCGCTTCCGATTTGGAAGCTGTGCAGAACCGCGCCTGTCGTTTCATACTATCAAACTATCACAGAACAAGTAGTGTAACTGCCATGAAATCAAGTTTGTCCCTTCCACTTCTATCTCACCGCAGATCAGTAGCATCATTATCCCTTTTTCATAAAATTTACCACTACAGCTACCTGAAAGAAAGATTACTAACAAGACCATCTTACATATCAGTGCGCATTGATCACCGCTATAAGGTTGGGGCTCCATCTAGTCACACAAAATGTTTCCATGACTCATTCATACCTAGAACTTGTGTCAGTTGGAATCACCTTCCCCAAGATATCGCATGTATAACAGATAACGACGCATCTCGCAAAGCCATTGTTTTTCTTTGAATGTATCTATGCTTGTTACGATGTTGTTTGCCCTTTACTTCCTGACATAGTTTTTACTTATCCCCACTGCATTGTGAAGTTTTGTTTTCCTTTTTCTTTTTGCGCATGTTTTTTTGTGTACTTGTACTGTATTTTTTCTGTAACTTTGCTCTACTTTCATATACTTTTATGTATTCCACTCCCCTCTGTAATGCCTCCGGGCCCTGAGGGTAAATAAATAAATAAATAAATAAATAAATAAATAAATAAATAAATAAATAAATAAATAAATAAATAAATAAATAAATAAATAAATAAATAAATAAATAAATAAATAAATAAATAAATAAATAAATAAATAAATAAATAAATAAATAAATAAATAAATAAATAAATAAATCGAAACAACTTGCGCTTTGGAAACTGCCACTTTTTAAGCTTTTTTTTTTTCCTTTATTTTCAGCGGCTAGCCTTAAATAGGTTGTTTCCCTAGTGAAAAAAAACCGTATGAGTCAATAACCTCATACAGATTTCTCAAACTAAACTCATACAAATCTCATTTATTCTCATATATTTCTCACATGATGAATGAGTTTAGTATGAGATCATATGAGATTTGTAGACATTAGTACCAATTTAGTATGAGAATTTGTATGAGGTTTTTGTGACTCGGGGTTTTTTCCCTAGGGTTACGTAGAGTTTATTGTTTATTGTTATAGTACCCAGTCCGTTTTCCTGAGTGGAATGCATACGGTGGGCAAGGTGACTGGAGACACTCAAAAGCGACAGAATGACACAATAAAAATCTCAGAAACAAAGAAGAGGTTCTTGATAAGTCCCCCTCTCTCCCGCCGAGTAAAGAGCGCGGTCGCAGATGTAGCTCATCCGCAAAGGTCCTGTTCTTCAAGGGCATGGTCGCCAGATGTTCCTCTTCAGGGTGCCTTTTAAGATGACGCCATCGGATAGCGCCTCCTGGGAGTCGGTGTCTAAAGCAGCACCGCATGACAGCGAACCGCTGCGGACTGCATGGGCCTATAGCGCCCAGATTGAGCCTTGGGTACCCGCGCAAGCAAAAATGCTTGGCGGCCATGCGCCTTCCTTGCGATTCAGTGAAGAGCACGGCATATGTGACATGTAAGTACCCACGAGCGCGAAACAAAGCAATCAATAAGTGCGGGGAAAAGAGTCGGAGCCTAAAGAATACAACACTGGCGATCGTGTGTTTGTAAGTGTGTATGATTCAACGCTATAGTGGAGGGATATAAAGTTGCTCCAAGCACTTCAACTTGCTGCATCGCAAAAGGAAAGAAAAACTACAGTAGGAGCGCGCAAGTTCGTTGTCTGGCGCTAGACTGTTTGCTACTCTCGAAATTTGCTGTTTAAAATAGTCATATATAAACGAAGTTTGTGTGCGCAAAGGTTTCTTGTATTGGGCTTCAATCGTGTTCAATCTTGAAATGCAGAAACACTGAGGGGCAGATCGGCACAGTAAAATCATCTTAGTGACCACCGCCCATAACTACTTTTGTGTGCAATAGAGAACTACAAGATCGGTCCCTCGGTCCACTACTGGAAGTTCGAGAACAAACAAAGAACCACGACTTTGAAGTACAATAATTTTTCCCAGTATGCAGATGACAAGCCCTCTACAAACTTTATACTAGGAGTTTTAGCATAGTGGAAGCGTAATAGCATAGACGTATAACGAAGTAACGTACAACACCTGCGCACAGAAAGTTGCATTATATTCGGAGCATTCTTGAGCGGGCACGGTTCATCTGAGCATCCGGTTCCAGGCTGGCGCTGGCACACCTCCGCTGCGCTTAAACTCGACAATATATATACTCATCTTTTATTGCCGAACATGCATGAAGATAAATAGAATGAGCCGCCGAATCAATCTTTAATGAACGAAAGTTGTGTAGAGTTGATCTCAGTACCCCTGCAATGCAAGAGGAATTTAGAAAAAAAAAATAAAAGCACGTTTTCGTTGCCACTATTCCCGTAGATTTTAGGCTTAGGTTTTGTTCAGTGCCCCTTATACAAATATCTATACGTTCAGGATTATTGGAGTCGATGCACATAGGAAACAGCCGAATAAGAATAGAGCTGAGGTCTACCGTGCTGTAGCTCAACATTTACATATAGCAGCTTCCCTTTGTTGAAACTTACACAGCCGATGCTTTGCTAATACTCGCGTATGCGTCCAAACTTTAAAGGCTAGCAAGAAGCTAAAAATCGCCGTTGGGAATGGCACAGTGAGAAACGCAACAGAAAATTATAGACGTCACATTTAGAAACGGAAAGGGAGCAGAATCGAATAGAGAGCAAACGCGAGCAAAAGATACTTGAGCTAAACTAGAAAAAACAAATCTTTAGTGTCATTCCATGTATTATACATGGAACTGAAAATTATTACTCTATTAGAAGGTGCCAGTGAGTACCAAGAGACGAAAAATTCAATTTTTATTTATTTTATTTATTTATTGATACTGCAATCCCAGTGCTGGGATTTTAGCAGGGTGGGAATACAAAATAAGCAGTTTAACAAAACAGGCGGGGTGCCCTGGCGTCACAGAGGAATGTATGAGCATGGGATGTTTGTTAGAATACTGCCATACAAAACAGGAGTAATTGGATCAGCATCTGTCAGTTCTCTTGAAAGTGGTTATGATAACACGGCAATGGCATAGTCACAGCAGGCTTACAGGAAAACAAATCATTCCCAACAAAATCCGACGTTTCCTTCTGCGCCAAGCAGCGAAGAACAACCGCATAAATGTCTCCAGCTGCCGACACATCTCCTAATGTAACCTTGTCTAACTTATTGGCAACCTAATCGATTATGTCTGTCCGCTTCCGCTAAAGAAAAAGAACACTCCACATGACACGCTGCTGTTGAACGACGAAGAGCCCTATGGTAGCAAAGCAAAACAACTAGCAGGAAACGGGCCGTCACTGCTGCGTACGTAATCTTTCGAAGCGAGGAGAGCGTGATGCTTGTCCTCGGAGAGTCAAAGGAAGAATAGCGTAAATAAAAAGGTACGACAGCCTGTTCCAAAACACCGCTCCCGCCCCTCCATCCCGCTCAATTTTTCTTACTTCATTGTCGTCTTCTGTCATCGCCATGCTCTGTCTACTTCGGCACACATAGCTGCCACTGAAAAGAGAAATTGAACGAAGATATAGACGTTGAAGAGAAGACATATACATCAGCAGCAGTAATTAATTGAAAGGCGCCCTTGAAAATACAAGGAGATTAAATAAACAAGGATACGAGAAAAATACGGGGGCAATCGCAGTACGAATAACACAAAGCAGCAAAAAGGGGTGATTTGTTTGCACTTGCATCTCTTGGCATTGTTTCATGTTAAGTACCATACGCGTAATGAGGTGCTTAAACGTAATACGCAGAGTAGATAAAGCATGTCGAAAAAGTCACTTCAAAGCTGCATAGGGAAGTAGACGCGGAATATCAGTGCAGTATCTGATGCTATACTTTGGATTAAAGAAACCTTGCGGGTGATCAATATTAGGCGGGGTGATCAAAGAGGAAGCATGAACCGGTGTGGAAAAGAGCAACGGTGCAAAGCTCGGGCAAAGAAGTGTCACTGGCGCGGTGGTGGGTCTTCCACAAAGGCTACAGCGGCTTTCGGAAGCCAGGAAAACCTCACGGCCAGAGAGAGAGCGCGGAGAAGGCGTCGAAAGCTGGACAAGCGCGACAAAGGGAAGAAATAAATGAATTGGCTGGGGCTTCGGGTAAGAAGCCCGTAATGAGCGAGCAGCTTGGCACGAATGACGCTGAGTAAAAATGAAAAATAAAATAAATTTCAAAGGACTAAGAAGTATTTGGCGAAGTATGGAAGAAAGGGGCCGCGCCGAAATGCTGGTAGGTAACGAAAGAGAATGGAAATGAATGCCCTGGGAAGAAACTATGTGACTTCAAACGCAAGGGATCAAGGAGAGGGTGGCAGCGGAACGAAGGCTTATATGCGTTACAACAAAGGTGGACGAAACGCGCGAAAAATAGAAGAAATTAATACAATCCGCACTAGCAACGAGGCAACGGCGAGCGTCGTCGCAGACCAAAATAATACCAAAAATAAAAAGACAGAACTGGGGCAAATGAGCTCAACACGAAGAAGGGGTGCAAACAAGGAGGAAGCAATAAAAGAGGAGAACAGCCGCACCATAGGGGCGGGGTGCTAGAACCCCGCAACGTACACACAAAACGCAATGGAATAGCTAGGCGAAGCAGAAAAAGAGGAGCCAGAGACGAATAAAGACGATGGAGCGAACAGAGAAGAGTGAGAAAAAAAGAATTGCCGGGCGGCCGAGCAATGCAGAGCGAGACAGAGAGAAAGGAGAGGAGCCTTTCTCTCGCCGTCCATCTTTCTCTGTCCTCTTCCTCCTCGCGCTCTCCTCTCCGCCTCCGCGGCGCGAGGGTTAGGCTCCCTGGCTGGCAGCCATTGGAAACAGCGGAGAGCTGGCAACCGCCGCCGCCGCCGCCGCCATGTGAGAGCGGGTCGACTGCGCCTGGCTCGCGAGGGGCTCCGCTCGGGCTTTTCCTCAACCCAGCGCGAGTTATGGACGCGGATTCGACGGCCAGAGGTAAGCGAATGGACCCTATGCTAGGGAGCTGCTGTTTCTGTGATGGCGAGCAGCTGTGTCGGCGAGAGAGCGGCACACACTGCCCACCGCAGTGCATCTCGGTCGGTGCCGACTGAGGAGAAGCAAGTGGCAGGGGCCCGCCTTCCTCCCCGTTCCGTCCGTCCTTCCTTCCTCTGCTGAGAAGCGTTCTCTGCCTCTGAACTTCCGTGTGTTCTTGGAAAGCAGCAGCCGACCTGTGGTGGTGCTGTGATGCGGTTTATGGGACTCCGACGACGACAGTTTCGTGTCCCCGTGTCTTGTGTTTGCGTCTGGTGCGATGTGGTGTAGTTGCCTTACGGCGTGCTTTACGGGGCAGCTCGCTGAGTCAGTCCCTCCCTTGCTCTCTGGCTCGCGCCGCGTTCCTTCTTGTAATGCCAGTGGCGATGTTGGATATGTGTCAGTGAGGGTGTAGAGCAGGTTATGAATGTGTAATCAGCCTGTCGGTGGGCGGGGAGAGTAAATAGCACTGCCAGTGCATTGCACGTTTCACTGGATTGCTGGTAATTCATTTATACTGTTTTTACCTAAAAAGAAAACATTTTAGCCCCATTGTGATGCCTGATGTAACGTAGCACTTTCGAACTATTTGAACGGAATATTTAAAAATGCACACTATCGTTTACTTTTGCCTCAAACTTCGTCGGGGCAACCTGGAGTCTTCTTACGTTGGCGTAGACTGCAATCAGATACAGAGCCAGCCTCTCGTCTCGGCGTGCTCGCTGAATGAAAGCAGGCGGCGTCTGCTGAGCGGTGACAGCTGGTAGACATCGCTTGGCAATAGTATGGCGATGCTGTGATAAGCTACCGATTGTCTGCGTGCTCGGAGGGGTTGTTTGGCAACGGTGTTTCTCTCTACCGGTGTGTATCACATTTTTGAAAATACTCGGCAGTAAATAAACGGACATGTTCAGGTTAATGGCATCACCTACGAGCCTCTGGAGCCTGAAATTTGTATTTAATTGTCAATTTTCCCAACCATAACATACATATATATATATATATATATATATATATATATATATATATATATATATATATATATATATATATATATATATATATATATAAAAGGCCGACCGTTCGCATAAGACTTTGCATACCTGCGCTGCGAATTCACGATTGCGTAACAAGAACAGCAACTAGTGGTTGCAACAAGATATTGTTTTACTTGGTTGCTGTTACATGTTTATTTTTTTGTGAATGAAGACACTGCAAGTCGTTTCACAGTCGCGGTCAATGCCTGAAGTTTACTGAAGGCTTAATACCAGTCAATCTTGCGATCGCTTTGTATGGCATTTCTCAGACCATTGCCATCACAATGACAGCTGCTGTTCAAAACAGCTTTTTCACTTTTGCATAGCATGCTTTTTTTTTTCGAGGGTTATGCAAGTTACATCAACTGCCATTATTTACGTTAGTGTTACCACGTAAGTACCTGTCCACAGCCTTCAGGCCACACGGCTTACTTCTACCTTCGCAGAGAAGCATTCAAGGCACTTGTCAAACAATATACTGAATTGAGGCGAAAGGAAGTTTTGCCGTACCCTTTCAAAACCCATTTGTCTTCACTGGCGCAGCGAGTGCTCGGCTATAGAGCTCCGAACAGACAGGGGCGAAAGCTTTTTGATCAAGGCGCTGTACATATTATAACAACGACATTTAGCGCCCCCTATTTTTAAGAAGGCAATTTTGATTTCCTTGTCAAACGTACGTGTCTGTACTTTGAACCTTCCATAATATCGTTCTATTTCTCATGTGTCCTCGTTGAAACCAAACAGCTGCATCAGGCAATAATTATGTTTTCACTCACACCGGGGCAGATGCCTGCAGTAAGCTTTACCTATTATGGGCATACCTCTGGCTGTACAGTGATGATGATGAGTTCCCATCTGGAACACGGTGGTCTCAAAATCATATTTTCGCAAGAAATTTCCTTTCATACCAGTTTCAACACCGCACTGATGATGTCGGACCACCTCTCACACGGAAGTGGCGGTGTTAACCATTCAACCTAAATAATTTCTGTACCAGAGGTCTAAACGAAGATAGGACTGCCCATGAGCCAATTACGCGTAGTTAACCGCCTTGGCTCAGCGTTAGAGCGGTGCCTTCGTACTGTCCTTGTTAGATGCACAACGGACTCGATTGTATTCATTTCTGTTTACTCTTCTTTCCCGTACGTTTCCTGGCACGCTTCTTCGATTCCCCACGCTCGATGCAGAGAAAACGAAGAAGACAGTGTTGATGATGCGAGAGCTCCGTAGGGGAGGGGCGCTTACGAGTCCCTCAATTAGTCATCCGAACATGTCTGTTTGCCAGCGGATGCAAGAGAAGCGACCGCTGTATTTGGGTCCCCACGGGAAAGCGCGCGTCTAAAGATAGCGGGGCCAGGGCGGCCTTCGCCCCTTAACAAGCAAATAACTCGCGAAGCACGCGAGAAGCGCACTCAGCCCCGACGATACGCGCCCAGTGCACGAACTGCCGTACACGTAGCTGATAGTCCCTTCTCGTTACTAGGAGTTCGGACGTGCCAGGCTTCCGCGAATGTTGTCTTTTCGCCTAGCTGCTTGGCTCATAGTCGGGTCTGTACATCCGTGGAATGTCCTTTTTATCCTCATATCTACGCTCATCCACCTCGCTGTCGTTTTCATTACTCACTTTTCGTTTTCTGTACTCTGCTTTTCCCAGCCCGACTTTTTGCAAAGGCCTGTGTCTCCTGCTGTATGCTATACTCCACGATTTTAACGTAAGATGCTTATCGGCCTTGCGAGCTAAAAATCACGAGCATGTCTCTGTCGGTAGTAGTTGGCAACTGGTGACATGATCGGAAACTGATTAATAGGCGGGTCGTGACGTCACGAGACGTATCGACACGACCAAGTTGACATAAGCTCTTTGCACAGGGTGAGATGAGAATTTCAGCTGGAGGAGGAATGTAATGGTAGGCAAAATGTGTTTGGGAGCACTTACTTCCTCAGGGTATCTCTTGCGCGTTGACTTAGAAAGTCTAAGCATAACGGCAAGTACTCATGAAACAAGACATACCCGTATGTGATGCATGCTGTCATGACCTCACTGTGGACCACATCTTCTACCAGTGTAAAACATTTGAAACAGTAAGGAGGAAACATTTCAGAAAGTTCTACAAGGAACACATTCGTTTACACCCGACATTGGCTTTAGGGGAAAATACTATTGTTGGTTTATCCTGCATGCTTAGTTCTTTTTTTTTTAAGAAGGCAACATTATGCACAAACTATAGCTTAGAACAATTACAATCTATAAATACACCAAACCGGCATTTAACCTTGTAGTAGGCTCATGATAGTATCAGTTGCTTGTGCGCTAATAAACCCAACACAATACAATGCATAACGGCAAGATTTGATTCCGGTTCGTAGTGTTCCGGAAATGTTAAAGACACTGCAGGACTGACGTGTTCAGATTACTGAGGCAGGGCGTCTAAATTCTGCAGTAGCGGCCAACCGCGGACTTTAAAAGGTAAAAAAAAAAAAAAAAAAACACGCGCCGCTGTGGTATCGAGATTACGTTGGTACCCGCACCTGATCATTGAAGGTCGCCTGCTATCAAAGACGGTTACGGTGGAACTAAAGTAAGAAATATTCAGCATATATCAGCACAGAGGTTGGGTTAAGTGAGATTCGGTTAGGTTAAGTAAGAGAATAAGTGAAGAGTGCCTACAGTCAGTGCTTCGTTTTATCAACGCGCCCATGTATCCGTCATCCAACATGATTTCCTACAATCTCTAACAGTATATATCGCTGTAATTCGCTATACTTTTTTCTCAGAACTTAAGTGTGAAAATATGTATTATGATGGCCAGCTTTAAGGCAAGTAGACAATGGCGGCTCTAGATAGAGGGGTAAGGACAGTGAAAGGACGGAGGGCTATCCAAGTTAAATGCCTTTTCGATTATCTTTATCGCAGGGAACTGGGTCATCATCAGCCTGACTACGCCCACTGCAGGGCAAATGACTCTATGTCTCTCCACTTATCCCCTGCGTCTATCTTATTCCCGCAAACTTCCTAATCTCTTCCGTCCACCTAATTTTCTCTTGTCCCCTTCTGCATTAGTCTTTTCTTGGAAGCTAGTCCGTTACCCTTAACGACCGTCGGCTATCTTGCCATCGGATTACATGCCCATTTTTCCTCATCCCGGACCCACTCTTGCTCTTTTACTCTCTATTAAAGTTATATCTATCATCTTTCTTTCCATAGTTTGTTATGTTGTCCTCAGTTTAGGTCGAGCCCTTCTCATTAGACCACGTTTCGACCCCTTAGGTTAGTACAGGTAAGATAGATGCGCTTTCTTCCTGAGGGATACCGGTAAACTGCTATTCGTTATCTTAGAGTATGGGCCGTACTCAATGCGCTTTCATCATCATAATCATCGTCATCGTCATCATCAGCCGGACTGTACCTAATGCAGAGCAAAGGCATCTGCCATATTCCTCCTATTAACCCTGTCTTGTGCTAGCTGCATCCACTTGACCCCTGCGAACTCCTTAACCTGCTACGCTTTTCTTCCCTTGGAATCAAATTTGCCACCCTAAGCGACCATCAGTTATCCTCTCTCGGCACTGCATGCCCTGCCCATACCCATTTCTTCTTGATTTCCACTAGAATGGCAGTAACTCGAGTTATTTCTCTGACCCACTCAGCACGCTTCCTATCTCTTAACGTTACACCTACCATTTTTCGTTCCATAGCCCTCTGCATTGTCAACTTAAGTAGCACCCTTTTCGTCAGCCTCCAGGTTTCAGCCCCAAGATGCAGCTGCTGTATACTTTCCTTTTCAGCGAAACCGGTAAGCTGCAAGTCATAGTCTGACGTGCACTTGCCAATGCGCTCCATCCCAATTTTATTCTCCCGGTGATTTCCCTTTCATGGTCCGGATTTGCGGTTACTACCTGTCCTAAGTAGAAGTATTGGTCAACTACTTCCAGGGCTTTGCTACCTAACGTAGACTGCTGTTCCTTCCCTAGGCTGTTGAACATTACCTTAGTCTTCTGCATACTGATTTTCAAGCCTACCTTTCTACTTTTTCTGTCTAGGTCATCAATCATTCTTTGCAGTTCATCCCCTGCGTTACCTAGCAAGGCAATGTCATTAGCGAATCGCAGATTACTGAGGTATCCTCCATCAACCCTTATACTTAACTGCCCCCACTCCAAGTCTCTGAATTCTTCCTCTAAGCAAGCTGAGAATAGTACTGGGGAGATCACGTCTCCTTACCTAACACCTTTTTTTTTTTTTTTTGGGGGGGGGGGGGGGGAATTTTGTTACCTTCCTTATGAAAAGCTGTGCAGCCCCTATAAATATGTTCCAGCACTCTCACGTACGGCTCGTCTATATCCTGATTTGGCAATGCCTGCATGATCGCCGGGGTTTCTACTGAATTAAATGCTTTTTGGTAATCAATGAATGCTATGTATAAGGACTGGTTATATTTCGAGCAATTACCTATCACCTGGTTGATGGGATGGATATGATCGATCTTACTTTACCCTGTCCGAAAACCTGCTCGATCCTTTGCTTGGTTGCAGTCTAAGGTTGTCCGGATTCTATTAGCGATTACCTTAGTAAATACCTTATATGTAACAGATAGTAAGCTGATGAAGTCCTTGGCGTCCCCGTTCTTATGAATTAAGATAATGTTAGCGTTCTTATATGAGTCCGGTACCGTCGAATGCGCCTGGCATTGCGTGTACAGAGTGGCCAGTTTTCCTAGCATGATATGCCCCCCCCCCCCCCCTCCCCATTTTTCCACAAATCTGTAGTTACCTGATCCTACCCAGTTGCTTTCCCCTTTTCATAGTTTCTAAAGCGTTTTTAACCTAGTCCTTCGTCACTGCCGGAACGTCTGACTGCTTTTCCCTCCTTCCAATGTCATTATTGTCGTGACTACTTCGGCTACAGTAGAAATCAGTGTAGAGCTCCTCGGCTATTTTGATTACCTTGTCCATATTCGCTGCCCGCCCTTTCACCGCTAACTCGTTGATGGACTTCTTTCTCGTTCATCTGTTTCGCTCCCTCTTAAAATCTAGGCTGATTCGAGACCATACCATCATGTGGCCACTGCACCGCACTTTACCGGTTACCTCTACATCCTGCATAATGCCAGGGTTAGAACACAACACAAAGTAAATTTCATTTTTATTCTCCTCGTTGGGGCTTTTCCATGTCCACTTCTGGTTCTTCCGTTTGCTGAAGAAGGTATTCATGCTTCTTAAGTTATTGCGCTCTGCAGTCTCAACTAGTAACTCCTCCCTGCTATTCCTAGAACCAATACCATAGTCACCCACTGCCTGGTCTCCAACTTGCTTTTTCCCTACCTTGGCATTGAAGTCACCAATTATTAAAGTATACAGCGTCTTTACTTTCCCAACTGCTAACTCTACATCTTCGTAGAAGGTTTCGACTGCCTGGTCACCATGACTACATGTAGGCGCGTAGCCTGTACAACCTTCAGTTTATACCGCTTATTAAGTTTAATTACGATGCCTGCCACCCTCTCATTAACGCTATAGAATGCGCTTTACTATTCTTGTTCTGTTGATTAAGGCGCAATCTTTTCTTGGTTCATGGGCTGCGCAAATCTCTGCAGGAAAAGTTCGTACAAACTGACACTGAAATAGAAAGTCTCTGCACCAGGAATCGAATCACTATCCCTCTGATTTCCAGCCGAGCGTGCTAACAACTACGCCACGCCGGGCTCGTGAGTAGCCCCTTGTAATTCTTGTCTAGCGTGAGGATGATAGTAATGGATGACAATGACGGTGAAGTTAGGAATAATGATAATGATGATAGACGCAATGATAATGACGCTGCAGTTAGTGATGATGATAGTATCAATGACAACGATGGTGCATTTAGCTAATGATGATAGTAGCGATTGTGGTAATGATGGTAGTAATGGTGATATTGACGATGGAGTTAAAAAAAGCAGCCCTGTAAGGTGGCTTTCGCGACGTCCTGCAATTTTTTTCTATCTCGTAGTGTGGATTTAGCGGTCAATACCCACGTTATGTAGAAGTACTCCTTCGCCACATTTAGAACTTGCTACCAGTTCTGAACTGCTGTTCCTTTATTACATTAGTTTTTTCTACATATTGATTGTCACACCCACCGTTCTGCTTTGCCCTTCTATGTGATTTATCGTGCTTTGCAGTTCGCACTTTGAGTAACTTGGCAAGGCAATGTCATTAGCGAATCGCAGATTGCTGAGTTTTCTCATCCAACTCGTATCCCCCAATTAAATTGCTTTAAATACATTCTGTAAGCAAATGAAGAACCGCATCGAAGAAACCGCATCTTTCTGCCTAACTCCTCTTTCATAGTTCGATTTTATTACTTTGTTTGTGGATTTGGTTAATGTGGCCGTGCAGCCCCTATATGTAAATATCTTCCAATATACGAGTATTTATATATGACCTTTCTACGCCTTGGCTCCGCAATTACTGCATGACTGTTCAAGTTTCGAATGAATAAAACGTTTTTTCGCAATCCATTACAGTTATAAACAGGATATGGCTGTTTGTTGCGCATTTCTATTGCCTCATAGTGTGAATATCATTTGCTGTTGTGTAGTCTCTGCGAAAGGCCACTTGACATTTCGGTTAAGTCTTTAACTTTCATAAATGCTACGCTGCTTATAGTTGTACACGGACAAAGGAACTGGACAGCCTCAGTGTTTGTCCAGTTCCTTTGTCCGTGTACAACTAAGCAGCGCAGCATTTATGAGAAGATGATCCAACTAGCCCAGTCCCAAGCACTTCTTAAGTCTGTAAAAGTGTCCCGATTCTATTAACTGTTAGTTTTGCAGATACCTTGTAGGTAATGGGGAGCAAGCAGATCAGCCTGTATTCTTTACCTTTTTCATGTTCTCTTCGTTAAAATTCAGGTAATTTTACCTTTAATCTAAGATTCCGGTACGCTCTAGGTATTGAGGTGTACAGGGTAACCAGTTTTTCCATCACCACCTTCCCATCGTCTTGCAACAAATGTCATGTCGCCTGGGCCCCTATTCCAAATTTGCGTCGTTATCGAAAGTGTCGCTATCTTCCTGACCTCCGGTAATCTTATTGGTGGAAACGCTGTAACCGGAAGTGGTAGTAGCATCCGGTTTCCGTGTTTCCACCAATCAGGTGACTCGAGGTCGGGGATTATAGCGACACTTTCGATAACGAAGCAAACTCAGAATACGGACTCTGATGCTATCAGCTGCTTTTCCACCTTTGCACATCTTCAATGACTTTCTTTACTTTCCCCTTAGTTATCAGTAGAGCGTGAAATTGTTTGGCATTGTTTCGCATTACTATTGCTTCCCTCTATATCGTCCAGATTGCTTCGGCTACTACTTTACTGATCTGTGTATAACTCCTCGGTTGTAGCAAGTATCTTATTTCATAGCAGGTACACCTTTTATAGCTATGCCTATAGCTTCTTCTTGGTCACTTTCTAGCAACGCCCATTTTAATGTAAAGACATTAAGAGTATCATAAAGGCAAATAGCCTCCGCCGTGTCTG
>NC_139345.1:71696074-71798574 GCF_055883805.1 Amblyomma maculatum
TCCACCGTGTCTGAAGCACCTGCCACACTTGACATTGGCAAAATGAAGTAAAGCTTCCTCTTTTTTTTTTTCTTTTACGAAAGAGAGCGGGATATAACTAACTTCTATTCTGCTCCTCATTACGCATTAGCGGGGTCTAAAATGTGTATGGTTTCACGTTTCTTAAACATCAATCCGATTTATCATCCTGAATATCTATTTTTAAAAGCAAGATCATTTTTTTTATGTTACACTTTCTTACATCCTTTATGTTTGTTAATTAACTTGGCGAGCTGGACCACTTCTTTTCATGCGTTTAGCTAGAAACTTACATTTCTCAATCAGGACTTTCACCTCTGAGACAGCTTACTGGTATCCCTTCTATTTTACTGCCTATACTTTTTTTTTTTTTTTTTTTTTTGCGGTCCGTTGGGATATCTTTGAGTTTATCAATTTTGCTCGAGCATTAATATCGTCATTTTCGGCTAAATCTGAACATTATATTGTGCAGCGACATTTTAAATTCTACTATAATTTCTTCCTTACTGCGAAATCGATGACTGGCGTCTATTTCACTAGTTTCGTTTGCTTCGTGTTCAAGTCTAGGCAAAACAAAGACATTATTACCATTCTATTAGTAATACGCCGAGCCTATAAGAGCACCTTTACAACCTGCGCAATTTGGGGTGAGCGCACGATGTGAAATCAATTTCATGTTTAGTGTCTCTGTTCGTGCTTTTCTGCGTCCGGTTTTCCTTCCTGGGGAAGAAGGTGTTCATTCTCCATAAATTATTTCATTCTGCGAACTCTACTTCTACTATAGTGAATATCGCCTCATTTTTCTAGAACGTATGACAAACTAAAAGAAAGCGTACAAGAATTTAGGGGGAGCCTCAGTCCGCTAGTCTGCTTCTTTCATTGTTGTTTTTTTTTAGTTTAATTGGCGATTGCATGTCTCCACTAAAGCTTTCGATTACCTGGTCATCATGGCTGAGTGTAGGCGCGTATACATGTAGTACCTTCAATTAGTACACCTTTTAAAGATTAATTGCAATAGCTGCACCCTCTCGTAGATGCAGAAAGGTTTTCTTTGTTGCCAGCCAGCTGTATCCTTCTTGATCAGGTATCCTGCACCCAGTTCTTGGTAGTCCGCCAAACCAGGATACGTGTGTGTGTGTATAGGTGTGTGTGTGGGGGGGGGGGGGGGGGGATGTTGCGTGGATGTGTACGTGGGTGCGCCCATGCGCAAATATATCCCATCTTTCTCCCTCCGTCCCGAAGCGCTGTTCGACTTTCGCTGCGCAGGTTCCCAACATACCTCCTTTTGGGATTGAGACTATATGATCCTTGCTTGGTGTCCTACGGTAGCCGTGAATGCTCCTATTGTTTCCATCGACGTACACTCTTTTTTTACTGCGGGTCTTTTGCGCCACAAGCGTAGCGCCCTGCGAGCTGCTTTTTGACTACTAGTCGGACGGTTCGCGCGTCCCAAGCGAAAGAGAGTCAGAAATATCGCCTGCGCTGGGAGAAAGTCGTCCACTCTCCGTTCAGGCCAAATACCTTGTACGGTCATGGGTCGGGTTGTTCGCGTGCGATAAGGAAGCAAAAATTACGTCACCCCCAGGAGGCTTGCCTCACGGATAACACGTGGGACTCGGCGTCTCGAACACTGGCATGGCGTACAGTCACGGTTCATGCGATTGCCAAGGCTCTTTATGTTATCATAGCACGTTACAAGGAAACACGCAGCCAGCGTCAGGCGGGCTTCAAAATGCGTATCGCCTACACAACAGTACTGCTTACGGGAAGAAATGAACCCCTGGTGGAAATAGTGGTGGGCAGTGCCAAGATGCGCAGGCATAAGTTAGACAAACACTGCTTAGACACTATCATCAAACCTGCATTTTATTCGCGAAGATGAAATTATTTATAAAATTGTAATTACCAGAAAAATTAATAAAAGTATAGATAGTAACTAAATATTAAAACTGATTCACTTCCCTTCATGTTATTTTTTTTACTTGAGGCATTTTTTTTTTCAGGTTTAGGATTACAAAGCAAAACGCGTAACAAGAGAGAATTAGTACATAGCGTTTTCGAAGGTGCTTCTTGCCTCATCCCGTGTGCGCAGAGCAAGGTAGTTCGATTAAAGATTATGCACGCACGCACGTGCTCGCATGTCACAGATATATATATATATATATATATATATATATATATATTTGCTACGGGAGGTTGAATGGTCAGCTTTGTGCACGCTTGTTGCCATACAGTACTCTTTGATTAGCACTGTACCGACCTATGTAAGTTGATATCGTTTAATTATTGGAAAGCGGTCTTATTTACTTCGTGTAAAATTTCGTAGCTCATTGCGCAGTGCTCACTGGTTCTTTACGCCACCACTCTTCCTTTGCTCTCTTGAATTAAAATATTGTGCCTGAGGGCTGCAGCTTTATAACGTCTGACTTTCCCAGCTGCACCTCGGGGTACAGGGGAAGGTCTACAAATCTGGTTTAAGAAAATTTGTTTACAAAGGTTTCTCCATGAGCGATAAGATCCTTTTTAGAGGACCTTATCGTGCAGCATATTACGGCGATGGACACTCTGTGACGTCGCTGCAAAAGATGTTTCACGCCACGTAGATTTTGTTCACAGAGAACATTATTCAATAGAGAAGGTTACTAACTGTCGATTCCTGCTATAAACAAAATGTTTACTTGTCAAGTATATATAGCCTCAAAGAAAGGGAGATAATACAAACATATTAGGCGATTAATGTTCAGATTTGCAAATATGCTTGTGCAATATAGTCCACCTTCAAAAGCAGTGCTATGTGTAAACACAGCACTTTGTTGAATGAGTTCTGCTGCCTCAAATGAAGCTCTCTGTATTTCTCTCTTTCAATACCTATAGAAACATCACAATTTATCCAGTGGAAATGTGCTCCGTACTGTCTGGCTGTTGGCGCTGGCGCAATATTTTCTCCGTCCAACGCGCAAAACTCATTGCAACCCTAGCGTCTTGTGGTGACCTCCGAGGCAGCACATCTGGGTCTATTTCATTCAACGGCGTTCTCGGCGCGTCACTCTGGCACCTCTCCTATTGCGTCTCGTTGACGACAGCGGAGGGGTAGTGTGTGGGTCGCTTGTGCCATGTTTGGATTGGGTGAGGAGCACTCTCGTCCGGAAATAGTTCCAGCTTCCAACGACGGCAGTGCAGCGTCGTCGGGTATATCATAATGGCATCTGTATACACGTGCCCCTCAACTCAGGGTCCAGCGCTCAGGCACCCTATTTAGGGACACGATTCGCCCTCGACGGGGTTATACGAACTTATACACAAACACACCAATGCTGACAGCGACAGATTGGCCAGATGATAGCGAGCTGGTAAGAAATAACGCATTTGGCTCAGTAGCAGGTTATACCATTCCATTTGAATAGCGGCCACATTTTAAGTAACCGGGCCGAGGGCTTTTTTTATGTTTTGCTTCGAACGCGAAAATGCGAACACCGAGCACTATCGCTTCGACTTGCTGTATAAATTTGCGTTCTAAAAGGTCTTATTTTAACATGTACAAAACAGTTAAACATTTGCAAGCGGCACCTGTTTTAGATGAGTCAGGGTTCGCAACAGTCCCTTTAAATCTTAGAATAACCTTTATTTAAAAAAATGGTGAAAGGACCCTACAATTTTTTCCTGAAGTTGATGAACTCCGTAAATTCCCTGAAAAACTTCGATTGGCCGTCTCTGAAAACGAGGCTACGTGGGAACTTGTAGTGTTCCTCGGACGAGAAAATACGGAAGTCAGGGAGGGGGTGGGCAATACCTGAAGCGACAGCGCTGCACCTGGCCAGAACAAGGTCACTAGAGGCAGCTTGCTACATCTGCCAAACGTGTCATTAGTCCTTCATTTCTTACTTTGCCAACGTCCATCAGGGCGTCCCCATGTTATTAAGCATCACAATTACCCGACGCACTTCTTGCTCTCTTTACCCAGTTTCCTGTGTTCTGTTTCATTAGACGGCTGATATTCAAAGAAGCTATCGTGAATAAATCAGTCTAGAAGCGAAAACCTACCGAAGTCCAGTTTCTTCTAGAACCTTTTGAGTGGCAGAATGCTTGTACTTTCAGTCCTCTCTTCGTCTCTCTATTCTTTCGTCGTGACGGGCACTTATTTTTAAAGTCAGTGACGCTGACCCAGACGTTATGAGCCGCAGTCAACATCGCGACATCATTTGCCTTTTTTCTTGATGCTGTTTTGTGCGAATTAGAATACCATTCCAGGAGGAATAGAGTTCGGCTTTACTGGCTTGAACAGGGAGGAACATAGAACAAAGTGCATGTTTTGACAGAAGGCGATTGATGTGGCGACAGCGGGTGAATATGTGCGTTAAAATGCTGCCTGAAAAGTTAACATGCTGGGAAGGGGGCAGCGGGAAGTCACGAGCGGAGAGACGCCGTGCAAGTCAGGAAAGACAAACATTAGCACGGAGCTCGAGAACTTGCAAGGAAAAATGACAAAAGGGCAAGAAAAACGCTCAAACTTCCGCGGAAGTAACCAGATAGTCCTTTATATGTTGGCGATATTATGGGCGCACAACTCACCTTTCCAAGGAAGAAAGCACTGTTTAATAATGCGAAAACCTGAGCGTTGCTGCTGCACAGGGTGCATCATGTTTGTTCTCATTATCATTATCAACTAAATACACCGTCTTATTATCACTGCTGTCATCATTATCATTATCACTAATTGCAGGATCATTGGCATCGGTATTATCATCCTCGCAGTATACAGACAAGCAGAAGTATGATATGCGTTTCACGATCCCGGACGTGGTGTAGTTGGTTAAAGCGCTCGGCTGGGGATCCGAGGGATGGAGACAGGATTCCCGATGGAGACATGATTTTTATATGACCAGACGAACGCCGACAGTGTGAGCTATTAAATGCATTCGCCTTAATACAAGGCCAGGGAAACGGAAGCCGAAACGCTCGCTGTCGAAAGGGAAATCAAAGCTAAGCGAATTGCGGTGGATTTGTAATATGCGGGATCGAGAAAAGATGTCCTGTCGTCCTTGATTGCTTCCCTCGTTGTATCCTCCAAAACCCATAATACTCTTGAATTTCAGGCCTAATGGTTTGAGCGAACCTTGATATGAGTACATATGATTAAAGCGTTTATCATCTCTTCAATGAAGATTCAGTTGACAACGAATAGGTACCGCTAATGAGTAAAAAATTCCCTTATTGCAAGAAGACACCTCAGAACTTCGCTGCTTATGGAATGTGTCTTGTTTTCAAAGCAGGCTGCAGGTAGAAGGTAAGCAATATTCTTCGATTGAGGTTAGCTTTCGTTGAAAAAAATCAAGCGTAGAGCAAGTAAGCTACACAATGGCAAGAGACGTGAACCTGGCGCAAAACGGTCGTAAATAATCTCATTATTGTGATACGCTTTAGGAAGGACAATTATATATATTTCTAAAACACAAAAAATTGTCTACTCCAAGTAATAGCAGCAAATAACTTTAGTTCAGACGAAAAATCAACTGCTGAAAACTTTTAATTATGAAATATTTTTAGTCTACCAGGCCATATACTAGAAATCACAATATTTGACGTAGTGAGAACTTTTCTAGCAGCCGCTGATGCACAGTTGAGTTGAGTTGAGTTGTTGTATGCTACACGTAGGATTAGCCTTGCTTAATCTGCCAGAAATCGCTCCACAGTAGCGTCACTTATGCGTTGAAAAAACGTTCTATTATCTGTGAAATCTGCCCCACTATGCTCATAGTCACTTATAATAATACATATTCTACTCCAACAGTCACCATCTATGCACACGTTCACTCACAGTATAACATTTCTGATAGCCTGTGCAACTCTTTACCTTCGATGCAGTCGGCATCAGCCGCTCTTTCGAAACGAACTACATTCTCCCGTACCATTAACCAAAACTCATCGTGAATTTTTTACCTTGAAAAAAAAAATGTATTTATTCACGTTTCCGAGGGGCCGCAAAATATTTGGTGTTTTCGAACACTAAGGGGCTCCAAACTGTTAAGAAAGTAACATGAATGAGTACAGAAATTGCCCTGTAGTGAATCTTCCTTTTCACTGCGCATCTTCCCCACCCCCAGGACGACCACTTAGCAATTAGCGTAACCGAACCAGATACAAAAATGGTACTTTCATCATGAATCGGTTCTGACTTTCCCAGTTATCAATAGTCAAACAACAGTGCCGTCTGAGACCCGGACCGTAACTAGGCAAGGTGACGTAATTTCCAAAAATGCCCCACCTTGCAGAACACAGCCGGGAAATTGAACGGAGAATTTTCAGAATTCGCTGTTGGTGGGATAATCTTTATCTGCAGATTTGTTTCATTGGCAGGCAACCTTACCAAAGTTTTAGTTGTTTGGCGAACTTAAAAATTACCCCTGCGATCATTGCCCCAATTGTAGAACAATTGCTTTCATAAGTTTTACGACACCGCGTTAACGCCTCATACATTTATTAATGCTACGTATAGCATTAAGAACCCCGATAGGAGAAAACACGCCGTGTCCAGAGTCCGGCGTCTTAGTCATAACATTCGCTTATTGGTCGACTGAACGTGTGACGTGATGAAACCACGTAATGCGGCCTAGTTGGCAAGTGCGTTGGTCACGTGACATGACCAAGAGTGTTTGTGAGCTCGGCGTGAATTGGGAGCTGCGCTTGGTTGTACGCCTGCATGTCTGCACAGCTCCGCGTGTCAGGTCGTATTGGAGCCAGTGTCAAAGCCGCTTGTGTCTACCGTATATAGGAGAAAATCCTCGAAATCAGAGAGGGCGACCACGGTGAGGTGTAGGTAAAGACTGAGTATCGGCAGCTGCGTAGACATAACGTGGAGGAGAGAATCGGGGGAGGTTAAGCAGGCTGAGACAACTTCAAACTTTAATGATGTCGTATTCTCAACTCGTCGCCTAATTATGCTGCTTTTTTTCTCTGTGCTCTTAGACTATCATCGTTTCGCATACATCGCCGTTTGGCCCTCTTCAAACTCAAGCTGAAATTTCCTTGGCGCGTTCTCATTCTCGAATGACTTGCTGTCACAGCCACAGGCGGCTTTGCGAGTTTAGTTGTTTGCTTTTCTACGCGAGCTTCGGCTAGCTGCGACTTACTCTTCTTCATGCAGGAAACAATGCTCTCTTGGTACACCTGCATGGGGCAGGCGTTATGCAAGCGACGTGAACGACGATAGGTCGTTTGTTCCCCGTGTTGTCGACTCGCGAAGTATTGTCCTGTCTCACTGAGTCCTGCAATACGTTAAAAAAAAAGGCGAAAATGTACCTAGACATATTTTTCTTGCGGTTAGTTGACAAAGGAGACGTGCCACCTGTGTTGTCGATTATGTGAACGCTTCTTCGGAAGAAGCCCCTTCAACGTCTTTGTTCTGCCTCTGTCTAGTGCATTCCTTCAGTTCTCGTCAATTTTAAGGGCAGTACACCAGTCCAGGTTCATTGCCCACGACCGCCTAAGGCCTCGCGTACGTTAAAATGCAGAAATATAGCTTTCAACGTTCATTTAAAAAAAAAATGGCGTCGGTTCTGCAGCAAAATATATGCGGTTAAAAAACGTCGAGCAATCTGCGTACTCCCACCGAGACGCGTCCTTTCACTAATTTTTTAATTACTAAATGGCGGCGCTCTAAGCTCTTTCGAAGTTGTTCGCTTTTCTCAATTAACATTCTGCTCCCAACGGCTAAAAAATTTAGTTATTCGCGCTCTGCTATTAGCTTGTTTATCACTTCAGTTTAAGCATGTACTGCACCGCATTTAACTAATTTTCTAAGACGTCCGTTGCTTGTTTGTACAAGCATAGAAGTGCGCAACGCAGAGCTTGAAGAAAAGTAAAAAAATCTATGGCTATTTAGCTTTGTTTGATATGTAGCTCCAACGTTTTCTTCCCTGCACCTCTGAGAACACTGGGGCCTGACAAATATATTTTCATGTGCGCTGTCCAAGGCAAAATTTTTCGTCCGGGTCTCAAGAGGATGTGTGGCGCGTTACTTCATGCACTGCGAGGCTTACACATGAGATTTTCAACCACATTTGTGTAGCCCACACTGCCTCCATGGTCACGGAGATTGAAAGTACATGTTATTTCTGACAGTAAGGTGCATGAGCTCGAATTAATAAAAACGTGCATAGTAAGAAAGTAATAACCTCGGTAAAACACGGGGACTTTTGTGGGTAGTTAGTGGGCATGCACTCCTTCAGTAGCCACATCTAGTTTTCTCGCCCGTGTATCTGCATTTTTTTTTTCAACTTCATCTTAGTAGTAATGCAAAGAGCTGTCCTTTGAAAAAGGTGTTCGCCTTATCTTCGACAAACTACTTTATACGCCTCTCCGGTGCGGATTGTGCGTTCACGGAGTGCAAGCTCTAAGGTTATGCTGCATGGCCTTTCAGGAGTCCGTTTTTCTTTGCTGGTATCTTTAACAAGACGCGGCTGCTCCTCGTCGGCGAAGACATTCGTCATAGACTTCGTTTGACATCCACTGTCGGTATGTGTCATCGCGTGCTTGCACAACCTCCGCTCACGGAGGTACGAGCACTGCTGTCTCGTGCGTTTCAGTTGCAGTTGGCACAGGCTGTGCCTGTTGTTAAAACACAGGCGTTCGTCTTCAAACGACGTGTCGTGTGTGCCGCCTGCTGATGTGGAGTCAGGGACGGAGGTCATGCATCCCGGTCAAAGTCGACAGGACCGATCGCGCTACCGTGGCTGGGCGAAACGCACCGCTGCGGCTGCCTCGCTACGTTCGGTTGATTCGCTGACGACCTGTCAGCCCGCGAAAACGAGCAGTGACTCAGATACATCCACGCTATTTACGTTACTGCGATTATTACACTTGCTTCTGTCACACAGCGCCCACTTGCTAAGTCAGAAAACAAAGACTGCCGTAAAAAAAGAACGCACGAAACTTTTCCACGATTCTTTGGCTAGCGTATTAGCCATGCTTGAGACGTTTTCAGGTAATAAAAAATAATAGACATCGATATGAGGCAAAGTCAATAAAAATAGAGCGACTCAAACTCGACTGAAGTTTAAACTGCACTTCGGCTGAAATAAATTTTTATGGCAGTAACCCTCTCTCCCCACCCCCCTTTTTTCTAGTGCGTGTTGCACAATATGTAAAGTGCGGCATCTCGAAACCTCTTCGCAGAGCTGCAAGACAGTGGTGCGCCGGTGGTCGCACCATCTTTGGCAACATAGAACCAGCATAATAAATCGCAACAGGAAGCAGAGGAGTCCACGAGCATGTGGCATTGTACACCAGTCACCCAAACACTAACTATTTTGCTAACACGTTGAGCTTCTTTCTAGCCAAATTATCGCAATTTTTAAAGGATATTTTAGCATTTTAGCATCGACCCCCTCTTCCGGCACGTTCTATAAAAGTAGCATTCTTTTTTAAAGAATGTGTGTGTGTGTGGGGGGGGGGGGGGGGGTCGTGTGCGCGCGCAAGTGCGTGTAGAAGGTACCTCTGTGTTTTTTTGTTTTTTTTTTAGAAAAATTAACACGAAAGCATCTTTATATCCGCGATGTAACTGAAATAAGGACACTTTATCACCAGTTCGCATGCAGTTGCCTCTGAAAAAGATAGTCGCTGTATATCAGCGCCGTTAAAAAGCATAACTACACAAAAAGATGTTCACAGACCTTCTGAATCCTAAACTCTTTACTCTGTGTTCGTGCTGTTCACCCTAAGCTCAATCGCAGATGTCCATAATGCAGGGTTTCTCCGTGCCCGTCGTTGTTCCCCGCCGACGACGTGTATGATTGTTTGGCGACCACCGGCGGTGCGGCCCTAAGCGCGATATATGCGGGCTATGGCCTGCCGGCTGCGTGGTATATAGAGCGGTGCAACCCGCAGCGTTGGTGTGCGGTCAGCATGATCGATGGCCATACCTCGAGGCGCCGTCGCATTTGTCAGGCGCCGGCGTGGTCGACGTCGCAGACGCTTCGGCATAATGCTGCGACAGCACTTAGGCAAACAGGCTCCATCACGAGAGACCCGGCCGCCACTTGCAAGATTTGTGTTCGATCCTGCGTCCTGCTCTTTAAGTGCCCCTCAGACAGACCACGCGTCCCAGTTTGTTGAAGGTTTCCCCGGGTTTTATATTCTGACGCAACATGAAGATATCTGGAGAGAAAAAAAAATTACACTGTGATAAAAACAATGGCTGGCTTTATGAGTCGCTTCGTTTCTTTTGGCCAGTGCTGTTTAAATAACCTCGCAATTCGCCCGACGAGTTTGATTTGTTGCCATTGGTGACGCATCGATGGGATCAAAGCGCAGAAACGCTAGAGAATGTTGTTTCATTTGAAAAAGTTTCAAGTCGTGAGAAGAGATCAGTTCCAAAGTGTTCCTATATACACTCCACATCGGAGCCCACGCTCCGTTCACGGTGGCCTAAACCAATGAGCATTTAAGTTGCGTTTACAGCTTAAGCACTTTCGAGGGTATGCAGTATTTACCAGGGTTTCAACATGTGTCGCTTGTTTCGATAGTTCTGTCTTCCACCTTGCATGCGCGATTCTCTCAATAAAATCACTCTTCGGACTCTCACCGATAGCGTGAGCGCGACACATAACCTGGGTGGCCTTGCCTGTCCCTACATCACATTCCACCTGCGTGCCCAACCTGTCAAGCGTACTCGGGGCAACGGTGCGCGAAAGACAGTGACAACAAGCTGCTTCGGGGTCGCTCGCTCTGCCTTCCCCTTACCACGGAACGCCAGCCTGGCAACGCTTGTGACGTCATCTAGTTTGCGCCGTCGCCATGGCAACGAAAGCCGGCCGCTGGAGTTTCTCCTTCTTTCTTGGCTCTTCCTTTGTTTCCTATTTGCCGGCGCAATTTCTCCTTTCTTCTCAGCTCTTCCTTTGTTTCCTCATTGCCGGCGCATCACGCCTCCCTCGCCACCGCATTTTACTCAGAATCTATTTTATTTTTTTTCTTATTTTCCTCTACGGCGTGTATTTTCTCTGGGTCCTTGCTTCACTGAATGCGAAAAATTTGTTGTAGAGTGGTGTTTTTTTTTTCTTTTTTTGTCGCTGTTCCCGTTAAGTTGCTGCCTCCTAAATCACTGGATTTCCCTGCATGCTATTTAGAACGAGCGCCGTCAACCACCAATATATCTCCGGCGACGTGTAGGGAGTATCGCCCGCTGTCCACGCTTCCTATGGTGGATGCTCTCGCAAACCGCGCAACGCAAGCGGCCCGCCTGTTTTTGCAACGACGGCCGGCCTCGGAAACGAGCGTCGCAGCCGTGGGTGGAACTGGCTAACCCATAAGCCTAATGAAAACTAACGTGAGGTGGATCCCACGGAACTTTTCCGTTATTGAGAATGAGTGCTGCCTATAGTATGAGAATAATATCAATGGGTTATCGCTACGTTAGGCAAATGAAAGCTAGTAATTCGTTGAGTTTGTTCATTTCTGCGTCCCCCTTACCGCGCCTCCCTTTCAGGCCTGTAAAGTGTGAGCGAAGGAGATTGCTCCAACTTTGCGCTTACGCGTCTAGCACACGCCTAATGTATTGTCAGACGCATATAACGAGGGCTTTTTTTTTTGTTCGTCTTGGTGTAGCGAAGTAAAAGTCATCGACATAAAGTAGTGTTGGAAAGGCATTAAAATGAGAAACTTTTTTACGTGACTCAAATGCCTACACTGTGCGCAACAGCCGTCTTGAAGGGGCACCTTCCTCCCTGAGCACAGATGCATATCGTGTTTCTTCGTGTTGTCTTCATACGGTGTGTCATACAGCTTGGTCATCAATGACAGAGACATCGGACTGCGTACTCCAGGTTGCGCAATACTTCGGAGAATGAAGGACCAACGGTGCGCGTGTGTCACGCAGTGATTGTACAGGGCATGCGGCTAAACTGATGCTAAGATTTTGTTCCTTCTTTCTTCTTGCTATTCGCAGGACTTTGCCGACATGAGGCTGAAACTGAACGCTCCACTCCCGGAAGAGAAATGCCTCCTACGCAGGTGAGTCTACCATATTTGTCATCCACGTCCGCGGACTTCTGAGCATAGTTTGAAAGTTATTTTTGTTCCAGTTGTCATGGAGCATCGTAACACATACATACATACATACATACATACATACATACATACATACATACATACATACATACATACATACATACATACATACATACATACATACATACATACATACATACATACATACATACATACATACATACATACATACATACATACATACATACATACATACATACATACATACATACATACATACATACATGTGTGTGTGTGTGTGTGTGTGTGTGTGTGTGTGTGTGTGTGTGTGTGTGTGTGTGTGTGTGTGTGTGTGTGTGTGTGTGTGTGTGTGTGTGTGTGTGTGTGTGTGTGTGTGTGTGTGTGTGTGTGTGTGTGTGTGTGTGTGTGTGTGTGTGTGTGTGTGTGTGTGTGTGTGTGTGTGTGTGTGTGTGTGTGTGTGTGTGTGTGTGTGTGTGTGTGTGTGTGTGTGTGTGTGTGTGTGTGTGTGTGTGTGTGTGTGTGTGTGTGTGTGTGTGTGTGTGTGTGTGTGTGTGTGTGTGTGTGTGTGTGTGTGTGTGTAACATCGGTGTGATGAAACATTGTCGTCGTTCATACGTTCAAGCACGCCTGAAAGCCGACTCTAGCCATAGTTATACCCACATGATTGCCACGCTCGACTCACGACTACTCTTTGCAGCAAGCATTGCATTTGATCAGCACGAGCATGCATGCATGCCGTAGACGGCAAACGAACGGACTGGCATGGCACTGAAATTAACTATTTATTGGGCTGAGCTAAGCGCTCGAAACATTCAAAGAAGCAACTCGGCAGGTGTGACAGCAACAAGCGTGCTCGGCGATCATCGAGCTACAGAATTCCCGCCTCTCTCGGCTTCACACCTTGTAAACCTCGCTCGTAGACATTGAAATAACGTGTAGTAATTTTGTATGGCAATATCGAACAACGTATAACCATATTCGCACGGCTACACATACTTTATAGATAGAACTGGCAACGCCTTATTAAGAAAGCAAGTTATAAAACCGCTGGCTGGCAGCGTTGAATCCGAATAAATAAATAAATATTGCGAATATATGCGACAGTACAGTGTTCAGAATTTCTAGGTAGCCTAAAATGCAAGTTTGTCTTCAGCGTTACGAGACCATGCGAGACATGTACTAACCCGTCCATCACTACAGTCACGCAGATACCTTATTAATTTTATATCTGTTTCGTTCTGCGGATCTAATTATACTGCATCAAAGAAATCACCCAAACTTTAGCCCGTAGTATGGTTAGGTTTTGCCTTGTCACTGCTCACGAAGCACCCTAAATGTGTATTGATGGCTGTCATTGCTTCCGCAGTCGCCACGTCAGCCCCCGATATGAGGACCGACTGAGGTCCTATAGAGGTCTCTCGGAGCGCAAGTCACCACCAAAGAATTTTTTGTGAGTATTCACCGATACTTTTCGATCGTCTCCCCTATTTTCGCTTCCATTATGTTGTTCGTACAGACATTGCTAAATACGTTTTAGCGTCAGTGTTACACTTATTCAATCTGTTGTATGGGTCGCATATGCAGCGCAATATAAATATGCCTTGTAAATATCTGCAAAGTTCAAGCCGAGAAAACAAAAAATTAAAAAAACTTCTGCGCGTTCTTCTTCAGCACAGCAGTGTCGACGGGTTGATCTAGCTTTACACAAGTGAGCGTTTGTAGCACGAATTCGAACGAATGCACAAAGTAAGAAACTAAATGAAGACAAGAAAGGTTGTTGTACGTAGGAAACACGACTGTCACAAACTTTGCTGCGCATTTTGTTTCGCTATAAAAGTATTTTTTTTAAATGTGAAGTATACTAGGGGTGAAGAAGGAAGGAAAATATGTCTACTGACACACTTGTAGGCCTGGAACGTTGAGAACGCGGTGCGCAAAGCGCGCGAAACGTTGGAGAAATTGGCTGAGCGCAGCACATAACAAAAAACCGACCCTGCGTGCTTTTTTTGCTTATGATCATACCGGTAAGTACGGGGCCTTAATATTTTGTTGAGACGCGGACGCCCCTTCCGCTATATTGCCCAAACCCTTAAGCCGCTCACTCACCCTCACCGACGCCCTGCAAGCTCATGCGAGCTCCGCCGCCTGTTTGAGCTAACCGAATAACGCGGTAAAATTTCCACGTATTAGCGACCACTGGACGTCGTAGAATCGCAAACAAGTCATGGACATCATAGGGTAGTAAACAATGGCACTAGAATAAATAGCTACGCCGTAACCAAAAAGTGATGGGACCAACCCTTAGCGCTGTGTTGTTATTGCTGTTGCCGCTGAAGGAATCACACGTACCTAGAGTGAGTTATTAAAGGCAGTTGAAAAATTCACCATCACTTATATCGTACGGTGTGTGAAGGTTTAGAGAACGGGAGCTATGATTTCGTAAAATATGTTGAAGTAGCATGACTAGCAATCGAGGAAACTGATAAGAAAAAATTTGAAAGGAAGGTAAACGAAAAAAATACTTTCACATAAAATCTCCCACTATGAATAAACGAACACATCCGCTTTAGGAATTCCCTGCTACTAGTCCCGCATTTCACCGTTTTCTTTAATTCTTTTTCTGTCTAATAAAGCCCGTCCCCGTATTTAATGGGTTTGGGCGCTCCTATATTTGCAAACGTGTTCTCATTAGTGCACGCTGCCGATTTCCGTGCAGGTTTCGTACCCCGGCATGGCCTCCCGAACGTGGCGCCCCCTGCGACCTGGCCTCGCCGGACGTCGACAGCGTCCGTGCCATGTCGTTGTCGTCGTCTGAGCCCGAAGACAGGGAACTATCGGACAACGACGAGGAAGAGTTCGAGGACACCAGCCCGCTGCTGGCCGCCGCCAAGGCCAACATACTGGCCGGCGACGACTACGGCTCCGGCTCTGAAAACTCTTCGGCCGCTTCGTCCTCTTCCGACGAGGAAGAATCGTCCGAAGATAGTGGAGTCACCGAGATGAACGTGTCGAGGGTCGCGAACAAGAGAATCGAGCCCAACAACAACTTCATCGATTCGCTGCTCCTGGGAAGCTCGGACGCTCAGCTGGACACTGGCATCGACGAAGTGACGCACTTCGTCACTGCCGAGCCGGTCACTGCTCTGATGGCCAACGTCCTGTCACTGAATGTGGGCCCCTCGCCCACGTCCGGAGACTACAATGACTTCAGTCCCATGAGCGAAGGAAGCAGCACGGCGTCACTGGCGTCCTCGCTGACGTCATCCATGACTGGAATGGTCTCAATGACTTCTTCGACCATGTCTGTGGACTTGGTGAGCAATGCCAACGTCCTCAGGGACGTCGCATGGAAGCCGGACGAGGGGTTTCTCATGGACAAAGTGAAAAAGACTGACGCCAACGTCCGCGAGCGTGCGGCCGTTGACGATTTTGGTGACTTAAGGATTGTGAACAGCGCCGACACGTTCTCTTCAGTGGCTGAACCTGACGAGTTCTCCAGTCGAAGCAGGAGAAAACCTTACTGCGAAGAAGACATGAGGCTTCTTCCGGACCTGCTGCCCCCTCTGAGGATACTGGAAGAGCGCGAGAATGTGTTGAACTCCGCCGCTGCTACTAAGGCTGAAATTGATATGCAGAACGCATCTCGACGAAAGCACCTCCTGGAGGGAAGTGCCGAGAAGCTTCCACCTTATTGTGCTGCAGCGGGTGAGGACTCGATGATTGCGGATGATATGTCTAGGTAAGTCGGTTTACGTGCTATTTTTTTTAATTATGTGTTCTATGTTTGAACTCTCGTTCTTTCTGACGCGAAAAAAAAAAAGAATTCTATGCCTATTTAAATCTTCTTTGTCGCTGTCGCCAGGAGGCAGCTAGTTCATCCGCTACTTTGTCATATTTATAATTTGTCTGAGTAAATAATGCAGGTCAAAAATTGAATGTCTGGCCTACCAGAATGCGAGGACACTGTTCTCAATTATGTTCGTTATGAGTCGGTATCGTCCCATTGTAACTATATGGCGCAATTACCCGATTTTTAAGATTAGAATTCGCATTGTGCACTGTGTTTTGAGTTAAGTGTCTCTCGTGTGGTCGAGGGGAACTTTGTGGCAATTAAAAATGACTAGTGGCTTAACATAATGTATTACTATGAACTTAGAATGACATGCGCAAAATGTCAGCAGTTTACCACACAGAACATGCGAGTGCTTCGGGACCTGAAGGCAGTTGTCAGAGCGAACATGTTACATACTGCTCTTCGAGGCTTTAAAGAGCGCTTCAGTAGTCGTACTATTTCAGTGTGCATGGTCTGGTCTATTTTTACATTTAACAAGGACCCTAACAGCACAGGCATGATGGCAGTTGATACAAGAGAAAAAATTCAGGGGACACTTTGGCTCACTAAAGTGTTTCAGACGCACTGATAGGCATTGACAAGTACGGTAATTAGATAATTAGTGTGTTGTACTTCAGTCAATTACCAGTACAAGGCATACTTATCAATAAACCTGAATTCCTGTTCAGCAAGCGCAAACTAGAGCTAATTGCGTAATTAGCACTACTATGCTAATTAGTGTAATTGACAATCACTTCACTCAATTGTAAGTACACCCTCGTTGACTACGTCCACTTTTAGGAAACAAATTAATGATTAATTAACCTAATTCGGTTATATAGGCTATTTGGTCAATTAACTAAACTCAGTCCCACTTACTTGGAGCATCACTATACAATCTCTTTAATTGGTTGCATGGTTACTAAAAAAAGCACGATTGGCCCCGTTTGAAATTTGCGCACTGTGACGTGACGACCATTTCGGCCAATTGAAAAGCTTGACATTTCTGTCGACAACTCCTGCTTACAACGATGAGGCATTAAAGGCTTCCGCTTTAATATACAGTCGGAATATGTGTGCAGGGAAGGAAAATCTCAAAATGATGATGGGCAATGGCAGCCAGGAGAATAAGGCAGACCAATATATATCTTGGGATGCTAAAAACAGTTCATAAAATGTGATTGTTTCATGACTTAAAAAGTAACTGCGTTATCATCTGAATTTAGTGTATACGCTGCTGCCTTGCACGAGGCAGACAAAAATAATAAATGCAGAAACAAATGAGACTGTAGTTACAAGATTGGCAATTGCTTGTGCACTCTTGACATCTACTCATTAGGCAATATCTAATTAATTTTCATAATATTTTTTTTTCGTGCTCTTGAACTATCAGTGAATCAGCATTCATGGAGCGACCTGCGGCAGAATAGTCTGAAGGGTCATAGCGAGGGCGTGACGTCGCTCAAAACGCGTCGCAGCGAACTGGGATGTAACTCAGCCCGCATATTTCTCGCACGTCGGAATGTGGAGCCGCGTATGTAGGGGCTTGACCAATTAAAAAGCCTACTGCTCGAGAATAGTGCACGCCGCGCCGCAGCATGTGCACTTCCTTAATTTTGTGCACCATGTTCTAAACATGGACAAGGTTTAAAAAAAAAAAAAAGATAGTTCGCGCCAAGGAATGATCCGTTTTCTTTAAGAACGAAATCGACAGTGAGGAAACACAGCAGTAAACATTCCCCATACCTGGACACATCGAAATTGCGCTAATTTCGCTCAACGGCAGTGCTTAAAATAATTTAGATCGTAGCTGTCTGATGCTTTTCGCAGTTTCAAGAGCTAAGTGGGAGGGGGCAGCATCCTGTAGCGTTGCCTCCACAGCCCGAAAACCACTTCCTCTGCAGGTTCAGACAAAGCAACCAACAGCGATGTGTTGCCAAGGTGAACTGAGTACAGCACCTTGAGAACTCAAGACAAGAGAAATAAAAGAAAAATGCTGGTTGGGACCGCATCCTTTTCGACTTCGTTCATGATTGCTTGCTTTTTCGCCATCTTCTCCGGATGCTTTTTCAAACTTTTTTGTGTGTGTCCATCCAGCGGCAACTGAGTGGCAATCACGCGCCCGCGTGCAGGTGGGCGCTCCCGGAGAACGTGGCCAAAATTTTCGACAAGGCCGAGCTGACGCGAGAAGCGACCACGTCGGCCGCATCGCTGCTCAACTTCACGCCGGAGAAAGTGCGCCGCTCGCGACTGTCGGTGGCACCGGCCCCGGGGTCGGCAAAGCTCGCCACTGCCGCTGAGGGGACCGGCCGCCCGGCCGCGCGCCCAGCCGCTGCCTCCGCCCCTGCCAACAGCGCCGGCGGAGCGGACAGACGCAGAAACCGGGCGTCGCTGTCGCCCGAGCGTTGCGGCGACTTCGACGTGTACAACATCGAGACGAGCATGCCTACCATCGACTGGGAGGCCATGGAGAGGCACCTGAGCCGCGCCGCCAAGGAGGACGACTGGCTCGCTAGGGTGAGGGAGGATCCACTATTCAAACCTTGGAAGCAGTTGATTTTTAAGGCGAAAGCCTTTAATGACTCATGCTGTCGTGAACAAAGTGTATCCCGCTTTTGCGGCGTTCTTATTGGCCGAGGCGGGATGACGTCATAGAGGCCTCGACCAATCACAGAGCACCACAGTATGCGCGAATGCGCGCCTTATATAGCCATATGTCAATCAATGATCAGGTTGGTTGGTTGTTTGGTTGGTTGGTTTGTGGTGTTTAACGTCCCAAAGCGACTCAGGCTATGGAGACGCCAATGATCAATCACTAATTAATGAAATAATTAATTACAAGTGATGACAAATTAAATAATTATTTTTTGAATGGTGGTGATTGTGGTTTGTGGAGTTTAACGTCCCAAAGCGACTCGGGCTATGAATCATGATTTAATTACTTATGTGATTAAATTGTGACCTACTTAATTACTAATCACTTAATTAGCTAAATAATTTATTAATGCAAGTTGCATAGCAGAACGCGGCACTCGGGCTTTCGCCTTTCACTACTTTAGTCGCTAAAGTCCCTCATAATTTGTTTCAGCATTTGACGGGAGAGATGAATGCTTACTGGAAACAGGGAAGTAAGAGATAACGTGAATAATGTGACACTTTGTAAATGCGATAATATTAAAAGCTTCATTGGGGGAAAGTGCGTTGTCTGGCATTGAATTTGGTGAGTGTCTGGCGAGAAGTAGCGTCACTTGACCGGAAGCAGCGATTAAACGTGTAGTGGCGTACCTTTGTCGCATCTATTGCGCCCCCCTATAGACCCTTTCAAAGAAGCATCCGACAGCCCACTAATCACACTAGAAATGTCTGGTCGCGCGGAAAGCCATCTAGGGATCCACAAACACATCGACGGAAGAATGACACGTACGAGATGTCATGGCATCAACAGCTTATAATTCGATTGAATGGCCCATACACATCGTGTAATTCTTTTTGTACTTTGTCCTGCCTGATTAGATCTCATTTGCATGGGCTAGGAGAGTGGGTGGTGAAGAAAGCTACGGAGTTCCCTCACTGTGGTATGCTAGGGTGGAGGAAACGTCTCAGAATTTACCACTTTTGTTAGCGCAACAGGCCATTATCCGAACAGTCGTCAAGTTACTTGAAAGCTCTTTCTAAGTTTTAAAGCCTTTTCACTGTGGCGTGCTCTACGAGCAAAAAAAAAAAAAATTTGATGCCTTGGAAAATCAGTGGGCAGTCAATGAATGCCTCAATGATTCTAAGGCGAAGAAGTCTTTCAAAATGTAGCTTATGAGTCTGCGCTTCGTACATTATGTGTTTCAAGTGTTGCTTGATGCTGTCCTGAACATCACAAAAGTTAAATCACACGCCCTCGTCGTGTATTTGTGTCTACTCAAAAGGTATCATAATGCGCGAGTACAGATCTAAAAGTAGGTTGTGAAATTAAATTCTAGGATTTGGAGCATGTCAAAACAAAAATGGTAGTTAACTGTGTCAACGGGCCCGTCGAAGCCAGTAAACAAACAAAAAAACAAACACCCCAGTGCTTCTACAAACGATAACTGAAGCCTGCGCTTTCAAAATACTATATAGGTAGCATTTCCGCGGCCTTCTGTACTGATGAAAGCCTATGCCAAGGACCTAGCATTGTGGCCTCGGTGACGGCCGGTGTGCGTGTCTTGAGAGGCACTATAACTTATGTGACACAAGAGGACACAAGCACAGAAAATCTGCACAAACGCTTCTAGCTTGCACGGCGCTTCCGGTACGCGGTGCACAGACCTGAACCAGTAAGTATATGGGTAACAATGGCTGAGAATTGAAGAGCTCTAAAAGACAGGTCCCCTTCATGGATCACTGCCTTGTCGTGGCGGAGGGGCTAGCGACACTCGATGAAGTCGTGAGCTCTGCTGTGTAGGGCCACCCAAGATAGACAGGTCACGGCAGAGAGTTCTGACAAAATGTGATTCACTGGAGAAGGTAATGGCAACCCACTCCAGTTTTACCTGCCAAGAAAACCAAATGGCCAGTCACAATAGCATTGATGATATGGCGCCGGAAGATGAGCCTCCTAGGTTGGAAGGCGTCCCACATGTTACTTGGAATGAACAAAGGGCGATTCCTAGTAGCTTCAGGACGAATGAAACGGCTGGGCTAAAGCCAAAAGTACTCTCAGTTGTGGATGTGTCGGGAAGCGACCGGAAAGTCCGATGTTGCAAGGAGATATATCACATAGCAACATGGAATGTAAGATCTATGACGCAAGGTAAACTGGATGTCGTCAAGCGAGAAATGGACAGATTGAACATTGATATCTTAGGTATCAGCGAGCTCAAGTGGACCGGAATGGGAGAATTGAACTCCGGCGACCATTATGTATTTTATTGTGGGCACGAATCCAAGAGAAGGAATGGGGTCGCTCTCATAGTAAACAGAATAATGGGCAAAGCAGTGCTAGGATACAACCCCAAAAGCGGCCCAATGATTTCACTTCGGATCCAAGGTCACCCTTTCAACATAAGTTATCCAAGTCTATGCACCAGCCATTACTGCTGAAGAAGCTGACGTTGAGAGATTTTATGCGGACCTGCAATGTCTTTTAGACCGCACTCCATCATCAGACGTCGTTTTTCTCATAGGAGACTGGAATGCTAAGGTCGGGAGGGAAGAAATATCCGGAATTACAGGCAAGTTCGGTCTTGGTGAGCCAAATGAATCTGGGCAGAGGCTAGTAGAGTTTTGTCACGAAAACAACCTGACCATAGCGAATACTCATTTTCAACAGCACAAGAGGCGCCTGTACACATGGACTTCACCGGACGGTCTGTACAGGAATCAGATCGATTATATTCTTTGCCGGCAGAGATGGAGAAGCGCTATACAAGCAGTAAAAACAAGGCCTGGGGCCGATTGTGGCACCGATCATCAGCTTCTTGTTGCCAAAATTAAGCTTCGATTGAGGAAAACGCAGAAAACTAAAAGGCCTTTCAGGTATGATCTGGATCAAATTCCATCAGAATATGCTGTGAAAGTGAGGAATCGATTTCAAGAATTAGATCTAGAAGACAGAAAGCCTGAAGAGATGTGGTCTGATGTTCGTGATATAATACAAGAAGTTGCTACTGAGGTAGTTCCAAAGCAAAAGAAATGCAAGAAAGCAAACTGGTTATCTGAAGAGGCTTTGCAAATAGCTGAGGAAAGGAGGATGGCAAAAGTTATGAGGGAAAGAGAAAGATACAAGGTTCTCAATGCGGAGAAAGTGAAGTGGAACTCAAGAGACTTCTGATGCGCGTACAAGAAGAGAGTGAGAAGTTTGGGTTTAAACTGAACATTAAAAAGACAAAGATCATGGCGTCTTGCCCTATCAAGTCCTGGAACATCAAGGGACAAGAAGTGGAAGCTGTGACAGATTTTCTCTTCTTGGGCTCCAAGATTACCCCGGAAGGAGACTGCAGCCATGAAATTAGGAGACGCCTGCTTCTGGGAAAGAGAGCCATGGTTAGCCTTGACCGCCTAGTAAAGAGCAGAGACATTAGTCTGCCAACCAAGATCCGTATAACTCGTGCTATGGTCTTTCCAGTTGGGATATATGGATGCGAGAGTTGTACTGTGAAGAAGGCTGACCGCCGAAGAATTGACGCGTTTGAATTGTGGTGCTGGCGGAGACTCTTGAGAGTTCCTTGGACTGCCAGAAAATCAAATCAGTCGATACTGTCGACCATAAACCCTGACTGCTCATTGGAGGGTCAAATTCTAAAGTTAAAGCTCAGCTACTTTGGTCTTCTGATGAGAAGAGAGGAGTCGCTGGAGAAAGATTTGATGTTGGGAAAGGTTGAGGGTCGCCGGAGAAGGGGTAGGCAGCGAACGCGATGGTTAGATGGCATCCTCGAGGCGCTGCAGATGAAGTTATGTGATGTTAGGAAGATAGTGAGAGACCGGAAAGCGTGGCGTGACATGGTCCATAGGGTCATGAAGAGTCGGACACGACTGAATGACTGAACTGAACTGAAAAGACAGGTAAAAGATGCAAAGAGTAAGCGCTGGCCTTATTCAAGAGAGAAAAAGTGGACTCTATACCTAATTGATCCGCGCCCTACTCATTTAAGCGCGATCATGGTACCTCACAAACCCGAAAGCGAACAAATTAAATTTAACCAAGGGGATTACAAACGTGGGTTATGTGGGAAATCTGCAATAACAATTTAAAAAAGTCACTAATATGCGCCAATATCCATCCCGATATCGATGCAGGCACGATCACTATCCCTGATGCCCAAAAATATACAGATAGCGAAACTAATGTAAATGAACCAGTGGTAGACGTCAGCAAAAAGGAACTGAAAAATCGCTGGATTGAAATCGGGGAGGGGACATAAAGATGCAAGGCCAAGAATAAAAACTGATCGAACGTAAAACTTCATAAAATCTGTATTTCAAGACCAAATCAGAATGCATAGATAATACCGTCACTTTAAAGAATGGTTGGAGCAATATGAAGAAAAAAATAACCTTGGAGGCACTTGTCACCCCGTTAAAAACGCGAAGCTCGTATCATCGAGCGATCCTATCGCGGGAAGTTGGAATGCTTAGCACACAGATTTTCTATAACCATCATAACTAGTCGGTGCTAGCAGATGAAGCCCTTTTTAAGTCACATTATTCAGGACCTAGGAAGAGCAGGCCATAAATACTATCATCGCCTATCATTTACCTCACTATCTGTTTTTATAGAGATATAAATTGCAGATGAAAACGTCCTAGAGATAAGCTAATATTACGTTTTGTCCAGCTCGAATCAAATACGGACCGAGTAGTGAAATAATCTAAACGAATTTGAGTCGGGTACCTTGTATGAATATTCGACAACTGGGTTAATATTCAGCGAGCCATCATGCAAAACAGCGAATTGATGATTTAAGATGGCTGTAGCCTGAAAGACGCAATAGAGACCTTCATTGGATCCATCACAAAGGCCAAGACATTTACTATACGCACTCAAATTATCTGCGCAGCAAACGTACATTTTTTTCTGCTGATGACGAAAAGGGTTAAACTAGCACCGCATCTCAGTGCACGAAGGTGGTGAGAGCTGTATACGTATGAGCCATGACTTCAAAGATCGGGTACCGCACATCAGATTTGCTGAATCTGCCCGGGCCCTACGGCGTTGCTTAATCTCTGAGAACACGTATGCACAGAGCTTGTCGAAAATTTAGATCCCATGAGGGTTGGTTCCAATCCATGTAGTGAGGCTCCTTCAGAATTCGTGGAAGCCCTACTCATTCTTGAGGGCAGGACAAAAGATTCATATACCTGAGGTGATTGGGAACACTGCGAATGCATCACGAGCCACACTGCATGCCTCAGAAGCAACTCCCTGGGCTCCCGATTTGACAAAGATCCTTCCTCCCGCACATACCGGTCGCGGCAGTGTGGCACATGGGATGTGTGTGGGCTTTTTCGAATATCCGTGAAATAAAAATACAGCTCTCCTTATTCGAAATTCATGGCAATTATTATATATGTATTCAAAAGCTCAGAACCCACTATATTTGTTTTAAATGATTTTAAACAGAGCCGTTCAAAAGAATTAAGGGTGCATTTGAGTTCCTCCTTAATGATGGCTCCCAAGGTGCTTCCGCATCGAGAAATCGACTAAAATCGACGCGCAGTTTCCATTTCGGTAGGCAGTTTCAAACTTAGAACGCGGAGGTACCATCTGTCTTAACAACGACGTATCAGATGGAGATAGAGTTCCGGGGGCCGCCACATGCCGGCGCCACAGGCTTTTTCCACCACATTTTTTTACGCCATATCTCAATCCTGGGGTACGGCGGCCGCGCTGCTTTTCGACCGAATGAACCCTATACTCTATCGCGTAGTATTTGATTCGTTCCGCGGATCGAGTAAACGGGTACCCGGAACGCTGTTCGAAATTTTCGAAAATTTTTTCACCTCTAAAATATTTCCACTCAGTTGCATAGTGACCGCTGCTAGCAGCCAACAGTAGGCCATAGTTGGTGATGTCCAGCTGATATGATCCATTACGATGTTCAGGAATGCCGGGTAATGAGTGCCAAGTATATCTAGGCGTTGAAGGGCTTCTTTCCGTCTATACCTGCCGCTCGCTAAAGAACAAACCATAACAGGAAGAAAACTGCATGCTTCCCGTCTCAGTCCTTATGGCAGAGAAATACCGATCGGCTGGGTAGGCAGCAACAGCACATGCATATCTGCGCAAGCAGAGATCCCCTTCTTATGTCGTTCGCATTAGATGAAGCAAATAAACAGGTTGGGGGGGAGGGGGGGGGGGGGGCAAAAGCTGGAAAAATAGTTGTGATTTAGCTCTGGTTAACCCTAGTTTAATTGCGAAAGCAAGAGCGGAAGCTTCTTTTGCCTGTATATTCCCCTATCACGCACTATCAGTGTAAGGTGCTACATTATTTTAGACACTTAAGCTCATCCTTTAAGGGCATGACGCGATAGCGTAAGCTACCAGCCCATTTATCGTAGGGGTAACAATAAAGCAAACGGTTCTGGCAGGGGGATTCTGATATTACCCTCCTATATTAAAGGAGCGACCCGAGTTGGCAGCTCCTGCCCGTGGCATAGGGGTAACGTGAATTGAAATATCATGGCAGGCTGATTTTTTTTATGAGGAGACCGTAGTTACGCCTCTTCACGGCGTAGCTGCTGCCACCCGAGGTCTCGCTTTGGCTATCGTAGTATTGTTTTCGTAATAAAATGACTGACTGTAGATCCCTGCACGATCAAACGAAGTTGCGAAGTGCGGCGTATCATAATCCTTCATGGTCGTTTTGGTGGGTTTAAGCACCACCATAATCAGCGTCGCTTTTGCTGACTCGAGAGGCCTGCCCGTCCTTCTCGGCAGCGATTAGGCTGACCTCGTGGGGCTCACGTGATGGGAGAAGCCGTAGCCCGTGAAGGAAGGAAGAAGGGCTCTCGAACCGCGCGAACGGGGTGGGATCGCTCTTGGGCTGTTTGTTTAGCCAGAAGCAACACGAGAAAGGGCACGCCGGCAGAAACGAAGAGCACATGTCCGAGGGCGATAAACCGCGACTAAGGAAGGATATGCATCCTCGCTTACGCCCTGCGCTTTGCTGGGGGCACCACATGCAAAAGGAGGGGGAGCAGAGTAGCCGGGACTAAATAACTCCATTCAACGGCAGACGGGGTTCATCGCCCGCAGCTGTCTGCCCACTCTACTCCAAAGATGGCGCAGAATGTCAACTGCCATATTTTGAACATATTGATAATTGAGGTGCTCTCTACTTTGGCTATACAGGCCTATTGCTTGAATGCACGCAGTCGTACCCGGCCCTTAAAATGTTCACATAAACAGTCGCATCTGCGAATAGTTAGTTACCGGCGTAATTCTTACAAACGGAGACGCGCCGTGAAGGCCCATGGACACTTGAATTATACGCAATTATAATTGAAAACGTGAGCTAGTTGGCAGGGCGGGTTCACACGTCACTCACAAATAGGCACTTCATCTTTCGCTTAGCGGCAACGTTTAACGCTTATTACAGGAACTCCCTGACAGCAAATTTATAGGAGTATTCAAGCTCGTTACAAACCATCACGAGTTGCGTGGTTGATATATACTGCTCCCTTCTAGTTAATTGCCTCTATCGCGGCGTCTGCACGGGACGTGTCTGTTCCTCTGAGCAATAATTCGGCAAAGGTTCTTTGCGTGCTTTCATATGGTACAGGAGTAAGGGAATTGAAGGGAGGTGTAAATAGTAATGTAAGCCAAGCAATAGCTTTACGTAATACTGCTGGCAAATGCTCCACTTTCCAGATTTTAAATAAGACGTTAACGTCGACGATTTCTCGCATATGTCTGTGATTCAGTTTGCTTGTGTAATTGATAAGACTTGCGGTCATTTATTCTAGTACTAACGCTTGTACAAAGACATGTTTGCCGCCTCTCACAACTTTTTGCCGCTCATTTTATTTCTTTATTTTTCAACACGAAATTCAGATTCCGAAATTGGTGCTGCACTGACGTTTTTGTTCGCTGGCTTCTCCTAAATGTAACAATGTTCCCTTGGATCAGCGTTCCACTGGCATCCTGTACTGAGCTGGAGCTTTCCTGACACGGCGACAGCTGGTCTCCGTATACCGCTGTTGAAGCCTCGGGTGCTGGCGTCTTGTCTGGAGCACAGATCTGACTATGGCTCGACACTTCTACGTTTCTTGTTTCGTTCCCGGTTGGCTGTTTTGTTCAAATCACGTCCTCTGTCACCACTCTCATAAGGACCCCAAAATGTTCTTAGCTGCCAACGCCACTATTTGTAGGAAGGAGTCCTAAAGTTGTTCCGTGGGCGCTCTTCAGAGCAGGAGTGTGTTTTGGGGTGTACACTAGTCTACCCATTGGCTCCTGCTGTCTTCGGCTACGGTTTCGTCTTAGAAAAACAAAAAAAGAAGACAAAAGGAAACAGTGAGGTGCCGCCTGTCTGTCACTTGTCCCGGAATAGGACCCCCATCAAAGGTTCCGTCCGTTTCGACGGCGCATTGCAACCAGCGTCACTTAGTCGCTGTCTCCGCCAGCGGGGGCGTGTAAGGCGCGACGGCGTTCCTCTTCGCCGACGCGTTGGCGTGCGCGGACACCGCGCCCAGCCATAGAGCCCATTTGCCCTCCGCCCGTTGAGAGCTTGGAGCGAGTCACCACTGCGCTTGACTGTCCCCAACAGACGACTCTCCCCTCACCTCCTCTGTTTGCGTCGTGGCCACCGCGTCCACGCTTCTTGAAATAAAGGGGTCGAGAAGGAGATTGCGGCGTCCTCCGTGACTCACCGTCCGTACTACGACGTGCTTTCTGCTGAAGAGTATAATGAAGACTAACGGGATGCTCGGGTCGAGAAGTGATAAGAGCGCGCCTCTCAGGAAGTAGAGGCGGCGCAAACATTAACCAAAATAGAACAAGAGGATGTGGCTTACGGATGTCGTACCAGTCACTCAGTAATCGAGTACAAGTACAAAATCAAGAACAAAAAGCGCTTCTCCTTGCAAGGAGGAAGAACACTTCAGTTGCCTGTATATAGTGTGACATGTTTCAAAGTGAAATCGTTTTGCGAGTGTTATTCTTTAAAACAAATTTGTGCGGATACGCGCATGCAGCAGGACAGTTTGAGCAGCCATAGATAACTTTTACCTTTTTCTTGCTACAAAAGAAGGTGGTATACTTGAAATTGACGACATAATATATATCAGATAGTTTATTGGTACGGCAGTCGGAGGAGAGTCAAGCTTATGCCAGAATGCTGCATAGTTCTTAAATATATATATATATATATATATATATATATATATATATATATATATACGTCCAACGTCAACTATGTAATAGGGAGCGAGAATTAAGTGAGCGGTGCCTTTTGGTGCAGCAATTTTCGACATACATCGCGGTGATTCACAAGAAGGTAGTTTCTTCCTGCATGGTCACAAGTCCGAAATATCAAAGCGTGAAATCTATAACCGCTAACATATAGGGCTAAGGTTACTATTGCTAAGAGTGAAGGACACAATCATGCATAAAACATGAAAGTGTCGGCAAAGTCAGCCTAGCTCGCGGGTCGGCTGTCCACGCTCATCCCTTTCAGGGCGTCCGCATCATCTCCGCAGCTTTTTTCTCCTTATACATGCCGACTCATTGTCGTTCATAGTGGACCTGCGGTACGTCCGAAAACAAACATCGACGACACGCAGCTGCCGCATCGAGGATCCTTGGCAAGAAATCTGGGACGAAGCTTTCTTTTGTTGTCATCGCCGAGCCCCCCCCTCGTTCTTCGTCTTTCCCTGCGGGGGTGTGATATTTTTATGGCCTTCTATCGGTCGTTAGGAGCTCCGTCTACGAACAGCTCGAGAGCCGCCGTCGTCTATCTTATCGGCCGTGAAAGACTCTTGGGAGACCGCAGCAGAGCGCACCGCACGGTTTCGGCTAGAGTGTCCCGGCACGAGCACAAAAACGCTTCCCGTGTTTGAACCGGGGCGTGGGCTGCGCTATGGACTCTCGAGGCGACGTTGTGTTGTCTCGCATCCGTTCATTTTTCCTTGTTGTTGTTCGTGCGCGTGTGTCCACGGGGACCGATGTGATGCGGTGGCGCTTGAATCATTCGGTCATCTCGTCCGGTCCTTGGGGCCCTTTGTTCGGATAAGTATAAGAAACTGGGAATTGTTTGTTTGGTTTGTTCTTTAACTGTCGATTTATTTTTGCTTATACTCTTCGTCTCTGCATGTCTTACGCTTCAGGTGGTAGGGAAAACTTGACGTGCCCTTGCCGATCAAAAAAATACATAAAAATAGAATGGGTGTTTGACTCCCGTTTGCACAGACCATGACAGTTTAGTTTTTAGCTGACTGTTCTGGGGGGCTCTTTAGATCTCAGACTCTTTAGCCGAGGTACCGCTGGGCCATAAAAAAAAAAAAAAGAAGAAGATCAAATCATAATTTTCATCCGCCATATATATGTAGGCTATCTCATAATGGGTGATGCCATAGGGTGGAAAGTTGATATCGATAAGAATAAAACCGAAATTCATAATCTGATCTTACGTCTTCCCAACGGGTGGTTTGAACTGCGGCTTTAACAGCACTTCCCGCATCCCTATTTCAGAGTGTTCGGCGAGCCTGTCTACGATAACACCATGTGAAAAATGACTGACTGCGAAATCGTGGCGAACGGGTATTAAGCGACTGCACATAACTACCCTTTCTTTGTTCACATTGCGCGCTCAGAGGACTTATTTTGCATTCAACTAAACCTAGTACAATCGTGCATTGCGAAGTGTGTCGAGATAGAGAGAGAATAAACTTTATTATTCAAGTGTGTAGATTCCACTAACGCAGTTTTGTCTATAGTGTTTACTTTGTTTTACCAGCAGCTCCGTGAAGAGCAAATTAATGTTTCTTTTTTGCGCTGTCGATGTTTCATAAGAAATAATAATAAAAAAAAGTTCTAAGGTGGAAGCAAAATTGCCTACAACGTATTACAAGCACACGGGAGTAGACAAACGACGCGAGAGCACCCCTTAGTGATTTGCATTTAATTGTACTACAAGGATAATGAATAAGCAACAATAATGGGTTTCTTTTTTCGTTTGCGAATTTATTCTACTCCCTTTTTGTGACTTCATAAAGTGGGGACGCCAAAATACAATAACATAGTGACTATAATTATCACTAAAATTTAATACGACTGGTTCTCACTTGTATTATTTTGCTGTCGGTTTTATGATGTACCAAGCTGTTTCGTAGTGAGCGTTTATATAGTTAGTTCAATGCTGACCTAGAAAAAAAGGCCCTGTTTGGTTTACATAAACATTATTTGGCCGCAGTCGCAGTGCCATCCAAAAATTAACCGTTGGTATCCGTCTGTCAACTTACCTCGTTCGTCTGTACATTCTATGCAAACTGCTATTCAATCAAAAGGGTCATTTGTTTAACCTTCATCAGCTACACCAGTGTAGGAAATCTCCTATACCTACAATGGATTTTTCTGCACTGGTGTAGCTGGTGTAGGTTAAACAAATGGTCCTATCGTGTTGTTCTTCCCTCTCATCTACATCCATCAAATTGCATCTTCATTCTGACGGAGCCATGCCAGATGAGGATTCGGCAACGCAAACATCTGGACCCAGTTTAACGCTTTCGCCAGCGTGCGCTGGAGAACGACACTCATTGGTTCGGTGCCCGTGAATGACATGATGCCGAAAGGATTAACTGCTAACAGTCGTTGTTTGGACACACAGACAGCGTGTTATTACGGACACATCTTGAAGAGGCGTTCAGCGTGTATATAGCAACATAGCTCGGGGAACTTAAGTCACGGTCTTCAGATAGTAGGGTGTGGCATTAACAAGTACCATATCATATATTTTACTACATAATTTAGTACCATTTGGTTTTGCATTTACGTAGACAGAAGAGGTCCATGACTGAGAAGTACATGCATTCATTGCCAGAAGGTTATTTGGTACCAGAATTTCTGCTTGTCTTCAGCGCTCAGTTAAAATATGCACAACAAGTGTTATTCCACTGCTGTATTATCCAACTGTTAAGTGAAATTAAAAATGTAAGAGTTGAGCGCCTTAACGTAAATCGAGTTCCGTGGCATTGTGTAAAACAGATCGCTCGCTTCAGTCATTGGGCCATGTACAGTTTTCTTTCAGCATAAATCCAGCGTAGAAAATAACGAACTTTGTCAACACGCCCCGATTCATAAGTGTTTAACACTGCATTCCAATGCATGTAACGCGTTGTAAGTATTTTGGAGCGCTGCAGAGAACGTCTGCCCACCTCCTTCAATCCAAAACTGTACTCCCGTGCCTTAGCAAACTCGAGCACGGCTCGCTAATCACTGCAGCAGCGAGCAGTGGCTTTAGCGCTCTTTGCTAACCAAAACCGGCCGATCTTCACGCACATCTGGAGACGTCGTCTACTCAGTTATCAGTATCCTGAGCTCGACGTCCCATGGTGCAGAACGGCCTTGACACCTCGTTCTCCGGAGAAGACGACGAAAGCATGCTGTCTTTCAGCACGTGCCAGTCCCACGTGCTGCGTCGTCACCCTCCTTTCCACGTCTCTTAACTTGACGGGGAAAAAAAAAAAAAAAAAAAGAACAGTCCTAGGGCTCGAATTTCTGGGATGGAAGTGAGCGAGTGAGAGAGGGTCGCTTCCATGTAGCAGTCCTTCCCATTTCGAGCGCTTTCCTTTCATCAGTCGGGCGCGTCTTCGTCCAATTGAAGAGTCCGCGCGGTTTTGTGTTTGGCCCTCTTGGAGAGAAGCCAAGGCTGCTGCCGCTGCTAACGCTGCTGCAGCCCGCCATCGCGGAGAAGATGGGGGAGAAAGTGAGCTATGCGTGCTGCTTGGTTGCTGCGGGGGTGAGACCCCCGAGTCGTGCGCTGGGCGGCCGAGCGCTGCGTTTGCAATCGCCGGCAACTTTCGCCGCGCGGCAGCCTTCCTCTCCGGACCATCTCTCGCTCCGTCGCTCCGCACGTGATTCACATCAGCAGCGCGCTTTCTTCCAGGGCCACGTCTGCCGCTGATCAGTCAAGCCGTCGAAAAAACTTTGACTCCCGTGCGTTCGCCAGCCTTCTCCCAGTCTTTGCAGGCTGTGGCAGTGCGCTGCGTTATTCGGCGCTGTCGACTTCCACAGCCTTGAATGTGGAGGCGCTTGCGCCCGGTGTGGTGGTGTTGTCGGTGTTGCGACGCAACAGGACGGATGTGACGTTGGGGTGCTTGGAGGCGTGGTGCGCTGAAGGCCGCTGTGTACGGCAGCGGAAGGCTGCCGCCGGCCGTGGCGTCCAATTTCCGGCAAAGCTTTGTTTCTGCTTCTTGTGCGACGACTAGCTTCGCAAATAGTTCGATTCTGACTCTCCAGCACGAAGCCGTGTTTGGTGTTTGCAAAAGCGTGGACTGACCGAGACCTCTCAATAGCATCGGAGCGGCTGGGCAGCCTTCTTCGAAGCCGGACTGTCGCATCGACCGCGCACGGCACAACGGCGAATTGGCCCATTTAGCCTGGAAGGAAATGAAGACCCGTAAAAGTTCTTCGAGGTAATAAAACAACAAGCCGTCTTCCCGGAAGATGCTCGCTGTCCTACGACCTATGGTTCGCGTGTCTTTTGCGCCCAGTGCGAGCCAACAGATCTCAGCGCCAGAACTGTGAGCCCCACCTTCCTCTCCACGTGAAAATAACCCAGCAGAGAGCAATTCGTATGAGACCCGACGGAGACGGCCGCTACTGACAGCTGTGATTGTCCCGGGAGTTCCCAGAGTTTTGCGGCGTCCTGTGAATCATCGTCGGCCTGCTCTAATTACTGGCAAACATCCGTCGTCCCGAGTCGTCCGCCAGTGTCAACAAAAGGAGTTACGGAGGCTATATAGCTTCCCGACAGCACTTCACCTCTTGACTGCCGTGCCCTCTTAGGGAAGCTGACTCTTCAGGATGTCAGTACCTGCGTAAGAGGCCCCCGCCGCTGTTGTCGCCCACACAACTGCAGCCTGTTGACTGGCGTGCATCTATCACTCGTGTGACACATGCCCGTTTTCTGCGCGGCGAAGCTCTCGCAGCGTGTCGGGCGACGACGATAAGGCCAGCGAGCTCCTTCCCGTCTCCTCGATTCTGTCCGCGTTGGCAGGCGTTCCGCGCGCGTTCATTCGCTCGCCATGGGATTCGGACCGCCGGCGGAGACGGCGACAATGACCTCTCAGGACCCTGTGCCCTTGATCTGTGTGGAAGGACTCCAGCCCGACTTGGAACGGAAGGATTCGCCTCCCAGGTCAAAGAGAAACCCCGAGGAGTTACGTGGAATCCTGAGCGATGCTGTCTATGTGTCGTCGATGTACCAAATTTGCTTCGCCGACGTTGACAGCGATTCTTCCGATGAAGAAGAGTGGGAAGACAACGAGGAGGTGAGCGAATTGTGCGTGCTATGCGTCGATACTTTGAATGTGCTGTCCGGTTTCGATAGCTTTTCTTTGATTAAATGCCCGTCCTTTACTGTTCGTCTCGTAACATGTACATACGTCTCTCCACTTGTGATACAGAGGGCATGTTAATGTTCGACATTGTCGTCGTTTCCTTATGGCGCAGTAGACTAGTTAAAATATGTTGTTCGCCGCGCCGGACAGAGCTAATTTGGATGGTTTTCACTGCTGACAACATGAAAAGGCAGTAAGACGTTCTTTAGGAGAATACTCAAACGATATTCTACTCACATCGTAGTATAAAAAAGGAGTATTAATTATCTAAAATGTATTCTTTTGAATCGCCAGATTCTTACTGACGAACAAGTTGCTTAGAGGCCGCCACGTCTGGAGTTGTTAAAAGTTATGATGTGTTTACCGGTAGTTCTAACGGCGAAAATCATAACACCGTTTCGAAAACGAGATGTTTATTAAGTAACGAATATATTTAGATTGCATCATTAACAGTTGTAGTGTATATATATATATATATATATATATATATATATATATATATATATATATATATATATATATATATATATATATATATATATATATATATATATTCACTGCTTAATTTCCATTTTGTCACTTTCCCCTAAAAATTAAATTCTTTTGCGCACCGTTGACACGCACACGTGCATATAAAGAGTACAGGTACATGGCGCAGAATACCAAACTGCAGCTCTAGCGTATGTACCAGCAACGACATCGTTGCGAAATATTAGACTGCTATATAATTTATCTTACTTGCTTAACTTAACCGTACCCGTATGGTATCCTGCCTTTTTATGCCTCATTATTGATCATGTACAGCCACGGCCGTTATAATACGAAACACGCTTCGGCGATCAAACTCGTTTCGGGCCTCATTATCGCTCTGTGATGGCAGTGTTTCATGCTTCAGAAGTTTGCAAGAGTAGTACGCAACGGGATGTTCCTTTTATTTGATGCATCAGAGTAGATAATGCATGGCTACCAGTCAAAGATTGAGCACTGCTTGATGCCTAAAACAAGTGCTCCTTTTTCTCTCGTGTATGAATGAAGCAAACTTTTTTTTGTTTATGAACGGAATAAAAGTTTAGAATGACAGAATGTGCCAGATTGTTTATGGTCGGGACTTTGAGTGCTGGCTGAAAACCGGCATATCAAAGTGAGCGATTATCACACGCATCCCGTGTAATGGCGGAGGGTTGCAACTTTCCTTTTTACTTGAATGACCTTCTCTAAGATGAAATTCTATTCAAGTTGCAAATCAATTTTAGTGCTTCTTACCTAACCTTCGCCATGGTGACGCCAGGCTCATAGTGGAGTTCAGATGAAATGCTATCCCGAACTTCGGCACGGTGTGCTGGACACACGCGTTTAATTTTCGCGCAATCTTGCCCCGTTGTCCCTCTCGTGGGTAGTGCACGATCCAGCGTCCTTTTGGCTTCACGGACTTTCAACAGATGGCGTAAGGCTCGCAAGTTTTTGCTCATGCGCGGTGCCAGCCCAGCAGTGACGCCACTGACGCTTTTGCAAGTTTCTTTTGTTCGCGGATAACTTAAACAACGTAACTTTCATTATACCACGCTGTCAGTGTTCGTGCTTTTGAAGATAAAGCGACGCGTTCGTGCCGTTGTTTTTTGTTTTGGATCAGCTTGCTGAATGAAAACAGTCGAAAGTTTACCGACTGTATCGCCGTATCGCACGATGCCGCCCAGCGGTCCCGTCCGCGAGTTCGCCCGAGTAGAACGACCTCGACTCGTTGACGCCCACTTGTCAAACCCATGACCTTTTGACCCACGACGGCTTCTTTCTCTGGATTCCTGGCCCTTAATCCTTGCCGACGACGAGCTTCAGACTTCGCTGTGCAACTCGTTGGAAGAAATGCCTCAAGCCGACCGCTACACAGACTCCGCGGGACTTCGTACCATTACCTAATCCCACGCACCTGGCTGGCGTCGTGTTTCAACACAAGTATCCCGCTTTCTAATCGTATGTGACTTGAGTTTGGTTACACATCAAGTTTCTCCACCCGGTAGGAAAATTTGTCATTCTTGCTATTCATCGCGCACAGCGGCACAATGAAGAGCGTTTTTGGTGGTGTTTGGAACAAAATCGACACCGGTAGATCTTTTCTGCCAGCCAGTATGCGTTACGACGTGATCCGTCAGCACGACTATGGTGGCTCGGGCATGAGCTCGAGGAATCTCGAGCTGGATCCTCCTTCGAACTGTGCTTATTCTGACGACGAGGACACTTCAGAGGAAGAGCGCGAGGAGCCTAAGCGGGCAGAAGTGGAAAAAAGTCAAAACGAAAACGAATGGAACTTTTTTGACAACATCGTGCAGCTCCTTGGCGACGCCGATTCTGTTGAGGTAACCAGCGAAGTTTCTAGCTCACGAAAAATTGCTGAGAAAAAATTGCGCTGGCAGATTTTTCAAGAATTTTAGGCTATTTTTTTTTCTTTTAGCCCGTAACCTAGAAGGGTATTTGTTGTTGATGAAAACAATCGCTTAAACTCCATGGCTATTGTGGGAGTGGCCGTCATGGAGTCTTAAAAAACACCGTGTCGTTTGGACCGCCCGAAGCCGCCGAAAGTGTTTAGCATTCGTGAGTCGACAGTTCACGTAAAATTCGGCTGCTTGAGTTGACCCGCTTGTGTACTTTTCCATACCAGAAGATACCTTCTGTGTGCCCTGTTGATTTAAAGAAATTTTGTGCGTCTACACTGGGAAAAGTCACTTTTTAATGGCTCGTAAATCTAGTAATTTTCATGTATCTTCATTATAGGAGCGCATATAACTCTAATACTTCTGATGTATATTTATCTAAAACTTGTACAAAGCATGTGTTGTGACACTTGTGAAGTGAGCCTGGAGCTGTATTTTGAATTAGCACTTAGTGCTTGATGTGATGTTCACCATGGAGAGCATTATAGTTACATGCTTAACTAAATACTCTTTAGTCAGTTTTTTTAATTCTTGCTGATCGCCTTCATATTTGTTCTTTTTGTGTTTGGCAACAGTCACTAATTCTGTCAAGGCTTCTTAGTTATACAGTAGCCATATGCTGCTCGAGCTTCTTCAGTATAGTGGTCACATTCATTTCGCAGTGCACCTGCTGAGGATAGCAGTCTACTTTGTCATTGTCAAGGTTTTATTCTCGTTCTGAGACAAAAGTTTGCCCAACAAAGGGCTGGCTGTCAAGCTCCTGTCAAACCCATTGTGTTGTCACTTCACTACTTGGCATTGTGTCATAGTATGCAGAGGTATGGTGGATGACAAAGGCTGAATAGAGGTGTGCTTTCTTTTGGATAGAGCTGAGAACCTTAATCCACACTTTTATGGTAATCTAAAGGCATCCTTTAGTCATATCTTTTGCTGCATACTTCACACATAGCCTCAGGAAACAAATTGCAGCTTGCAAAGGTTCATGCACTACACTTATGATCTGCATTTTGTCGAATTGTGTAAAAAAAATCTCCTGATTACTCTAGGTGTAGACTTCCTAGTGCAATACAGCTTAATAAATCGGCATTTGGCAACTGCCCAGGCTTGCAAAGTGCAGCTCTTCGCAGTTTTAAGCCAGCAGCGACCCAATATAAAGGGGATGATCTACATAAAGTGACATCAGCATCAGTGTTATTTTACTCCAATAACCTGCGATCACTGTCAGAAATGAAAATAATATTGCAATGTTTGTTTCTAGTGAACAAACCAAGAAAATAAAGTCTTGCACTTATACTTCCTTCTTATGTTAGCTTCTTTGTAGGCAACAAAATATTTCTAATGACATGCTACAAGGATGTTACATAGGAACACTGTGTTGCATTCATAAGTGTGGGCAGAGGTTCGTTGCAGACTTAAGTTGGGTCCAACCATAGTTTTAGCGAGACACTACATTCTACATTTCTGCGCTGACAACTCATGTTTGTGTAATCTCCCTCCCATGCAGAGACGCAATGACCGTGAGGCCATTCGACAGAAGCTGGCCATGGACACTGACGTGGAAGAGTCCTTTGGAATCGAGCGCGCCAGCCGGAAACCCAGTCTGGCTGTCAGGTTGCAAGAAAGCAAGAATTTGCAGATCTGCTTTATGAATGAGACCGCTGCTGAACTGGACTCTTTAGAGTTGGCTGGAGCGACAGCGCAGCCCCAAGAAGATGGCAGTAGCCGACAGGCTGTAGGTCAACAAGGGAATGCCAGCACTTCTTCTGTCGGGCTCCCAAATGGACTTCTGAATGCAGGCTCTGACGTCTCCCTGCTACAGGTGAGCGGTGCAGTAACAAAAATTTTAATGGCCACTGGAATTCTTTATAATTATCTGGACATATTCTGGAATTGCTTGTAAAGAGATGGCCAGATCGTTTTGCCATGCTTGAGAATTTTTATTCCTTTACAGAAAGCAGAAGTAAAGGAGAATGAATTCAAAACATGTTGCCTTATAAAATAATAGTACTTCACCTGCAATTTTCTTATGTTGGCCTGTCCAGGCTTTCTTACAAAGGCATAGACATCGGTTTTCGGTTGCCATGTTGTCTTCTTTGTAATGATGTGTGCAGCATTATAATGTATTGATCTCTTTATGGCGTCCGCCAGTAACGGCTTAATTATTTATAATTGAATTTCTTCTCTCATGTGTTTCTCGGCTTTGATGTCGAGAGTAGAGGGATGGCTATGTCAAAGGTGAATATCGGTCATGTGAGGCATGAAGAAAACTGCTGTATAAACGCTGCTTCTACAGTCGTGATTCTGGTCTTTGAGGCAAGCTGGCTTGAGCATAGTTGTCAATTAAAACAAGGAAGCAGCCAATTTAATGCTTTTTAATTTTTTTGGATCAAATTATCTATACCTACCTTTGACATCAGAGCTATCGCTCTGCAGTTGAAGTTAGAACATGTCAGAAAATAAATTCAATTTTAAATTATTTAACAGTAGTTAATGACCGCCACGTGATGATCAATGTATATTAATGTCTTACGCATCATAACAGGAAATGAAACACTAAACCAAAAATTTTCTATACTCCTTTGACCAAGAACTTATTTTACTAGCTAACATGACAGATGAGTGTCATATAAAAAAGAAATGGCTTACTAGCTACAATGGTAGGCATGTGTAGAGGGAGAAATGTCTTGATAGCTTGAGCTGTATGCTGAAAACTCAACCATGTGGAGAGATCAAAGCCATAATAGCCCCCCGTGGTGGCTTAGTGGTTACGACGCTCGACTGCTGGACCCAAGGCCGCGGAATCGAATTCCTGCGTCGGCGGTAGCTTTTCGATAGAGGTGAAAAGCAAGGTGCCCATGTGCTGTGCGATGTCAGTGCACGTTAAGGAACCCCAGGTTGTCGAAATTTCTTAAGCCCTTCGTAGACTACGGCATCTCATAGCCTGTCTCTCCGTGGGATGTTAAATCCTACAAACCAAAGCAAGCCATAGTCTGATAGCCTAAGCTGTGGGCTCTGGACTCTGTGTGTGGCATCCAACAATAACTCCCACATCGAGACAATTTGCGCATGAGCACCTTGTTTTAATCTGGGATTGAGCAGCGTCAAAATTGTGTCAACATTGCACAAGGATATATAAAAAAGAAGATTGAAATGAGATAGCATGAAAAATATAGTGAAACAGAAAAACTTTAGCTAACATTTGTAGTCTTGCTACTTGGCCTTCCAGTTTCCGAAACAGGTTGGACCTTTTGTGGTATAAGTTTGACTGTTTTATCTAATTTTGCCCATCCTGAGCTGATCAGTGTCATTGAAAACATAGTGGAAAGCTGCAGCACTGCCTTTTTTATTTGCCATTGTCACAGAGAGCAAATAAACTGTCAGAAACTTGAGACACAATGTGAAGTCAGTGATTAATTATTGGGCTGTTATGCGATCTGCTAAGAGTTTCGTAAAATCTGCTGCTGGGGTCTTGCAACATTTCTCATTTTACAGACGCTCCTGTAAAGGGCAGCTTTTTCTTTTTTTGTTCTTTGTCCAAAATTATGTTTATTTCTGTTCTATGGTAGTTAAATTAAACATGGCAGAACCATCGCAAATTTGTGCGCATTAACTTGGTAAAAAGCAAATGCTAGCAAAAACTTCGTGCATTGAAGCCTGAAAGATAGAAGCCAAACAGTTGTGGTTTAGACCGTGGTATTTTTATTCAGGAAAATTTTGATGCCTACGAGCCCGAAGATTGGCAGTTATAAAACAGGGCTCATTAAAAGGTTTCTTATTACATTGCAGTGTGTAACATTTAGCTCTTCATTGGTGTTTCAATATTTGGGAACTTTACGGTCATTGCAGACCAGCACAAAGCCAAGCCAAAGTGCGAGTCCTGCTACCAGGCGAGGTGCGCAAGAGGAAGCAGCCCCCAAGCGGCCGTCATTCTTCTTTAACCGGCGCAAGAGCTGGCGGCAGAAAAAAGTCGATGGCGACGGTGGCGAGGCCAAGAAGGAGCCGGAGCGGTGGAACGGCGAGGACTTTGCCACCCGCCAGGCACGGCTCCAAGCTGAAGCAAGGGCAGCGCTGGCGCAGGCCAAGGAGATGGCACGCATGCAGATGGAAGTGGAGCGACAGCAGAAGAAGAAATCGCCCATTGCAGACATTGTGAGTGCTCATGCAACTCTGGTCTGCTTTCTCGAAGCATAAAATCCTTAAAGGAGGCCCTCTCTTTGATTATTGGGAACTAATTAAACACAGCCAAAGTGTGTTTCGCTATGAAAGTCTTGGTGTTTGCAAGCTATAAACACTGCACCAAGGACTGTAGGAAAAGTTGTTTCAAACCAATCTCCTGTATAGTACGATAGTATTACATGGTTGGGCTGCAAGAAAGTGCAGCCCTTAGATAATACGGAATGTAGGTTTAACCGATTTCATGCACTATTTTGCAGTGTCTGGTTATGACAGGTTACCCTGTGGAAATATTTCATGTTTACCTGTTTTCCTGACATCAGGATAGGCCAGCAGACTACTTTTTCCTTGCTTTTTATTAATTTACGAAACTGAAAGCCTCCTTATTTTTGCAGCCAACTCTTTCATGTCTCTACACTTTAGTATGCCTTGACTACTTGCGGACACAGAAGACATACATAGCCCAATGAGTTGGCTGGGCTGGTAACTTCAAGAGGAGGCCAAAGAATGGGGAGTCCTCTGAGCGTAGACACGTGTAGCAAGGCTGTCATTAAACTGTTATCCATAAAGTTAAAGAACTGGCTCTCTGCAAACAGAATTCATCTCAACGGGATATATTGGCATATGACTGTATGAAATGGGTTGTCATTTCTTCAGCAAACATACAACAGTGTGATGTGACCTCTGGCACAGACCTGGATGCGTGGGAAATTGCATGAATGGATCTCCTGTCCACATCTGTCATTTGAGTCTTCTTCTATAGCCAACCCAACTTTCTTAGTTGCCAGTAGGACTAACTAGACTTGGCAACCTGACTTGAGCCCTCGCATGCGTTGCCATTTTGTGCTGCAGGTTGGCATATCCTTCCCAGACAGCCGCCATCGGCTAAGCCGACAGTTGCTGAATGACATGAATGTTGCGCAGCTGCAGGTGATCGTCAACGACCTTCACTCACAGATTGAGAGTGAGTATGCCTTGGACCTCTTGTAATAAGCGGTGTCTTTTAAATATGTGCGATTTCATTATCTTTTTCTTTATGCTTCAGTCAGGGCACTTAGTTTAAAAGCTTAGAGATGTAAAACTTGCTTTACGGGCAGTGACATCATATTCCTAGTTGACAATCTTGGGAAACATAATTTTACTTCCACGCAGTGCAAATCAAGCAGGGCGCCTAACGGCTGAGAGAGGTCTGCTGTGGTCATTTCTATTTGCTCATAAATTACATAAGCACCAATATCAATTGGTTTTATTGGTTTTAGCATCACAAAAGGGGGAACTGTTCGGTGAATAGTGGTGATGCAATGGGGAGATTTCTTTCCTTGACAATGGCTGCACAGAAGGGTTACTGGTTTGTGGGAAGGCAGACTTCTGCATTCAAAAGTTAAGAGCATTACTCCATTTCTTTTGTTTGTGAATGTGTTCAACAGATAATGCAGTGTCCTTGCCGCCCAGTCCCCACTGGTTTTCTAGTGGGCATGTAACTTCCCCCAGCTCTGCTGCTCTGTTCTGTGGTTAAATGCAGGGGGAAAGGGTCGCGGACAAAACTATCACTTAGTGTTGCCTCCTCTGTTTAATGTCGCTTCACGACGTTAAACTCCACACTTTGCACTTTACCTTTTTATGTGAGAGCGTAAGTTGTTTGGTTTATTTTTCCTTGTTTACTATATTTAATTTGTTATAAATGCTTCTGCTGCTTAGACAGTAAAAAATAATTTTTATAAATATTTTATTCAGATGAGGCACCCGTAAAATTTTCACTATAAAATTGTTGTCATTATGTGAGTAAATAGGGTGCTTATTTATGATGTATGTGTTGCTGTTTTGGTAAACAATTTGCTGCACTTTGAGACTGAACATTTCTTTCCTTGAAGGTTGTACAAACAAAATATTTGTCTCTGCTTGTCATTGCTCTTGGCACTTTTCTACATCTTTAAGTGCAGAGTGTAGATTAGACGCATTTGTAGCATCTAAAAACACTACATGCTAGCTCGCTTTCACGCTGAAACATTAGATGAAAATAGAAAAGCAGTAAGTTGGGGCATAAACTCTTAACTTTCCTTTTGCCAAACGAGACAGGGGAAGTGTCATCATATTCTAAAGATTTATCTAAGGTGCTTAAAATTCCAGGTGTGATTTGGCTGCCAAAAGGAGAATGAGTGGCTTCCCAAACTTTAAGAATAGATGGTGCCCACTCACTGGCTGGTAAACATCTTTAGGATGTTGGCATGGGTGGCTTACCTTTAGCATCTTTACTTTTTTTTTGCATGATCAGATTTGAATGGAACCTTACGAGATTGCCCGCCTCTGCCTATAATACACATGAATCGAACGAAACTGAAAAACCATTCTTTGCCTTCGTGCATACTCATGAGAGGGGCTACGCGGTCTTTCTGGGTAAATAGTTAATCTGTCTTGCTGTTACTAATGGTTCACTATGCAAACTAGAGGGGTGCACGAGCTCGGGTCAGCCAGAAAAGCCCATACCCGGTTCGGCTCGTGGGTCAGGCTCGGGCCACTTGGAAGTCATTTGGCTCGGGGCCGGGCCCGTTCCAGGGTATATTTATCTTGGGTGGGTGCACTGACCCTGACTACACGCGACTTTTGCAAAAGCATAAATAGGGCCATAATGCGCTAGTAGTGTTGAATGCACAGAATTGAGTGTTTTCCTGCATCTTCCCAATGCAAAAGCACCCAAGTTCTTCCCCCTTTTTGGTCTGTGTGTTCACCACATGCCCTCTCTATGAATGAAGACGTTATCCTTTTTGAGATTTGCGACATGCTGTCACCTCATGCGTCTCTGTTGTGGCTTGGTTTTGGCCTTGACATAGCTTCGGCCGAAGTAGTGCATAACTCCTATAGTCAGAGCATCCGCAGTGCTAGAGTTTCCTTGTCATTGCTCAGTCCAGGCAGTGATGTGGTGGTGCTCCTTGTCGCCACCGTGAAAGGCATGCAGCGAGCAAGATGAGTTCACCAATTACTTGGCCACATAATCAACTCCTCGCTCAGAATTAAGAGCCAGCAAGCCTTTGGAGAAGCAAGGGAGGCGTGTATACAGAATTTGCTCTTCTTGCTAAGAACGTGTTAGCCATTCCAGCCAGAAGTTATAGCAGTGAAAGAAACTTCAGCGCTGCCGTATTCATGCTCCAAGGGAGCTGCAGAGGCCTCAGGCCTTTATCAATGCATAGCTTGTTTTAGTATATTTATTTATCTAGTAATACTGCGGAGTCTTTTGACTCCAATCAGGGGTGAGCAATAGAAGTAAAAAAAGGTACAACAAAATATACGCGAGCTTCATATAAAAGCAAACAGGTGATGCAAAAAAAGAAACAAAGGTTTCCTTGCAAAAGGCTCTCAAGTTATCAATAAATATTTCTACATTCGGGCTGTTCACTACACACATCGGCAGTTCATTCCACTGTATGATTGTTTTAACAAAAAATGAGTTTAACTGTATTGGAGTATGCTCACATTTCCTCTAGCATTTCTCCGTGATTAAAATGCAGAAGCACGACCAATGTAATCATGAGCATTTATTTTAATCCGATTGTTGTATATTAGGTACAAAAATTTCAACCTTGCTTCAGTGTGCCTTGCCTGAAGGGATTCTAAACCAACAGAGTTGATCATGTCTATAACACTCACCCCGCCGGGGTGGCGCAGTGGTTACGGCGCTCGACTACTGTTCCCAAGGACGCGGGATCGAATCCCGGCCTCGGCGGCAGCTTTTCGATGGAGGCGAAAAGCAAAGCGCCCGTGTGCTGTGCGATGTCAGTGCACGTTAAAGAACCCCAGGTGGTCGAAATTTCCGGAGTCCTCCACTACGGCGTCTCTCATAGCCTGAGTCGCTTTGGGACGTTAAACCCCACAAACCAACCAACCAACCAACCATGTCTATAACACTCTCTGTGCATTTGAATCTGTTGCAAATGAAACTGGCTGCGATCCTTTGCACTCTTTCTAATTTCAAAATATTCTTGGCTGTTTAACCCTTTCGCTGTCGGGCGTTTCTGGCCGTGACGCACCCCCAGTGTCTGCTTGGTTTCAGGGAACAAGCATAGCGATTTATTTTTGATTATGATTGCTATACAAATAACATAGTCAACGGAATATGCACATTTCACTGTTCTGCGGGTGTTGTTAATTAACATCATCATTATTGTCAGCCGGATTATAAACTAGATAAATGAGGGTAATATAAGAAAAAACTGTTTGATACTACTTGAGAGATCAAATCCGAGCTCGACTCATATTTATAATCAAGAAAGGCATCGCTGCAGTCCGCTGTCGAAGGTCCCGTGCTGTCAGCCATCCGAAAGTAACCGTGCACACGGAGGGCGCACTTTCGGTAACCCGCACAACCAAGATAAATGGCACGTTGTGAAATCAAGATGACAGAGGGAGATGGAAAGAGGCTCAAACAACCTCCTTTGCTGCTGCTAGCCGCAAGCAAGGGCTTGGCAAGAAAGAGCGAAAGCAGCGATGGAGTCATGTGTCGACCTATTAGAGAGGCAACGGTCCGAGTCCCTGAACGTGACTCGTCGGGACGCGTCGTAGCAGACACTCCAACAGAATAAAAATAAAAACCAGAAAACCTGTGGCAGATGGCAGAGCAACCCTTTAACCCGTAACTGCACGCACGCGCCTTGAAACGTGCGCGCCGCATGATCGCTTAGCGTTATAGAGTAGCGCGCGCGGAGCGACCGCACCCCCCAGCAAAGAAGGTGGCGGGGGTGGGCGCGGTCGCTCCATACTCTTCAGTGTATACGTACGAACACAACGGGGTGCAAAAATATGAACTTGTAGAAAGATTTGGCAGATGGCGCAGCCTGTCCAAGCATGCCAGCTTTGTGCTCAGGCGCGAAATTTTGAATGCAAGATAGGGAACATACCGGTACGTCGGTGACACTGTGGGGGGGGGGGGGGGGGGGGGGGGAGCGCGAAAACGTACCGGTACGTTCGTGACAGTGAAAGGGTTAAGTGTCCCATAGACATTACATACATTATAACGTTATATATACTTAGTGATAATTCTATGTATGTGCTACGCCTGAAGACAAGTCCCCTTGTCGAAACATTGGCTTGGCTTGCAAACTGAAGCTCCCCCTCAACCCTTGTTCAGTGCTCTTTCATACTGTGCCTCTATGTGACCTACAAAAATTTGCCATCCTAAGCTTGGGAACTTAGCCTGTCAAGGTTTTAAATATAAAATCATCATTCTCAAATTATTTCTTTCTTCGTCATCGCTTCGGCTGCAATTATAACAGCTTAGGCCAGGTAGGGTCTTAGCACAGGGCCGGCAGGTCTTGGGTCTGTAGCATAGGGTCCGAGGCCAGGCTCAGGCTCAGAACTCGGCCCATGCACAGCTCTAATGCAAATATCTTTTACTATGAATTCGGTAACTAAAAGGTAAAGATTACATGTTATCTGGTCTTTATATTTGCCGAGTAAGGACCATAATGGTTTTTGAAGGTAGGATGAGCATATAGGGGACATTTCTTTCCATAATAAAACCAGTTGTGAGTCGGTGCTCTTGCCATGTGCTCTTTGTTTCTGTGCTGTGTAAACTGTAAAGTGCTACCATTTAGTCCAGATTACACCATTGATCAGTCTTACTGTATTGAATCTGCAGGGCACTGGAAATGTTATTTTGGGCGATTGCATTTGATTTGATAAACAGTACTATATTTTGTATACAGCTTACAATAGAACTGTTTTTGCTTGTTGCCAAAGTCACAGTGATAGCCGTGGTGTGCATTTTTTTTTTTTAAATAGTATGTCTTTCTTATTTTCGTGCTCTTTTTCAGGCCACAATGAAGACCTGGTTAAATTTTTGCTGGAGAGGGATGACCTTCACATGGAGCAGGACTCCATGCTCGTTGACATCGAGGACATGACGAGATATCTGTAAGCGTGCGTTTTTATCTGGTTTGGCATAGCTCTTTGCATGGCAAGAGCCAGGGACAGTGCAAATTTCCTTCAAGGCGATGACATTTTGTAATTTAGTGTAGTGTTGATGCATTCTTGCTACTGCATTATGCAACAACTTCGTGTCTTGAGCTACCTAGGTCTTGTTTCTGCTGTGCACTGACCATTGATGGAAGCAGATTTGTTTTTGATGTGTCATTAAATAGGCCAGTTTCTTCTTCATTCAATGGCCCACTTAATGAAATACTGTGATCTGCTAAAACCTGACAGCAGCCAAAGTCATTTAATGGCGACTAATTTATTATCCAGGGAGATTTTATTTATGGTAACCTACACAACTAGTTGCAAATAATTAACAAATAATTAAACCAGTCTTGTCTTCTGCAGATGTTTTTGAGATCAAAACTATGCAGAAAATTAGTACTTATTTTCATATAGTCCTCCAATGTGAGCGTATACATAACTTGTGCAGAAGCTCCTAAGTGGAGGTGAATTGTAGGTAAGATAAACATGAGTCCATTTGGTTGGTTTCACATAGGATACACACTAAAGAAAAATCCACTTCAGATAAAATGCTCGGTGCGTGCGTCGGTTAAGCTGAACTTTCGCAGCAACCGCAAACTGTGGAGACTGTGTAGTGGCACTCTTGGAGCATCCATATGGCTTTTTCGAGGAAAGAAAACTCCATGACAGTCGTCTGCACAACTAGCTCACCCCAGCAAGATAGCTATTCTAGACCTCCATTCAGAAGTCTTGTGAAGCGTGCTCATTTCGGATGCAGTTTTTATCGCCGATGCGAAAAAGCCAGGGCACATTTACGCCGGCCTGTTGTCTCAGTGCACAAAAAGCTAGACCCTCACCATTTTCAAGTAGTGTGTGTGAGCTTGATTGTTTTTTTTTCTGTCATTTTCCAGTTCACTTCATGATAAATGCCTAGTTTGCGGTTATACTCTCACTGAAAGGTCCTTTTTTTGTTTTCATGCAACCTTTTGTTAGGGCACACTGACAGTGAAATCTTGTTATATCATATTTTGTAGGGCTTCCAAGAACCGATTGTTATAATGAAATATTGTAATAGGGGAGGACTGACTAACTAAAGCTAGTAATTGCGCCGGGTAATGAAAATGCACTACCTTAATGAAAGGCGCACGTTCAGGCAAGGCGAGTTTCAGACAGGAAGGCAATGAGACGTTATTGCTAATTCATTTGAGGAAATCTGACTTTTTTTTTCTCAGCAAGTGTGGCACAAGCACTCCAGGAGAAACATTTCTATGTACTCAGTTTGCTTGTGCATAGCGCATCGTCACAATGACAGATGAAGGTACGAATCTTGTCGAGGGTGCCAGAACATTCGCGTCAGCTTGGTCCACGGGTAGCGAATCAGTGTCATCGTCACACAGTGCATTCTCTTTGTTGCAGTTTGTGTCACAGAAGCTGGTTACGTTTTTTTACAGTTAGCGCTGCTGATGTCAGGGCTGCATTGTCAGACTCTACATAGTCATCGGAAGTTGGTGATGAGTCCAAGGGGAGCTTTTCGGTGACTTCATTTCACAATTATCTTGCGCAGTCGTAGTCATTTAATACTGTACGAAAGGGCGATATTAAAAGGCCTACTTACCTCCAACAGTTCTGGATGGTGGAGGTCTTTACGTTCCACCACGGCTAATTTATAGTTTGTGCCGCTTGACAGATATTGATTGCGGTCGGAAGTCCAAAATAAAGGTTAATCAACAGTTTCTGTGCAAGATGCTTTCTAAAAGTTATTTTGATGCACTTTTTAACCTCTTGATTGAGAGGTTTGAGCAACAGTATGTTGTTGGCACATTCGTAAGGTGTACATCGACAGCGTGCACAGACCAGTTATCTGTGAGCAAAAGAGTGCTCTTACCTTCTCTCCTCGACTGGTCATCCAGCTTAATGAACAATTCGCTGAAAAACTCTCGCATCGTCCATGCCTGCTTATTTACTTTATAGCTGTAGGGTAGTGAATTGACGTTTTTCATGCAAGGTTTAGCAGTGATCGAGGATTTCAGTTTATTTTGTTGCCAGTAAACTACAGCAAAGGAACATGGGTACATGAAGATGTGACTTCTTTCCGTCCTTGCAGTCTCACTATCATAGTCTTATAAAAGTTCGTTGACTTATCAGGCAGAAACTGGTAAAAACCTTCTAAGCAACTTGTTAATGTGAGGTTTGCAGTGATAAGTGGCGTGCATATAGTTTTTTTTAGGCTTCTCTGATCACATTTTCATAGTTCTTTCAAATTCATCTTTTAGCGAGTCTGCTGTAAATTCCAGTCCTGTGAATATTTTTGCCACAACCCGTGAGGGCTTGTTCTCTTGGGCACTTAAGGTCTTTGCAAATGATTCCACCGGTTATTATACCATGGACTTTGTCTAGCCTTGAACAGTCATCCTGGATGATACCACTGCACAGGCTTCATGCCATTTGGCGGTCTTGCTACTCATGTGTACCCTGGCCTAATGAGCAAAGCATTCAGGGAGTGCAGCCACTTTTTAATATCCAGGGTGTCCAGAAACCAGGAATTGTCAGGGAAATTTTATGCACTGGGAAAAATGAGTGAAATGTTACGTTAGGGAAACCATAAAACATTTTGCCAATTCAGGTAAAATGGCACAATACAGTGGAACCTCGTTATAACGAACAGTTAAAAAAACAAAATAGTTTGCTCTATCCATAGTTTGTAATATAAAATTTCGTAGAACATGCATGCAAGAGCACCAAAATTCAATCAGAGAAGGAACAGCAACTCGGAGGGTGCCTATTGGGTCACGTTCATTTATTTACGTGCAAAGAATTGCGTTATCGCAGCCTGCTTTTTTGTGTTGATCGCGTTCCGTATCATGCCCTGTTCCACAGTTTGCAAACACTCAACAAGGGCCAACCCACTGCTCTCAATAGCACTGCAGTGGCTGCTCAGTAAATCCAATGCAGCAAGCGCTTGTGAAGTCGGAATGTTCTCATCGTCTGCAGCGTCAGCCTGAGCTTTGTCTGCGGGATGTTCAGAAACATTCCACGGCGATTTCGATGTCCGTCAGTACAGCCGTGGTCGCCGCGATGTCGTCATCGCCTACAAAGTCCTCTACAGTCATTCATCGAGCTCGCCGAGCTCTGCTTCTGCTTCTTCGGGATCGTCTCCATCGTCACTTGATGCACGGGCCTCTGCTGGAACAAAACCTATCAATCGTTTCATTTATTTCTAGCTGTTGACTTTTGCCGTGACCAAGTAGAAATAAATGAAACGATTTATAGGCAATCGTTTCACCTTTCACGCTGTCCCATGCCGCTTTAATGCTCCCAGCATGTCGATCTTCAAGTCCTGCTTCATACGAAGCTTCACGAAAACAGTGTCAGTCTCCTCTTGTAAACTGCCTTGAAGGCCCTGATTTTATCTCGAGCTTGGTCTTTAACGTCAATGCTGCTCTTTTTTTCACGTTCACCACCATCAGAGCACTACGCACACCCGCGCACCACACTCGACACGACAACCGACGCAGCCTCAACCGAACGCTACGACGGCCACGCCGCGACGCCGCCACGCCACTGCTAACACTAAAACGCGAAAAACGCAAAAACCAAAAAGGCAAAAGCAACATTCGATCGCACCACTGCCGCCGCTACTGAAGCGGCGCTGTCAGTGATTGCGAGCTGGGAACAGTTTCTCATGGCCTCCGAGATTACTTCCATGCACACAAATGCGTGCGCGGGGGTGATCTCGGAGGCCATGAATTTCTTTGGCTGTCAACTCTCAATGTCGTCATGGCATTTGTGGCGCTGTCAGCGCCTGCGAGGTAGTCCTGAACGTTTGCTGCGCCGCACAACACACTTGTAGTGCAACGAAGCCTGCCTCCTGCTATTAAAGTGAGGTAGTGCTTGGCGTCTCGAAGTTCGTAATATCCGTTTTATGCCAAACTGCATTCGCTACGGGAAGTTAAATATACATGTGATTGACAAAAATATTTCGGAAGAGTTCGATATATTCAATAATTCGTTATATGCGTGTTCGTTATATGGAGGTTTGACTGTATATTCTACAGTGTATTTTTATTTTAACCTGGTGCACAGCAAGTATTTATTCATGTGTTTCTTTTTTTTTTATGTCTCGCCAGCGTGGCGGCCGTGCCGCAAGGCGAGGTGCGATATATTACTGTGATGTCAACATATGGCTGTGCTGCCACAAAAGAAGAACCCATATGAACGTTAATTTGGTGCTCAATAAAATATGCGGAAGCCCTGTGTGGGAGTATTACGCCACAAAAAGCAGAAATAGCAGTGCCGGCAGCGGCCAGCGCGAAAGCGATCTGGGAGCTGTGCTACTATGGTGGCTGCCAAGCGCGTGCGCAGCCATATTGGATTGGATTGTATTGGCTCGGCTTTTTGCAGGGTGGGCGGCCCGCATGCTCTGTGGCTGGCATCAGTGCGCTTTTAATTCTCTGTAAACGTTTGACATTCTTAACGGCCATTAACACCAATAATAGTCCTTCACCATTGTAAATTGCAGAATATGTTTAATAAATAGCTTTTTGATGTGATTTATTCGTCTATTCTCATTATCATCATCATAAGCCTGACTATACCCACTGCAAGGCGAAGGCCTCTCCCATATTTCTCCAGTTAACCTGGTTCTGTGCTAGCTGCATCCACTTGACCCCGCGAACTTCTTAACCTCATCCGCCCACCTAACTTTATGCCGCCCCCTGCTACGCTTTCTTTCTCTTGGAATCCAGTTTGTTACTCTAAGCGACCATCGGTTATCCTCTCTTCGCACTACATGTCCTGCCCATACCCATTTTTTCTTCTTGATTTCTTCTCATTATCATCAGCTGCTAAATTTTTTAGCCTCTTCACTCATTGGGGAACTTGAATTGTAATCAGGGAAAACCTGGAGAAGTCATGGATTTTGAAAATAGTGGTTTGCTAGACATCCTGATATTCAAAAAGTTGCTAACTAATAACCCACCAGAAAAGCCACAGATGGTGCTTGCACACCTGGTACAGAAGAATTTCAGTGATGCAGTCACAGGTTGCGGGAATTTCGGTACAATACGAATCCATTGAATTCTCCAGCCAGAGTGCATTGGCTACAGTACAGAATTTCAGGTGTTTTTAATGCACACGTGCATGTATTGCCAGTTGCTTCTATGCTAGCAAAGGGGTAGATTATCATTATTTTGTGTAAACGAATGTTTACAGCTAGAACGTTGCCTTGAAGCCTGTGTATGGGCCTAAAATGCAGACCATTTTGCTTAAAAAGAAGAAAAAGCTGCTAACTGATCATTCTTACGGTAACTTAAAGCGAAAGCTTGGGAAGGCCTGCATTCTCTCGAGTCTGAGCTTGACTGTTTTCTATTCTGTTTTCATGTTCAGGGGAGCCAAAAACATGACGGCATCCCAAGACGGCTCTTCGGTATCGGTGCCTCATCCAGCAAAAACAATCCCCTCCAAGTGAGGAGAAACATCCGCGACTGTGAAACAATTCTACAAAGCTGGAGGGAACATGCTCGCATAATTTACTGTGCAATGTTTTTTGTGCTTTTACTCGGTGAACCTTCTGTTTCCTTGGGACAATATCTGTTCAAGACGGTATTTTTGTTGGGTGTTCTGTTCTGTTTTCTTTCTTTCTTTCTCTCTCAAAAGAATTCATATGGAGTGTCTAACTACAATCGGGGCCAACTGAAAACTAGTTTAAAATGTCAGAATTTTTGTGGTTGCAGTTGCGTTCCGAGTGCTTGCAGTTCTTTTAAAATTGACTCTGCTCTCAGGCCACAAAAGGCAACTGTATTGACTCTTCCTCTTAAAGAACGTCACTGGCTTGAAGCACTAGAACGTATGTAAGTCCTTTCTCTGTGCGTATTTTGTTTGTTGGTTCAAAAACACAATGCACTGAGAAACTGTCATTTTGCTAGCTGCCTTTATATGTCTCTGCTGCAGACTCAACACTGAATAAGTGTTTGACAAGTTCTGTTGTTCTTTAGTGCCATACTTTGCTTTTCTTGAGCAGCTGTAGGCATTGAAACACTGCGCATAGATGATAGCCCCTACTCATGTCTTTTGGGTTTGTGTCAAAGGTTTCATAGGTCCAAAGAAGCTGGCTTTCTTTTTTGACTGAAGCAAGCTTGTACATTGCCGTCTGTTTTGCCAGTGTAGTACGAATTCGCATTTACTTGTTATCTTGCTTTCTTTGTTGCTTTTTGACGAACATGATGTTTTTATTTACGTTTAATAGATTCTTAGTGATTGCAAGCATTATACTCGGAGACTGAACAAGGTGGGAAAGCTTATAGGTGGCATTACCAGCACACACCATCTCGTTGATTAGGCAGGGAGATGTGCCATATTTATTCGCTGCCTGTCAGTGGCTCCCTTGGCTAGAACTGGGCACATGCTACACTGGGCTTGATTTTACAAAGCCCCCCCCCCCCCCCCCCCCTTTTTTTTTTGTCTCTTGTAAATAGATCTGCAGTTATTTTGAAGTAATGTACTGCTAACCGTACTGTGTCACAATGTTCAAAATGCTGCTAGCATTTATTAGCTTTAGTTGGGTTGTACTGCTGGTGTCAGTCAATTGAGCCACAACTTGTGTTCCTTGTTTTTAGCCTGACCTGCTGTTTCTTGGTTCTGGTAAGTCGTGTTGGCACAGAAGCAGCTTTGCTTTCTGGCGTATAAACTGTGGGATGAAGTTGTTCGTTGATGTGAAGATGAGTATGCCAAATGGATTGGCACTTTGACTGGGCATTTCTTATTGTTCATGTTTTTGCTTAGGTAGACAAAAGATTGTTTTTTTTTTGCACATGCTGCTAGTGTCATTCTGTCACATCTTGTGTGCCATGTTTTTATAGCGCAGCGGAGGTTGCATTGTTGCGATGCACTACGTTTGTGACTTTCGTGCAGTTCTTGTAATGTCGCACAGCCTGGCTAGCTTCTTTTGTACAAAGTGATGAGAATGGTTTTCAGATTGTCCTACTCTTGATTTTATCGTCAAAAGCCACGGCTTGAGGACTGTTTGATGGGAGATGCATTTTCTTGCTGTGGAATGGCTTTACTGGTTGACTCCGGAGGGCCGAGGGTTCATGGCAAATAAGCCATTGGGAATCTTCGACTTTCACCACACTGCACTGTAAAGGAGCATGGGTGGCAGTAGCAAGGTGTAGCGCACTGTCAGACTTGGTTCAATTTTAGAAGTACACTCTGTTTTGTGCACAAGTTGATGCCGGTGGATAGAAAAGAAATGGCTAACAGCGCGAGCTCTGTGCATCGTTTGTTGTTTTTTCTGCTTCATACTTTTTGTAGTGTCATAGTACACATCGCATGAGGCTAGACTCGTTAAGCACTCGAGATTTTTTTCCCAAGCTAGATGATATGCATTCCGTATTTACTGGCTGCAATGCTGCAGGTACAAAGGATTTAAAGCAAAGCTAGGTAACTGAAATCCTTGTATATGATATGCTTCTCGTTTTGGGAGTGATCCGCATCTTTTAGTGTATTCATTCCCTTATTTCATAGTTCTGTAGAGTGCCATAGAACTAACATATGTGTAATTATGTGCCATTCATGTTGGGACTTACTGTTCCTTTTATTATCTACCTACAGGCCCGTAGTTTAGCTTGAATGAAAGCGTGGCTTTAGACAAGCAAGCAGCTTTTTTGGAAAATGGAGCGCAGTGGTCGCATCTCAGCTTTCATATCCGAAGTACAGGAAAAATCCAAGCCAGACGTATGACTAGAGAGCGAGTGAGATACTACGCCAGCTCGGTAACTAAGTAATTCAATTTCCAATATGAACACATGCCCGTGTGTGTTGTAATAGGAATTCAATCTCTCACCTGTGTTTTCAAATGTCTGCCTCATTCCTGTGTCTGATGCACTGTCTACCTAGAGAAGCCTAACTTTGAGCAAGAATAGGCACGTTTGTTGTGGTTATTGCCTCAGCATATGTGCCATAACTTGGCATACCGTAACTTTTTCTACTTTTCACTGCAGTCGGTCCTTTTGGTGATGCATTTGTAAGCAATGGCTGCAAAAGACCTGACCCTTGTGAAAGAGTAGGGAAGGCTTCTGTCTCGTGTCTCGTTGTGGCACTTGCACAAGTGCTCAGTTGAAGTGCCATGGAAAAGGAATCACGCGAGTAACATAGTGCACCCAAGATGGAAGGTTCTCCATTGCATGTTTAAGTGCACTTTGTATAAGAGCAAGACGAAAAAATGCAGCTAGGAGCAACTTGTAATGCATCTGTTGTAAGCACTAAGAACAAGTCATTATGTAGCGTAAAATGAGTGATTTTTACCTGGCCTGCTTCTTTGCCTCCATGCTGTGCGGAACTTTGTCAAAAATAGAGGCTCTAAATGGGTGCTTGCAAGCATCAGCTAGCCTGACTTTTCATAGCGATACTTGGGCCTGTTTAACAAGTGTACAGAGAGCAGCAAACTGTGGCAAAGGCTTTTTGAAGCACTTGTCTGTTTGTACGAATCCTGTTTAACCTTTCCTGTACCGACAAACTGCTTTTGTGTGTACTCTTTACACTTCTTAGTGCCATTTGTGAAGCACAGCTTTGCTGCTCGCAATTCTGTGTGTCATGTCATTTGTACATGTTTAATACCTCCTGTACTCAGCCCCAGTGGTGGGGGACACTTTGTGCTGTATGTCCTGTCGGCAAAAATTGTGTACCACTGCACGGACGACGTAGAAAGGGCACTTATCTTGCTCCTGCTCTCCAAAAGGAAGAAGAGATATATAATGAGCAATCGTACATTAGTCACTGACCACTGTTCCTTTCTGCTGAGTGCTCCCTCGTTTATTTTTATGTCACATACCTTGCTTTCGTTCATTTGGGCATTGGATCCTTGCACAGCAGACACATTCTCCTAGTGCGAGGTGGCTCTTGGCACATGACTTGTAGGTGGCATAATTTGTACATTTTAAGCCTTTATTTTTTATTTGCAGAATCACATAAATGACTGGGAGGAGTGGTTTATCTTTGCATGCCGTAAAATACTCTGTTTAAATTAGTTTGGCTAACGAAAGCTGCATTGTGAATTTCCCCATGTTTAATGAAAGCCTTGCACTGGGAACACAGCATGTGTCTGTGCATGCAGGTAGCTTGTCTATTGCTGTAATGTGTTATCAATATGTTGGAGCTGACACTTGATCGTAATGCAGACAGACATTTTGCGGGAAGTCAGCTGTTTCGTTATGCCCACTCGTACCACAGTGGGCCATTTGCTTCTGTGGCACTTTGAGAAAAGATTCTCCGTGTGCAGATGTTGTAATCCTCTGTGCGTGACTTCTATTTATTAAGCCAAACGAGCGGACCACTCGTGAAAGGGTCCATATTCCTTTTGAATGCTCTCGTCTGTAGTGTGTAAATGTTTAGGGAGAAGGCAAGAGAGCTTGTGCTGCCTGTTCATTTTCATGCAGCGATACATGCCTGTGGTCAAGAAAGAGCTTTGTTAACGTGTCTGCCTCGTGGCATGTTTGCACATGTGTGATGACCTGCAAGCTGCGGAATCAATAAACGTACATTTAATTTAGGACTTCAATGTTCCGAAATATGGTGATTTGATCAGATTGTGGTATGTGCATATTTTGATACCTTTTCCCTGCCATGATACTGACTGCAATGCAATGTTGCATATATTGCAGTTGCACAGTCTTCTATTAATACCGATTGGTCAAAAAAACACACTTCCCAACAATGCATCAATTTCTCTGTCCTGCACAACACTCTAGACCTTTTGAAAAGCTTTGAACATGTGCTAAATTTCACCTTTTCTGTTTGTCAAATAATTTAAAGTCTAATGCCTGATTTCATTCCTCTGTGCATTTAACTTTATCAACTTTTTATGATACTCATCGCACAGTCATTGCCCTCCATGTAAAGGAGAGGCCAGGAAAAATCGCTACGTGCTCACCTCAGGCACCGGCACCTTTGTGAATAAGGTGCAATGGTAACTGTGATGACCTAGAAGCTTTTGGGCTTGATGCATTTTGTCGATGCTTGTTTTGATTTTGGCTCTTTTGGGAGAGTTTGTTTGTTAGCATGTCATTGAGTGCGCTCAGCCTAGTTCGCCATAACTGGAGCTGGTAGTGCTCCATACATTCTGATTCGTACAGACACCACTCCTGCTGGCAAGCTTTGTCAAGAAATTCATTACCGAAAATGCCAGTTAACTTATTTAGCTATAGTGCTTTCTATATGGATTGGTTACACCACAGAAAGGGCCAGGACTGACAGGGAGAACAGTGCACACACTGGTCCTTCCATTCATCTTGTTTGTCCCTGAACTGTGGGAAGTTGTGAATAACTAACTTGACTAAAGGCTGTTAATTATAGCACTATTTAAAAGGCTTATTTCACATTGTTTCGCAAGCATTCACAGTAATCCTCACTCTTGGGAAACTCGTGCTAGTTTATGTTCAGTGCTGAACGCGGCTACCGCAAACTAGTGCACCATGACACCGTGCAGCCAGTTACTTTCCAGTAATGGTTTATTCAGTCCTGAAGTTTTGTTCGGGGAAGTGCCACATGCATCCTTTTCCTTTAAAATCTAAGCTTGTATAGTATTGGTTGTTCTGTGGGCAGTTTAGTAAAATTGGTCAGGGTTAAGCTGCAGTCTACAGCAATTTTGGTTCATGTGATTTGCTGTGGTGTGCATAGGTTTGGCTTCTCGACGAAAGCCAGTAGTAGGCTGCCTTTTTATTTTTCGTTTAGCAGTTACATCTGTGTCCACGTACAGGGCTGTATCCGCTAAATTTCACTTCCATATTTTGTTGCAGTAATGTAAAGCTTTATTTTAATGCAAATCTTGGGAATAGCCCAGAGAAAAAAATATATGCATGGCATGCAGGCAGGTCACACTCAAGTTTTACTCAAGCTCTCGAATTAAAGGTATCGAACTGGGTGGCCAATAAAAATCAGGGGGACACTTAAGCTCTGCCTTAGTAGTATAAATGCATTAGCAGCCTGTGGTCACTTTTAATGCACACAAACTCATTAGCGTGTAGTCCTAAGTTGTCACTTAACGTCAAAGGCCACACGACACACATAAACCGCACTTGTTCAATTTTTTCTTTAAGCAAAATCAATTAATTTATAAATTTGTTTATCATTTGAGATCTATGATCTTCATTTTGCAATACATAATTTTTTAACCACTTTCATTCCTCACACCTGCAATTTGTGTTGCGTTTCTTGGTCTTTCCTACCCCATAAAGTGCAATTTTTCCTTGAGCGAAAAATTGAGAGGGAACAGTTAAGCTCGAACTTCTTAAGTTTACAACGTGATAGTTAATGAATCTAGCTTGCTGGCTCTCCTTGTGAATCCTCATTTACCTCTGTTATTCTATTATATCCAAAACATCCTCATTAGCTTAAAGTCATAAGATACAATACCATGTGAAAGATCAAAGCACTGTTCTAAGCATGCCATGCAAATGTGCCTGCGTGGCCTAGGGGCAGCATGTCTAACTCTGATCCATTGGTCCTGAACTGCTGAATTTTTATCTCGCCCTCTCATCTAAATGGTAGAGCCCGACTTGGTAACACCTGCCAATTTGGCCATGTCATGCGGTCTCTCTTGATGCCATGTAATGTAAAAATCAATCGATCCAGCCACCATCTGACTGGGCCATGCCCATGATTTTTCACTCAATGCCCATGCTGGATTCTTTGGAGAATGGGGCCTTCAATTCTATCGCTTTAATGAAGTATTCAACTACAGCATAATTTATGAATTCTCTGTTTCGTGTGAAGGTGGTCTCTTTCATATTAGAACGCTGCAATGTAATGATGAAATGGCAGCTTGGAAATGGCCCTTTAATACTGCTATTTAAGCAAGAAATTACCAATTCATGGTGAAGAAATTCAAGGCTATATAATGGATGTTACTGAGCAAAAATGTTTACATGATTTTACAAATTTTGGATGTACAAACCATGCTGCACCTAAAGAAATGGCATGGAACACAGACGAAGCTCGAATTGAGGAATAGGCAGACACAAACACTTGTGTCTGTGTTCCTTGTGCCATTTTTTCATATGCGATACCAATTAACCTGTAACCTCACACTTGGGAAATCAGCCGTATGAGCAGTAAAGTTAACCTGTGATAAACCTGTTATCTTGAATTCTCTTAAAGAATGTTAAAACTGCATTTAGATGCAGTGGTCTTCGAACTAAGAAGCTGTAATAGGTATGTGACTGGGATGATTTGTGTCCAATTTTCACATTTATGGGTCTGAAAAACCTGCTTTTGAGTTCGTGGTATTAATATATAATTCATTTCATACACATACACCCTCTGTGAAGGATTATCAGTGAAAGTGCCTGTGTTCCATCACTTATGTATGTACAATGTGACAGGCTTTACATTAAAGAATGTAGACTTAAAAGACTACCATTGTCTGCACCATGATTCCTGACCTGAAGTCTGAATCCCTAACGCACCTACAAGACAGTCATTTTCGATCAATAAGATAAAAAATGACAATTCAATAACAATTTTTTTCTAATTTAGCAATTAAAATATTGGGATTGAATGCATCGATCACCAACAAGTCTTTTTTTTTGTATTTTAAGGCTGCATTGCCACCTTAATTTGTCCGTCGGTCCACAGCGCGAGGGAATGACTGTCCCGATAAACTGGGCCATTATCGCTGCCGCATGTAGACAGAAGGGAGTTGGAACAAAATGCACGATCGAATCCGTGCTCCACCTAGATTAATCTACTGCAGGAATGCATGCATGTTGTTCAAAATTGTGATTTCATGTGTATCGGTAGTTGGCTTACTTTGTAGTAGTTGATCCGGCAACCAGGGTGCAGCACGAGCACCACCACAGGAAAGTATACGGTGAGCACCAAATAAAACGTGCTTTTTACCCTCCACGCTCGTTTTATGTGGCTGATTTGACGGTGCAATCTATATGCAGTTGTATATGCATGGAATCAGAATTCCTTAAGGAGCAGCACTAAGGAATTTGCTGTCACCAAAAAAACCTCTGTGTACTCTTCGCATTAATCCACATGTAAGCACCAGTATGTCAGCAGCGATGAGAGCTCATAGCCTGTTCTCGTAGTCTCGGCGCCAGTGTTGTCTGTACAACCTGTATACTGTGTATACGTCACAACTGAGTGGCCGTCTTGCAATCCGAAGGTCCTGGTTTAGATTCCCACCGCATCCAAATTATCATAATCCTTTTTTTTTTCAGCTCAATTTCTCAATTTCTCAACCTGCATGAGAAATTTGGCCTCAGCCAGAATATTTTTATATGTGTTCCTGGCCAAGTTGTGGTAGTCATTATTCTTGTGGTATGGATCAATGGACAGACGACCGGACAAAAGAATGTGGAAATGTAGCCATTAAATGCATTCCTTAATTAAAATAGACGCGACAGAAAAGATGGAATAATCGTCGGCGTCAGAGTAATCGCGTCCGGTCGGTAGCGCGCCCCTCTTGCGGCCGTCAAGCGAAGTACGATTGACGGGACGGGTACGTTATGAAGCTTTTTTTTTTCTGTTTGCCTGAGAAGTCAAACAGATCTTTTGCATTTCGCGAGATCTCAAACCACCGCCAACCCCGGTCGTGCTACGGGGAGTAAGGAAAACTGCTTAGGGTAAACGGCAGCTGGTATTTCTTTTCGTAAGAAAAAGGAACACACTTTGAAGTAAGGTAAAAATATAGTTTGTTTTCACATTTATAAAACAAAAAACAAAAATGAGGACAGTTTCAAGCAATTGCACGCGATATATTACACGCTGTTGAACTAGCCTATGCCATATTGCCTGCCTTGTGTAGGCCCCCCTTATAAAGGCCTTGGAACTCGGATGAAAGGCCAGCTGTTAAAAAAAAAGCATTTTCTAAAACAGAGAACTTTATTCGAAAATCAGCTGTTTCTCCTTGACTGTGAACGTGAAGCAAACTAGGGAGGAACTGAATCCCACATGAAGCGAGAATACTCGTGTCAGGAATAAGAGTCCTAGCCGCGCCTGATTCGAGCACATTTTGCCCACGAACGCAGATGGGACCTTAAACCAAGGCGACGCCCCCAGATTAAGGAGCCTTGCACCGTCCGTGCACGGCTTCAAAATCATAGCAATGGGATGAATATGATGTGAACAAGGCGAGCGTGGCGGCTTGAAAACAGCAGGGACAACAAAGGCTGGTAATGTGGGCTTTTTTAGGGTAACGTGCAGGAGTATAGGATATGTGGACAACAACGTGGATGTACCAAACAGCGGTGCACAATTCAATTCATTTTTGAACTGTCTTTTTTTTTTCTCGCGTTTTTTTTTTTTTTTTCAGCAGCCGATAGTGATCTGGGAAGCAAGTTGATGTCACGTAATCGAGGTGCACAAAAAGTACAGTATGGTCGCTGATTTGTTCGTTTTAATTCGCCCTAACTTTTAAAAGCTCCTCAAACTAGCTCAAGAGCTGCGGAATGAGAAAAAGTGAAGCAGCAGCGATTATGTCAATTGTTATGCGTTGCATGACCTCATCGCGGTAGGTTTTGCCTCACAGCCTTCGTTTTGCTGGTAAAATAGTGGTAAGTTAAATGGGGGATTCCACTTTGTGACTTTTGCACACTAATGTATTGCGCAACATTCCAATGAAAAAAAAAAACGCACATTCAGTATTCTGGTGAGTCTACTCCTTGAGAACTAACTTCAGACTGTGTGTCGTGCGTGTGCCAGCAAAAGCATATTGAGACCACATTCAGGCTGTGAAGAAGAACATCCTTATATAGCGTACAATGCCAAGCATAGTGTCCTGGTCCTTGGGCATCTGGCTTATTAGGCATCTCTGTGGGGAAAAAAGTAGAAGAATAAAAATGAATTACCTTGACCAGGTATTTATTGGAGTAAAGTTGATTGGATGTGGGTTTTCTTATATTCCTAACCAATCATAGAACATAAACCATGCATCGTCACGTCCAAGGTGGCACTTAAACTTTTATTTCGGTACTACCTTGGGCGCCATGACAATGCGTTGGTCGTATAATATTATGTTGTTCTATATGCGTTTTAGTTAGAACGTTTCTGGAAAGTTTGGCACAAACTGAATAGTAGCCTTTTTCTAACCTTATTCAAACATTTCAACAACATATGTGCGACTTTTGCCAAAATGGTAAACCTTGTCCTTCTCACACTCACCCTCCGTGGTATATCCTCAAGCTTTTATATAGCCCGCTCTGCAGGGACACCGTAAGAAATAGTGGCGAATGGGCAATAAACAAAATCGTCTAAATATATTCTGGTGTCTTGCATGGCATATTTGATAGCATCATCTGATATATTAAAATGCGAAGTTCTGCGAACTGAATACCATCATTACTGTTTGGCGTGGATATCCCGGTACAATGACTGAAGTATCTACTGTAATGTTGCTTTATAATTATGATTTATTCGTTAAAATAATGCAAAGAACGCAGAACCAGTGCAATACTTACTTTGAACGTCAAATTAACACATTTTTAACACCATGAGGACGTTTCATTGTAACATGTAACATTACTGTAATTTACACAACAAATTTATGGCATTACTCTTACGGTAGATTTGTGTTAACTGGGATGATGCACTGCCGTAGATGTGTAAATTAGTGCGGAAGATTATGCATTTTACTAATGTTCTTCCGTCATTGTTATTTTACGTCTCCAGAATCCTCGTCTAGATACACAATAATTTTTGCCTGTTTCTTGTCTTGAGGTAATGTGAAATAGAAAGCCGAGTGTATGTGAAAACTGCAAAAGATCCGTCCCCTATACGCGCTTGATGTACAAAGGCCAGCATCATGCTGGGAAGTGACTGAAAATTTCGCACAAAAATTTTGAACTTTCGGTTCGATTTTTTTTTTCAATTAGTCATCGTTTGCTATAGGTAATTACATGGACATAACCTGAACAAGGCGCACAATGGCAGCTGCCCATAAACCGTCTGTAGATATGCGGACAAAAGTGAAGGGAACACGCTATTGGCTTCCAACGTTTTTCGTTCACTGCCTACATAATTGAAACTGCTATTCATGACATGTGCATGTTCGTAGTGGAGACTTGTGCGCTTTATCATAGACAAACAATGCTTCTTAACTTTTGAGATGAAAGGTGTGATTGCAATTGCCGAATAACGTTCTCCATTTATTTGTGCTCCGCACCAGAACTGGTCAGTTGTAGCACTTTTACGCAAACTTGAAGTAAATCTGAAATTTACAGGTGTGGCATAATTTTCTTGAAATTAATGCTGAATGTGCTTAATTTCGTCACAAAACTAGATACGAGATCAGCTTAGGCACCGCAAACTGCGGTATTGGTGATGTTCGTGCAGGACTTACCTCGATGTCAGCGGTCAGCACCTCAACATCCCTTTCGATATCTTCTCCCACAAGTTCCTACGGTTTGGATACGAGGAACATTGCATTTATTCAAGCGCTGTTGCGTGAGCTGAACTGACCATTATTCTACTCGCATTTCACACGATTGTACTACCAAGTGATATTAGATGGAATAATACATTTGGTACCAATTGCGAAATAAAAATAATTCCGTTTATAGGAAAGGAAAGACGCATCTGTAACGCGTCTCCGTGGGCACCTGAACAATGCCATAAGGGATGGGAAAAAGGTGGGAGTGAAAGCGGAAAGAGAGAAAGAGGTGCCGTAGTGGAGGGCTACGTAGTAACTTCTATCTTCTGGGGATCTTTAATGTGCACTGACATCGCACAGCACACGCACTCCTCTCTGTTTTGCCTCCGTCGAAACGCAGCCGACGGCGAACGAGTTCGAAGCCGAGTACTCCGTAACGGTAGTCGGACATTTAACCACTGCGCAATAGCGGGGGGCTTTTTCAGTTGGTTTTTAAGAGCGTAAGCTCCTCTCTCGTTTCGCGATTTCTATCGGTTTTTCCGGGACTCCAAATTGCTCCAAGTCCGAAGCAATGTTCGTCATGGTGTCATGCCACCTTGGCAATCCAAGATCGCGTCCACCATGAGGTCCGAGGTTCGGACTAGTGCTAAACGCTTCGTTGGGTTAACACACAAAATTGCTAGTCGAGTCGAGCTTTAATATGTCTGAGGTAGCCGTACCGACGACCTCTGGTCATTTCAACCGTAACGGGGGTGTAACTTACGGCCACCGTGGCGATAAATTGTTAAATTGGTTTGGAGGAAAGGAAAATCGCATGTTGTTGTTGTAAAGACTCAACCGTAACGGGGGGCAATATTCTAGAGCACTATAACGGGGGTGTAACTTCTGACAGCCGGGGGGGGGGGGGGGGGCTGCTCCTGGCCCTACGGGCTGGGACTGGTAGGTCCCTGCCGCTTGCAGCGGGGGCTAGCCTGCAACCATATTTTTATCTGTTGTAGGTCGTCATTGCACCCGCTACCGTCTCGGTGGGAGACGACTGCTGTTGCGACGCGCGTCTTTCTCTACCTCTCCTTTTTCTTTCTTCTCTATTTTCTCTTCTGCGACTGTAGGAAGAAGGAAAAGAAAAATGCACGGGCCTGCTGCTGGTTCTGTAGCTGAGCCACCTCCACTGCTTCGTGCGGGCGTGGGCAGTTGCTGGCCCTACAGGGCTAGAACGATAGGTCAACGCCGCTTGCGGCGGGGGCTAGCCAGCCATCGAATTTTCATCTGTTGTAGGCCGTCATTGCACCTGCCACCGTTTAGGTGGTGGATGATGGCTGTTGTTGCGGCGCGCGTCTTTCTCTCCTTCTTTTTCTTTCTCCTCTATTTTCTCTTCTGTCCACACGAGGCAATGGAGGTGGCTCAGCTACAAAGCCAGTAGCAGTCCCGTGCATTTTCTTTTCCTTCTTCCTACAGACACAAGAACAACAACCGCTGCCTCGTGCGGACAGAAGAAAGTAGAGAAGAAAGAAAAAGAAGAGGGAGAGAAAGACGCACGCCGCACCACTGAAGCGGTGGCGGGTGCAATGACGGCCTACAACAGATAAAAATTCGGTGGCAGGCTAGCCCCCGCCGCAAGCGGCGTTGAGAACTGTGGAGACGCGCCCTTTGTGGGCGGCTTCTTCCAGCCAAAATGTCACCGAAGATCATAATGGTCGGCGCCTGGCATGAGCGGAAGCCCTAGCCTGACATTATGGCAACAAAACAGGTGTATAGTACGTGGGCGCCTCCAGCCCTCACCACGGGGGATGGTACAAAACGGTTAACTCTCACCTTCAGAGCCCACAGTACAACACACGCAGAAGAGGTGGGGATCGCTCTCGCGACCTAACACTCAGATTCAAAATACAGAATTACTGACTCGCGAAGAGCCTGTCGGAACGTCAGACAAGGCTGAACTCCATTCCTAGCCTATCAAATCTACTCAAACTGCATACGGGATATGGACCCCGCACTCCGTTACCTTATATGGGCCCCTGCTCATCAGGGTTTGGCAGGAAACGAGGCAGCAGACGCAGCCGCCCGCGCGCTCTCTCACCGGGCTGTTTTCTCCTCCCCACCTGATCAGGAACCCGATTTTAACCCAGTCTACACCTCCAAAAATATCATGATGTACTATCAAAATTGTCATCGCCTTTACTCCAGCCCATGTAAAGGCCTCAAAAAGGCGGATGAGCGGCTCCTTCTCCGTCTTTTCCCCAATACATTGCTCTTGACCCCTCCTTTACTGCCCCTCCAACCCGGCTATTCCCACCATCCCCAACCCAACCCGGGAGGACTGGGAGGCAGTCCTGCTCGGCTGCCACGACTTACAGGCCCAACAAGCCTTAGTCGGGCGTGACCGCTCGGCGGCAACCGCCTCTGGAGTCCCAAACTAGGGACCTCCACCTAGTGCTTGTAAGTACCGGTCCCTTATGGGCTGATCCAAACATACCTCCTGGCCCTTGTAAAGCTAATAAATGTTCTTACCACCACCACCACCTACCAGTACCAGCCTCGTAGGGCCAGGAACAGCTACCCCTCACCACCTCCCCCCCCCCCCTTTTCTGTCCGCACGAGGCAGCGGAGGTGGCTCAGCTACAGAGCCAGTAGCAGGCCCGTGAATTTTCTTTTCCTTCTTCCTTCAGTCGTAACAACAACCGACAGCCGTGGCGATAAATTGTTAAATTGATTTAGAAGAAAGGAAAACCGCATGCATCTGTCACGCTTCACAGTGGGCACCTGAACTGCTCCGAAGGAAAGAGGGAGATGGGAGTAAAAAAAAAATATAGAGGAATTCAATGTCTCTATACTTAATATGTTGAGCGAAACTTTGGCTGCGGGCTACCGAGCGTTGCATCAAGCACAACCAGCGTTCCTTTGAACGCATCAAATTTCACCGACATTCTATGTAGAGCCCACGTTTATGCCCTGAGCATGCTGATTTAAAAAACTGATTTATTTATAGGAAGGGAAAAGCGCGGTAACTGTCTCACTTGATTTCTGTGGACACCGCAACCGCGCCGTAAGGGAAGGGAGGAAGATGGGAGTGAAAGTGGAAAGAGAGAAAGCCCGCCGCTGTGTTGTTGCGACTGAAGGAAGAAGGAAAAGAAAGTGCACGGACCTGCTATTGGCTCTGTAGCTGAGCCGCCTCTGCTGCCTCGTGCGGACAGAAGAGAAAATAGAGAAGAGAGAAAAAGAAGAGGGAACGACGCGCGCCGCAACAACCACCGTCCACCACCTAAGCGGTGGCGGGTGCAATGACGGCCTGCAACAGATAAAAATTGGTGGCTGACTAGCCCCCGCCGCAAGCGACGTTAGCCTACCATCCCAGCCCCGTAGGGCCAAGAATAACCCCCAATTACGGCGTGGTTCAGGTGCCGATAGAAACAAGTGTGGTAGATACTGCGCCTTCCTTTTCCTGTGAAGCAATTATTATTATTAGTACTACTAGTAGTAGTATTATGCCCTGCGCATGCGATGCCAGCAGACGCTTTCCTGCTCCACTCGATCACGGCCGTGTAATGGAAGCACTTCCATAGAGCGGCCGTGACTCCGTCATCTCTCCGCAGCGACGTGGACGTGCCCAGTGCGGAAACTACCCTTCTCTTTTCCGCGCCGGCGAGCTCATCCGCTAGGATTAAAGCCCCTCAGCTGGTGTGCCTATACCCTCCTCCTCCTCTCTGTAGTGAGAGCAGGGGCGCGACGCATGCGGCTCCCCCAGCGCGCATCCAATTGCTCGCATAAGCCTCTATGACATTCCAAATCTCCCTATCAGATTTTCTTTTTTTTTTCCTTTTCCCCTCTCTTTAAACCTCACAATTATCTCTACATATGTCATGAAGGCTTCCTCCTTTGCGCGGCACGTCCCCGCTTCAAAATCCACCAATCCTTGTTGTACGAGTGTTTACCCTTCCATGTTTGGCATTTTTTCTCCAGGGGTCTTCGACATCGACTACCAACGACAACGCTTTCGCTCCCCCTTCCTCTTCCCTCTTTCATTCCCCCTTCCCCTCTACTCGGCCCCGTTGCGGTGTATCCCTGCAAGTACAGGAGACAGTTATAGGGCTGTGTAATCCCCCTTCTCTTCCCCCCCTCAACAAGAATCTCATTATATAGACCTTTTCAAAAATGGCCAAAGGGCGCTGCCATATTGGAGACTGGGCTGTGCTCAACACAGGAAAAAGCTGAGGATTCTTCCCTCACAGCTGGTTCTCAGCCCAGTCAAACCGGTTTCTGCCAGGGTCGTGCTGGTTGCCATGGTAACGGAACATACCCAATAGTGGCCTCTGCCCGGCTCCGTGAAATGCGCGTCTACTAGCCTAGTGTAGCTTTCGCTACAAAAACGTTTAACCCCCAATCATGGAGGAAGGAGACAACTTAGGAAAGGCCCTTACCATTCTCAGTGCATTGGAGAAAGTGTGGCGGAAGTGACGTCAAAATTTAGGGCTAGCCAAGTCGGGCCATTAGCAACGGTGACGCTGTTGCTATGAAAACTCGGGCCACTAGCAACAGCGTTGCTAAGGGCCCTAGGTACGTGTGCGTCGCGGAGAAAGAAAATGCGGAGGGTAAAGGAGGAGGAGAGACGTTGCAGCGTCCGGTCGCGGCGCGGCCGCGCCGGCTTCAAAAAAAATGACGTCAGATCCTCTCCTAAGTTCTTTCCTTCCTCCATGCCCCCAATCGTTAAAACCCCAATGCTTTGAACATGATGAATGGATGTATAGCGCTTTGAATCGGGTGACGGCTCGCGCCGTCTGCTGACGCGCGCCGTACGATCGAAGGAATTTTCCAGTGATTTCAATCTCGTCCTGTTGTTGATAATGAGAGCCTTTTATTCCTACTCGCTTCATATAACGTACGTACTCATAAAATGCTTCTTTAGACCGAACCGGCAAGTTCTGACGAGCATAGGAGACAGTGGAATGTTTATTATTTCCGTGGTAATTTCAGATGTTGAGTGGTAGACAGCACGTGATGTCAATCGCGAAGAATAGAAGCATTTGTGTAGTTTTTCCGAGCTTGATAAAGTATTTGGAGTTCACATTGAGGGACTGGTGTAATATGGGTGCCCAACATAATGTTTAAATTGTGCCCCTGAAACCTGAGTGACTACCAGCCCACAAGTGGTTGTGTGAAATCTCTCTAGCAGTGCGGAAAATATTCCATGTACTGAGGACGCGTAATCCTTGGCTTCGTGTACGTACGGAGGAGAGGGATATTGATGCAAGGGCACAACGCTTGCATCTCGTTCCCTTATGGACGCCTCAGTGTTTCTTTTTTTTTTTTTTGTTCTCATGATTTCAGCCACACTACTCACCGGCCTGAAACGGACAAACCATTTCGAATAAGCAATTTCACACTTCGTGATCTGGCGCCTGAACTCGTCCATATTCTGAAAAAACAAACAAAACAAAACAAAAAAAAACCAAACAAACAAAAACAAACAACAAACAAACAAGCAAATGAGGCAAGGCAAGATCAGCATGACGTTTCATTCTACAAAACTTTCTCCGATCCGTTTCGATTAGTTGCCACTGGTAGCATGAAAAAAAATCTCGATATGTAAGTAGTATAATTATAATTTGATGCTAAAAGTTGCTGTTGGCACTATAGAGGGTGAGATGATAATGATAATGATAATTGGTTCACAGGAAGGGAAAGGCGCAGTATTTGTCACACTAGCTCTGTGGACTCCTGAACCGCGCCGTAAGGGAAGGGATGAGGGTGGGAGATAAAGTAGAAAGAGAAGCTGTAGTGGAGGGCTACGGGGTAATTTCGGCCACCTGGGGATCTTTAACGCCCCACCGGGGTGGTGCAGTGGTAAGACGCCCGACTACTGTCCGGAGTTCCCGGGTTCGAACCCGACCACGGCGGCTGCGTTTCGATGGAGGCGAAACGAAGTGGCGTCCGTGTGCTGTGCGATGTCAGCGCACGTTAAAAAAATCTGATTTATTTATAGGAAGGGAAAGGCGCAGTAACTGTCTCACTTGATTTCTGTGGACACCGCAACCGCGCCGTAAGGGAAGAGAGGAAGATGGGAGTGAAAGTGGAAAGAGAGAAAGAGGAGCTGTAGTGGAGGGCTACGGAGTAATTTCGACCACCTGGGGATCTTTAACGTGCGCTGACATCGCACAGCACACGACGCCTCTTCGTTTCGCCTCCATCGAAACACAGCCGCCGAGGTCGGGTTCGAACCCGGGTACTCCGGCACAGTAGTCGGGCGTCTTACCACTGCACCACCCCGGCGGAACTCAGCGCACGTTACTGATTTATTTATAGGAAGGGGAAGGCGCGGTAACTGTCTCACTTGTGTTCTGTGGACACCGCAACCGCGCCGTAAGGGAAGGGAGGAAGATGGGAGTGAAAGTGGAAAGATAGAGAAGCCGTAGTGGAGGGCTACGGAGTAATTTCGACCACCCGGGGATCTTTAACGTGCGCTGACATCGCACAGTACACGACGCCTCTTCGTTTCGCCTCCACCGAAACGCAGCCGCCGAGGTCGGGTTCGAACCCGAGTGCTTCGGCACAGTAGTCGGGCGTCTTACCACTGCACCACCCCTGCGGGGCGGTCAGCGCGCGTTTTTTTTTTTTAACTGATTTATTTATAGGAGGGGAAAGGCGTGGTAACTGTCTCACTTGTTTTCTGTGGACACCGCAACCGCGCCGTAAGGGAAGGGAGGAAAATGGGAGTGAAAGTAGAAATAGAGAAAGAGGAGCCGTAGTGGAGGGCTACGGAGTAATTTCGACCACCTGGGGATCTTTAACGTGCGCTGACATCGCACAGCACACGGACGCCTCTTCATTTCGCCTCCATCGAAACGCAGCCGCCGAGGTCGGGTTCGAACCCGGGTACTCCGGCACAGTAGTCGGGCGTCTTACCACTGCACCACCCCGGCGGGGCTCAGCGCACGTTAAAGATCCTCAGGTGGTCGAAATAGAGGGTGAGAAAGTGTGCTTTCTGGGTGTACTGTAACTGGGTCGTAGGCATGGCAGTACCGAAAAGTCGATACACACCTTAAATAGGACTTAGCGGAGAGATGTCGTTATTCACAATTGAAGCATTTTATGCCACTTTTATCTGATTTAATTATTTTCTTCTGCTTTTATATTGCCCTGCAATGCCCAGACAATGAAAACATCAGTAAACGTTCCAAACGTGCAGCATATCGCTGCGCGCTGGTCCGTAAATTGTAAAGATGTGAAAAAGAAGAAATATAGTAGAATCACTATGAAGATACATTTATTTTTAACATAGAGCCACAGATTGCGCATGTATTTGGCTTTGGCACTGAGTAATTTTTCTGCACGCCTTCTCGCCATTTTAACTTACTATCGTAGATAATTTTGTTATGCAATTTATGTTGTTTTTCCATGACTTATTATGTTTTGCTAGTACAGACAGAAGACGCGGCATAAAAAAAAAGCGATGCGTAAAGATACAGCATCTGCTTCGCATGCAAGATCACCGTTTACCGTAGCTAGAGTACCGATGCCGCGGATTTAAATGCTGCGCGAAAGATGTGTGTGGTCTGGGCAGGCGGATTGTACAGCAGGACAGACATTATGCACATGGTATGGGCTGAATAATTCGGTGGTTGGTAAGTAAAACTAGCTAATCGCCTTTTTTTTTCTTTCTTATTTAGGAGTGAAATTTCGTTGCGAAATTTAAGGTCGTCGACATCATAGACTAGCTACATTAAAAAAATAATAATAATAAAATTGGTTAGCTGCAGCGTGGTTCTAAATATTGAACATTAAAAAGCATTTTAAAACCAGCTGAGCAGGCTTTCCCGCTGTGGGGATTTACATATATAGCGGTCGTCGCAATTATACTGCACACAAATATAGGCGATGTTTGTCTAATTTGTAACGGAGAAGCAACTAACGTGATTATGATGGCGATGCTGTGCGAAGTGACGCCAATTTATAAATTTTAAACGTGAGAAATCCAATTTAGAGCGCATACAAAATCAATTGTCATCGACTATTTTTAGGTTTGTGTGAGGAGGAGGAGGAAACAACTTTATTTAACGCATTGCATTAAGCGTTAAGAATGTCCTGGGCCAGGGTCACCAAGGCCAACTGATCTTGCAGCTGGTCAGAGGCTAACCAAGCCCGCCACGTTGGGGGAGGAGGGTGTGGAAAGTGAGGAGATTGGAGGGCGACAGGGCATGAAAAGATGCAATGCTCCAAGTTTGCATAGTGTTCTGGGCAATTTGGGCATGCAGGGGAATGTATGATTCTGTATAGAAAAGATCGGGCAGGAATAAGCAGTGTATTTTGTTGTATGCGTCTAAGAATGCGGATTTGCGTGGTAGTGAGAGATTTATCAGGAAGAGGAAGTGTACGGAGTGTTTCTCTAATGCTGTCGTAGTGAACGTTGATTTCTTTTTTGTAGTGAAGAGTAGTGTCCCACGTTGGTGGATAAGGCCAGGGAATCCCAGGCGCCCGGTGTTGAAGTTCGCGGGCGAGGCGATGCACTACCTCATTGCCTGGGATTCCAGCGTGACCAGGAATCCACCTCAGTGTTACAGTGTGGGGACGTAGTTTAGTAAGAGCTCTGTGTAGATCATCGTGTAGTTCTTCAGGAATGCGACCCGTGTGAATGGCGCGTATAGCTTGTATTGAATCTGTGTATATGGTATATCCTGAAGGGTTAGGGGGTGCTTGTGCGAGGTCTTGAATACTGGTAACTATTGGTAGGGTCTCGAGAGTCGCTGTAGGAGGAGGATCTATGTAAGGACCGAGTGTATGCGTCACTACATCGCTACAGCTCTGAATTGAGTAAGCAGCCGCTCCGACGTTAGTTCGTGATGCATCTGTGTAGATGATCGTGGAATCTGTCGGGTCAACATGGTTGGAAACGCGAGCGGAACGTCTGCCTGTGTTAGTGTCGGGTGCAACGTTTTTTGGAATGGGGATTATTCTGAGGTTATCCGGGAGCGAAGAAGGAAGGGTAATTATAGGGAGGTCTATAGGTTTGAGTGCAACCTGCTGTAGTATCCAATGTCCTTGTTTGGTGCTAGAAAGACGTGCCATTTGCCGGTCGCGATGTTGTTGTATGAGGTCTCCCAGGGGCAAGAACAGCCCCGTAGAGTATAGGCGCTCCGTGGACAGGGACGTTAAGGGCGGCCTTGTACAATATGTGAAGCGCAACCTCAATCTGATGTCTTTGGCGACATGTTAGTGTAAGGTAAGGAATCGTATATAAAATTTTGCTAAGTGCTAATGCGTGGACAAGCTGCCTGACTTGACCCTCTCGTAGCCCGGCGTGCTTATTGACTATGCGGCGAACTAGATGCGTAAGCTGATTGCAAACTTTAACGGTTGTAGATACATTGGCCTGATTGGTTGTTGAAGGCCCCAAAGCTACGCCATCTGCGAAGAACGCCACCGCAGCGCGTCCACCATGGCCGCGTTGCGATGGAGGCGAGACGCCAGATGCCTTGTGTGCTGTGGGATCTCAGTGCGTGTTAAATCCCTTGCGCCGCCGCCGCTATCGAATCTGGATCCCCCGGTTCAGTAGTCGAGCGCCGATATCATTGTCTGTCAATACATCATCTTTCAAACGTTTGTCCTGCGACGAAGGGGGCTGAAGGCAGGTCAAACCGACGCCCCAGCCTTTATGCAACGTCAGAAGTTAGTGCGTTAATCTCACGGCTCAAGTCGAACTTTACATGCTGCCGCGCAATGAATATACGGTACGAAACCACAAATACCTTTACCCGAGTAAACTGCTTTATTTAAGTAGAATAATTCTTGTTGGCGACATTGGTTGCTGATTAGGTTCGTTTTGTATGTTTTTTGCGAAGACTGTACAATTACTCTCCGCAACACATATTCGAGCTGCCATCTGATGAGGTATGGAGGAAACCAGACAAAAGCTTCAACTTATACGGCTGCGCAGTCTTGCTACGTGTATTTTCACAGAGAGCAGCCGTAGTGTATGATAATCGGTCAGCGGTTTGAAAGGTTCGGCCGCAGCTTAATGTCTGAAAACAGTTTTTGTCTGTGAACAGTACGCTGGTGGAAAATCCAACAGTATGTAGCTATTGTAACGTTCCACATGGGTCTCCCAATGCTACGCGTTTGACAAGGCATCGGCTATATGAGAGATTTCGGCTGGACATCAAGGAAATTTGCGTCAGTAAAATAAACGCCAAGTATCAGCATTGCTTATCATCACCGTCATGAAGTTAAGCAAGTTATTCAGAACTTTGCAAGGGCGAAAAAAAAAAAGCACCTCGCTGTCGAAACAAACTCAATGGAACGGTGCTTTTGCGGACCGCAACACTGTAGAGCTGCAAAGCCAATTTGATGCTGGCTCAGTTTACACTTCTCGACACCGTCTGAATGGGCGTTGCTCAGCTCGAAGCACACGCGAATGAAGCATGATGTTGAAGAGACCATGAAAAATGAGTCGTGTTGAACACTTTTCGCAAGCAGATAGACTAATATCCATGGCGTGGCACTCAGTGAATTGGGCGTGCTATGCTAAAACCAATTTGATATTGATCACTCTAAATAGGTAAGAATCATTACACTGTGCTGTATGTTGCTGGGAAAGTGCACAGAGGGACTCAAAAGTCCGGTAACGATAAGGCAATGCCGCTAGTTATGGACAGCAAGCAGCCGGTGGTGCAGTTGCAAGCCGGCCATATACCGGTTCTCGCCCGATCTCCGATTATGAGCATTTCACCGGATACGCGGCTGAGAGGGTAGGCTTGTTTGTGAATGATCTGATAAATGTAAAGTTACTATAGATGTTTGTACATTTTAGTGAAGAAATTCACGCTGTTCTAACAATATCTTTCATTTTCCAAAATTTCCAACCTTTAATGAAGAAAATCGAAAAAAAAAGTTGTTTTTTTAAGCTATCTTAAAATTTCTGGAAGTTTTGCTTCTATAGGCCCATCAAACCCCTAGCGACGGCATAGAGAATACTTGCTTAGAAATGCTCCGATTGCATTTCGTACAGCCACTTCACAGGTCGTATTGAAAGCGAGCGCCGCAACTGCCGCTCAAGTCCGACTGTGTTAAAAAACCCAGTGAAACAAACTAAACCAAACCGAACTGTGCAATAGCTATACCTTACCGGCACTCATTGATGAAGCAGAAGCGCAGAGGCTAACGATAATCATTGAACTGAAATGGAGGACAGCTCAGCGCACAGTGGAGAGGGAATATGTATATATATATATATATATATATATATATATATATATATATATATATATATATATATATATATATATATATATATATATATATATATATACACAATGAAGGAAAGAAGCCAACAGTCGGCGAGGCCAAGGAAAGCGTTGGGGATGGTCCTCTTACGTCTTCTTTTTTTTTTTTAATGTTTGCTTAGATAATCACAGAAATTAGTAACGAATCTGTTTAGGGGAAAGATAATTAAACGCAAAGTAGAAGAAAAAACAACGTGCCGATGGTGGGAACCGAACCCACGACCTCCGAATATCGCGTCCGGTGACACTCTCAAGGTTCGTATACAGACAACACAAATACCCAAGCAAGTAGCAGGGGGGACAGCGGCCGATGTAGCTCAGTTGGTAGAGCACCGGACGCGATATTCGGAGGTCGTGGGTTCGGTTCCCACCATCGGCACGTTGTTTTTTCTTCTACTTTGCGTTTAATTATTTTTCCCCTAAACAGATTCGTTACTAATTTCTGTGATTATCTAAGCAAACATTAAAAAAAAAAGACGTAAGAGGACCATCCCCAACGCTTTCCTTGGCCTCGCCGACTGTTGGCTTCTTTCCTTCATGTATTATAACGAGCACCCTCATTTCCCCTTAATTGATCGGCTTATATATAGGAAAAGAGAATAGCGAATCGGGAAACAAAAAGGTTAGTTGCATTGGCAGTTACATCGGCAGTTACATTGGCATCTAACGCGAAGTCGAGATCTGCCAGCTGCCACATGCGACACACTGATGACGTTAGAGTTTTCTTTTTTTCGACCGACAGTATATACGCCGCTAAGTGCGTGCAAAATGAAATCATGTGCCACACTTGTATATATTTTTCGTCCGCCCTACGAACCCGTACATTGACGCTCACCGTGATACTCCTAGGACCATCGTTCATGAATGGGATATCTGGCTGCCTGCGAGTACATTCGTTTAGTTGCCCAGAGCAGCCTGGAGCGGAGCACCGCACAATCACGGTCGAATACACCCAGCTATTTCTTTGCACCTAGAATAATTTCTCTGGAGACTTTCTTAAGAAAAAAATCTCAAATGCCGCACGTTTTTCACCCGTTCCAATCGCGGCATTCGGTCTTACGAGCGCATATGGAAAGCAATTGGCTCCGAAGACTTAATGACGCGCATTACCTTCATCGGGGGAACATGGGCGTAGCATAAGCGCGTCACGACGCAAGTGCAGGTCAGTATCTGCGTTGAAAACACACACAAAAAAGTAGTTGGAACCGGAAACAACTCAACATCAGGTGGCAGTGCAAGCGTGCAGCTCGCTCACCTTGTAGAACTGCTTGGGAGAGAGCGTGTACTTGAGCACCAGGCTACGGCCGCACTTGGTCAGTATCCCGGCACCCAGCGATGCGCTCCGGCTTGCCTTCACGACGCCTGAATAGGTAGGCCACTCTCATGTAGTACTTGCAAGCTTTAGAGGTACACCATCGCCTAAAGGCCCGACAGCTACAGTCTTTGCCAAAGATTAGAGCCCAGAGAGTTTGCTTGTGAGCAACAACTAGGGTTCGTCATGTATTCCCAAGGTTCCACATCTCCTGTAGGCAAATAGGTTTTTTTCTTCTACACTGTCCAACGGGAAACACTTCCATCAAGACTCAATAAGTGTTATTATACGGCTTAGAATCAGATTCGCTGGACTCTAAACTTTTTGTAGACTGTACGTTTTCCAGATATGTGACTTTCTCAGGTGAGCATGGTACCACACAGGTTTATTCTCGGTGAAAGGAGCTGATAGATTTATTTCTGGGAGAAACCACTTGAAAAGTATATGCGGAGATGGCGTTGGTGCTCTTTCTGACAACATGCACCGGCTGTCGTCTTTTATCTTGGTGCGGACTACGTACGCCAGTGCTCCGCGGGCAGGAAACTAATGCACATAGATGCACCCATTTTAAGAAGCAATGCGGAGTGGACCTGCATCATGTTATAAGGAGTTGCCCCTTTCACCCACGAGAAATACAAGCAATTTAGGAAAAAACACAAGACGAAATATATATCCTAGCACGCCAGATATGATCGTGCAGCGTCAGACAACGTGCGATTGCTGCTTCTGGTAGTGAGAACGGCTTGTTTCGAGTAGTGTAAGGCTATTATGGCGCGCGGCTCTGAAGTATAAGGATTTAAATATAACTCATTTTCCCCATTCTTCGAGGGCTGCGTTAGAATGGTGTAAAGCATCGTTAAGAACATTGCGGCAAGTGAAAAAGGTTGCTTCTTTGTTTGTTTTTTTCTAGTCCTGTGCTGAAACATCTGCGAGCTTCAGCACAGCAGAGGCGTGCTACTAGTTACATATGCTGCATACAGTATTACCGGATGTGTGCTATGCAAACGCATTTGAGGTGTGAGGATAGGTGGCATACGCTGCTGCAACTGCCCGTGCGTATAAAAATATCCTGCGAATCGGTATACCTTTGCTCCGGTAGTCTTGTCCTATGGCATACCCTCCATAATAAGTTTAGAGTGATAGCGATCCCGGCAAAACTCCGATCCGAGAGCAAATAAATAGCCAACAGAAAGAAAAGTACCTTGTATTTAGCAATGTCGTTTTTGCCTAACGCGTGATTTAAGCACACAGCGAAAACAATCCAGCTATTACTCTACAGTAAAAACAGATTTTGTCGCTCTTTCTGTGGCCATTTTGACTTCTGTTGAGCAACAAAAAACACGTTTATCAACGAGATATACACATTTAAAGATCTTTTTGGGAGCTGATTCGAAATGGGCATTCATTCATTTATTGCCATTCACTCAATCAAATCGCCCTTAACTTTTAAGTGAATAGAGCTAAAACAATTGTCAATATGATTATTTTACTCACGAAATCGTTCTGTGATAAGGACATCCTAGTATCTTATAACATGCTGTGGTTTGGATATAGCAGGGGTCCTAAGGGTATGAGCACCCGCCTCGCGTGCAGGGGGAGGTGGTGTTCGGTTCCCTTCTGTCAGATTCCGGCATCAGAAAGTAGCAATAATAAAAGTGGTATAATCCGTACTTAAATCGACTTTCGAACAGAAAAAAACGCTTATTTCGGGCAGCAAAACTGCAGCAGACTGCGTCACGCTGGCAAGCATACACTAATGCATCTCACACCTACTCTCAAGCTGTCGCTTCTGCAAAATCTACTTTTTTGAAATACACTCTACCATCCTTGCTCACTAATAACCCTAGCAAATTTTGGAACATCGTAACTAACTCCCAGAGCAACTCAGAGATTTCTTTACTTGACCAGAACGACTTACCTGTGCCTAGCAAGGAGTGCGCATCGATTTTAAACAATAAGTTCACACTGAACTTTTCATCTGCAACTAATCTTCAATTGCCTACACATTCGTTTTCGGGCTATACGATTATGCATCCAATATCAATAGATGCCGACGGGATTGCAAAGCTAATTGAAACACTAAAACCTTCATGTTCCTCTGGTGTTGACAATATAAATGCAAGATTCCTTAAAGAAACAAACATGTACTCCTCTGTCCTTTTGGCAAAAATATTTCAACAATCTTTAGATACTGGCGCTATTCCTGTACATTGGAAGCAGGCGAAGGTGATTCCACTTCATAAATCCGGTAACAAGCAATCTCCCCTTAATTATCGCCCCATATCTCTTACTAGCATACCATGTAAAATTCTTGAACACGTCATTTGCTCACACCTAGCTAGTTTTCTTGACTCGAACCTTTTTTTCGCCCCGCCGGGGTGGTGCAGTGGTAAGACGCCCGACTACTGTGCCGGAGTTCCCGGGTTCGAACCCGACCGCGGCGGCTGCGTTTCGTTGGAGGCGAAACGAAGTGGCGTCGTGTGCTGTGCGATGTCAGCGCACGTTAAAGATCCCCAGGTGGTCGAAATTACCCCGTAGCCCTCCACTACGGCTCCTCTTTCTCTCTTTCCACTTTCATTCCCACCTTCCTCCCTTCCCTTACGGCGCGGTTCGGGTGTCCACAGTGCAAGTGTGACAGTTACTGCGCCTTTCCCTTCCTGTGAACCAATTTAACTTTTAACTTTAACCTTTTTTTCAATCCAGCGCAACATGGCTTCAGGAAATCATACTCATGCGAGACACAGCTACTTTGTTTCACAAACTCCATGCTAACCCTTATTGACAACCGTTCCTTGGCTGATTGTATCTTCTTGGATTTTTCTAAGGCCTTTGACAAAATCAACCATCATCTTTTACTACTTAAACTCAAGTGTCTTAATATTGACAGACATCTTCTTACCTGGGTCGAAGTTTTCCTCATCGGTCGATCACAGCATGTCTTTGCTAACAACAATAATTCACCGTCAACACCTGTTACGTCAGGTGTACCATAAGGGTCCGTTTTGGGCCCTCTTCTTTTTTTAGTTTATATTAATGACCTTCCTAACTGTGTGACTTCCCCTATTCACTTATTTGCCGATGACTGTGTTGTTTATCGCGAGATTGCTGAACCCGCCGATGTTTCTGCTTTACAATCTGACCTCAATAATATAACTAAATGGTGCAACACATGGTGTATGGACCTAAATGTTAAAAAATGTAAAGCTATGCGAGTGTCGCGCAGTAATTTCCCCCCTGCTTGCTATGCATTAAATAACACTCCTTTAGATACTGTAACCTCGTACAAGTATTTGGGTGTGCATATTACTAATGACCTCAGCTGGAAGCAACATATTGATTACATTATTAACAACAGTAACCGCATGCTTGGGTATTTGCGCCGTAACTTTTCGAAGGCACCTGTTTCGACTAAAATGACTATGTACAAAGCATTGGTACGTTCAAAGATTGAATATGCTTCTGCAATCTGGGATCCCGGTTTCACGAACTTGAAATCCTCACTTGAGATGGTTCAAAATAATTCAGCGCGTTTCATTCTTTCCAATTACAGTCGCACTAGCAGCATAACTTCAATGAAACTAACGTTATCTTTGCCATCTCTCGAGCTTAGAAGGAAAATTTCACGTCTTAGCCTTTTTCACAAAATTTATCATCATAACGAATTGAGGCATACTTTCATTTCGCAGCCATCGTATCGCTCCTCCCGCGTTGATCATGCTTACAAAGTAAATGTCATAACTTGCAATACTAATGCCCTTTTTCATTCCTTTCTACCTCGTACGTCAGTAGAGTGGAATCGCCTTCCGCCCGATATCGCATTAATCCAAGATCACGATTCATTTCACTCATCACTGATGCAATATCTTGAAGCTGATCCGTGACACTTTTTCCCCCCTGACTATTATCTTATTTCCGTTTTTGGTTTTTCATGCTTGTTTGCTCCCAGTGCTGTTGTTCTTTTCGCTGTATAATGCTGTTCTCTCACCGCTTATGATTGTTTTCAATTTATTCCGCTTGTATAACTTTCTTTATTGTAAGATTGTTTTCGTTGTTCTGTATTCCCTTGTTCGTTTAGCCTTTGTTATGTTTTGTTCATTTAGTGTTCTATGCTTTCTATCATATATGATGTACCACTCCCCTCTGTAATGCGTATGCGCTTGAGGGTAATAAAATGAAATGAAATGAAATGAAAAGAAGGCCCAACTTTATTCTCTTCGCCCGCCAGTGTCGCCGAGCACTCACAGGGCACACAATGCATACAATCCCTGGCCTGATCACAGGCTTATAGTGAAATAGCTGCAAATGGGCCTCAACCTCACTTGAGTGAAGAGAAAATGCTTTTTTGTCACGGCACTCTTTGACCGAAACTCCCCTTGCGCAGAACGAATTTATCGCCATCATTATGAGCGTGATGGCTTGTGATTTATAACGCAATATTCTATATATACAGGCAAACAACTAAATGTACTAAGCCTGAAAAGTCGGCTTCACGACAGCTATATAATTTGTCATGGAGGTCACATTGTGGGCACCGATAAGATTTATGTCAAACGTTAGCTTCAGAAAGCCGCCTGAACACATTTTATGTGAAGTTCACTGCCAAAAAGAAACTAGAGCTTTGCTTTGCCGGTAGCACAGCTTTCGACGCAGCTTTTATACATAGCATAGGAGCATTCTCATCGAAATGCTGAATAGTTTATTTTAATTATTTGCCTCTGATCAGAAACAACTGTACCAGAGCTTCTTTAAAGCGCTGTTTAAAGCTGGATGCACATATGACCTCGAACGTGCGCTGTAACGTCCGTCTCTCTACTTAAGTACATTATGGTTCGTAAAGTGCGAAAAGTTTGCGGCGGTATATTCACTGTATTGTGTTAATTTCGTCGAACCTTCAGGGAAAACGAAGTCTTACCGGAGCCGCTGGCGCAAAGGTCCGCTTTAGCTCCGCTGGCGTGTTCGACCTTGGCAGAAATGGCGACGAATGTAGTGAGAATCCAGAGCGGACGGAGAGAAGTCGCACCGGGCATTATGTCTTTGTAACTGCAAACGATCGCGCGCCTACTCCTATCGCTGGGTGAAAGCGGAGCGCAAATCGTCAAGCGGGGCGGGCTCTTTCGCTCCATAATGCGATGCCTCTAAAAAGACAGCTGCGACAGCGAGTCGCACTGCGGCCTCGCAAAGTAGCCCGATGAGTGTACCTTCTCGTCAGCGATTGACGTAGGCGGAACACAGACAGTTTACTTTCTGCGCGTTGTCACTTTTTTTCCTTTCCTTTGACCCTCGCTTGTCGAACCTCAGCCGGCCAGAGCAGCCCCCCTTCCCCTTACTCATAACCCCCCCCCCCCCCCTTCCCGCCCTCGAAGACGAAATTAAAACTCCAGCTTAACAAGAGCAGGCCGGTGAGTTGTAAGTTCCTGTCTGTAGGGTTCCCCATCACACATCCTCCATTTTGGAGGAGCCCCTTGGTTGCAGCGGATATTTTCTGCGAGTGTCTGCCGCGTTGTAGAGACATCGAGTATATTAATATTAGGTTGAGGGGGGAGGCGGGTAGGTCTAACGAAGAGGTTGAGTCCCGGGGTTGGAGAGCTTGGGGAGCGCCATGGGCGCACTCGTTTCCTTCCACGCCTGGTGCCCTGTTGTCCAGACAGGACATTTTTGTCTGTCGAGGTGGACATGATATAGAAATATTCTCGTGCACAGGGTCCCATTTAACTTTTGATATAACTGCGACAGGCAGTTATGGAATCCGAAATTGTACAGTTGCAAGTGCATACGTTACGGCCGAAGCCATGACCGCCACGCATAACGTTTCTATATTGGTCCGCGCAGAAGGTGAGGACATCAGCTAGTTAGAGGATAATATCCACCGCTGTGTATCCGGCTTCTGACATTGATGTGTCTGCATAGTAGACTAGGGGTCTTGCCGTATTTGCCCCGGGTACATATGGGCTGTGCCTGCAGATGGCCTTGGTGAAACAGATGATGTTTTGTGGAGGGGGGATTAACTGTGAACGAGTCTGAATATAGCTATATAGTCGATATAGCTTGCTTTCGGATGAAACTTTGCGTGCTAGATAGGGTAAGATCTGCTCTAAGGCTCTGGGCATCCATCATGACCACAGATCACTTAGACACCCTCTTGTCTATTTTTGTCCCCTCGATTCTTCGTCTTGGGTTGGGTTGGGTTGGGTTGGGTTAGGCTAGGTTGGGTTGGGTTGGGTTGGGTTGGGTTCATCTCTCTTGTTCTCTTGTTCATCTCCTAACGGGCCACGGCCACTTTCCTTCGTACTTCCATCGTTTTGCACTTCTCTCTTCGCCTTCCTGTTGATGCGGTGAAGCTAAGAGTGACGTTATTCGTTACCTACGCGCCTGTCCACTCACGGCGGATATAGTAAAGGTGGCTGCCTGGGCATCTGAACCTTGTTTCCCCTTGAGACTTGCCTTTTTAATTATCCTCCACTCGTTCTCGTGCGCTGCTTAAACGCATTGCCGTTTAAGCAGCATTGCCGTTTGACGCAGGGTGCCTTGTTCGAGCATGCCCTTGTTGTTGTTAGCGGCCCTGGCTATGCGCAGATCGCCTTGAGGGCGGCACATGACAGCACAAGCTGCCGGCTGCGCCAGGTGTAGGACACTTCCTTAGAAGCCATTAATTATCCTGCACTTAAGACGCTAGCGACAATTCATTTAATATCTGCGGAAGGAAAGCCTATTTAAGCGTTATAAAAACTGTCGTCGTGCGCGATTTGAACCACTACCGGCGAAAAAGTTCTTCCTGATGCCGGCGCCTGTACAACTCGGTCACCGCTGCATCTTATCGCGCTGCACGCGCGCATAGGGAGCTATTAATTTAAAGCATCAGTTATACCTTCAGTCGTCAGGTGCGCTGAAGTAGAGGAAACCAAAACTAACGAGTGTTTCCTACGCATGGCGACGCGCCCGCATGCTGCCTCTGGATCAATCAGCGCGTGCGCAGTGGCGGCGTGCGGTAGCGTATCACTGCAAGTGGTGGTAAATACATCTATTTCCTCTACATTGAGGCTACTCTGGAGTCAGGCTTAGTGACCTTCCCCTGGCATGCACTAGGTGAAGAACCTAGCATGGGATCCCATGGGGGCTTCCGCTGCCGGCATTGCTCGTTCGACCATCGCTTTCTGGGCTTTCAGGTCGGAGCAGGCGAGTAGGGTACTCCCAGTTCTCCTGGACGGTGTTCGGATTGAGGGTAGTAGCAAGACTGGGGAATCATGCCCGCATCATATGGTAGACGCTGGAGGAATTTCCACACAGCGGGGGCACTCCCCTAGAAGGCAGGGCCCATCATGGCGTTCGTGACGAGCCTGTTCCTCCGCTCTCGTTAATCATTTACCGGAGTGGGAGCAAAGGCTGTGTGTATTTTGATATAGTCGAGGATCCAGGGTAGAAGGAGAGGAAGATGTCGAGACAGTATGAAAGAGCCAACGTATCGACAAGGGGACTTGTATACGAAGACGAATCGCCTTGCCGAAACCTTGGCTCGGCTTGCGCACTGAGGCCCCTCTTGAACTGTTGTTCAGTGCTTTTTCGTAGGGTATCGTCGAGTTATTTTCCTGGGAGTGTAGGCAGGCGTATGTTTATGATCCCACCATGCTATAACGCGCGGTCATCTAGCGCTCCCTTGGATATGCCGCTCTGATGTGGGAGCTTGTTTCACTTTCCCTCCCCTTTTCTCTTTCATCCTCTTTCATCCTCCTTTACCTCTCGGACTCCTTCGTTCCGGTTACAGCGTCCACAACAGCGTTCGCTTAAACCTGGGTGCCACTGCTTCCGAGGAAAAGTTGGGAACACATCACAGGGTTAGGCCTAGGTGCAACAAATTTCAAAGATGCTCGGCATGCTGCGCCACAGTAGCGGTTTGCAGTGTCGCTTCTTATATACAGCTGAAAGCAGTTCATAACAAGAGGCTAAGTGACTTGGTAGAGCCAACTTCAGTTTCCTTACACACTACTATTGATTATAAAGCAACTGAGAAATATGGTAAGGTAGTGTTGTTAACATATTGATAAGAGTGGTGTAATCTTGTTATGCGTAGCAAAACCTTGGTTATAAATCTAGTCCTGAGCTCTTCCCAAGTGGTTATGACTTTGATAGAAGATCAGTTTGGCGGTGGTTTGACAATTCGTAGAAACGTACAAGCATCCCGCGCAGCCTTATGCGAAAAATTGCATTCTTAAATAACTTCCTGTTGAGATTTGCTTGCCCAAAATTCTGAAGCATGGTCAGTCCTGATCGCATATTGAATCTGATTTTCCTCTATACTTAAAAACAGTACAAGAGTTTTGCCATCTCCAGGGTGGAGAAGCGACAATGAAAGCTAAATCACAAGTCTAGTTTGACCAGACTGAAATACATTGTAGGGCTCAAGACTCCTTCCCCACCAGCTACATCAGTAGCATTCACCATGCTTGCTGCCGTGCTTCAATGGAATTCGAGCCATCATTATCAGCCTGTCATGGTGTCTCGTAATCAGGGCGTTTGAATGATCAGCTTGGCACGGCTCCCGCATTTCGATGGAAGCAAAGCGCAAAGCACCGTATACTGTGCACTATCAGCACAATTTAAATGACACCGTGTGATCGAAATCAACCCGGAACCCTCCACTATGGTGCCCAATACACCCCATGAGGTGACGTGACTGTATAAACCCCGTATGCCACATATATCGTATACTGATCTCGAACTGGTATTGCGTACTGTCGTGACGCTGGGGCTAAGTCGACCCGGCCTTCACTTGGTAGCGTGCAGAGACTCCGGGTTGAAGAAGGATTGAATCTTCGAAGTTTGTAAAATATATACAAGCAGGTTTAATGGCACTTTGAGAAAACTTATTTACATGATTATTTACATGAGAAAGAAGGGTACATCAGCAAAATGGCAAGCGTTAAGAGTTCATAGCGAGAAGCGTCTGGATGAGCCGTTTACCCAGGGCTCAGAGCGTCATTTCGTGCTCTGCAACGTCCTTAAAACCCCCTATGTCCAGCCCCTCTCAGAAGATGCTGACCAACCAGTTCCAGGGCACGCCCCTCAGATATCGGCATCCAATCGAACACATCACTGCACTAATGGTCTGATGCACTGACTGGTCCGGCATTGTTTCGTTGGGCGTGGTCACTTGTTGGCGGGAAGAGCTTGGGAACGGCGAGGAGGTACATTTCTATTCTTCAGCAAAGATTCGATATGCTGGTTCCGGTAAGTGGATTTCCTTCTCAGAAACCCAAGTGCACGTGCGCGCCGCATACTGCTCCCAGCATTGTCCCTTTCCAACAATTGCAAATCTTTCCTGCATTCCCGGGAAATCCTCTAATGGCCGTAATCACCTTGCTCCTTTCTTGTACTGTACGTCAGCGGACGTGTCACTTTGTCGTCTCCTTTGGACAGTAGGCATTCCTTACTGGACGATAGCGCTTCTTGACGGGAAGGGTGAACAATTGAACGAAAGCACTTCCGGCTATTTCCCACAGGGCGACATTTCTTTGTATTTTTTTCTAGACGTTCCCTTGACAGGGCCAATTTGGCATTTGCAGGGTCTCAACAAAGCAAAACAGGCTCACTTAGCGCCCTTGCACCAACACCACATATCCATGCCCACAGGCGAACAATAGAGCGCGCAAGTGCGGATGATGCACGGTCATAACAGCCTCCTCCCCCGCCAGAAGAGTCACGGAGGGCAGCAGTCGCAGCTGCTGCATGAAGAGACGACTTAATGGCCTGCACATGAATGCTTGAAGCTCGCTGCTGCTTGTCGCGTTGTCTTGATTGTCGTAGGCCAAATTGCTTGAGCTGTCTCTGAAACTTAACCACATGTCCAAGCAAGCACTCGGCTCCCGTCTGAAGAGACCAGGTTAAAAGAAAACTGCCATCGTTGTTCGAGAAAAGCCCACACTCAAGACTCTCAGGACCCACGTATTCCTAGAAAACCAAACGTGCTGCTTTACATAGTCACACATGTACAAGTGCACGAAAAAAAAAAAAAACCTGATTATCAATTTGGATACATGGTGAGGAACACCTCGGACCGCTTAGAAACAGCGGCTAAACGCGTCCGCATTCCCATTTAATTTCTCCTTTTTGTATCTTATTTCAAAATTGTACTGCTGTAAAATCAAGCTCCACCTAAGAAGGCGACTGTTCTTCGATGTCGCAGTTTGCAGCCAAGCCAGGGGACAATGGTCCGTCTCTACGGTGAATTTGGCCCCTCCAAGATAGCACTGCAATTTTTGAATGGCCCACAAGATGCAAGCGCACTCTTTCTAAGACGCGCAATAAGCCCTCTCTCTAGAACTCAGTTTTCTGCTCAGGTAGAGCACGGGGTGCTCATTACCGTCGTCATCTCTCTGGCAGAGAACAGCACCTAGCCCTCGATCACTGGCATCGCACTGGACCGTGAATTCTCGATCATAGTCTGGAGCTCGCAATACCGGACGGCTAATCGGCACAGCCTTCAGGTTTACGAAGGAGGCTTCCCTTTGTTCGTCCCAGACTACATTTGTCGGTTCTGTCTTGCAGAGAGCGTCGGTCAGAGGGCTGGCCAAAGCTGAATAGTTAGGGATGTAGTGATTGTAGTATCCAGTCAGACCCAGGAATGCTCGAATTTCCGTCTTCGTGCTCGGCCGCCGGTAGTCTGCTACCGCAGAAATCTTAATCTCGCTGGGTTTCCTGAAACCTTGACCTACATTGTGACCCAAGTAGTCCACGGTCGCCCTTGCCAGGCAACATTTCTCGGCCTTTACGGTTAGTCCGGCTTGACGCAAAAGGCTCAGTACAGCTCTTAGATGTACCATATGGTCCGCCCATGAGTCGGAAAAAACCGCAATGTCATCTAAATAAGGCACCGCGAATGTTTCACACCCCTTTAAAACCCTATCCATGAGTCGGGAAAAACAAAATGGAGCATTTTTGAGCCCGAAACTCATCATTGTTGGCTGGTAGCTGCCCGTCGGAGTGACGAAAGCAGCGTATCTGCTGGCGCGTTCAGTGAGCGGTTCTTGCCAGTATCCTCGAGTAAGGTCCAGCGTAGTCACATATGCCGCTCTACTGACCTGTTCTACTCTCTCCACAATATTCGGAATAGGATACACTTGATCCCTGGTGAGAGAATTTAGCTTTCGGTAGTCTACCACAGGCCTAGGGTCTTTACCTGGAGTTTCTACTAAGATCATAGGCGAAGCATAATCGCTTTCCGAGGGTTTTATTACTCCCAATTCCAGCATGCGAGTTACTTCCCTATCCAGAATTTCTCTTTGCCTTGGAGAGAATCGGTAGCACCTTGATCGCACTGGCACGTCTGAAGTCAGCTCAATATCGTGCTCAGTCAAATCAGTCCTGCCTGGCCTGTTCACGAAGCAGGCCTCAAACTCTGTTACTAGCTCCCCCAGATCGGACAGCTGAGATTTCTTTAGTTCTCCTATCTGCTCCGTCCTTTTGAGAAGCTCCTGAGCGTTGCTTCCTTTTCCGCTGAGGCAAATCAAGTTGTCCCCCATCTCCTCGGGAAGGCTTAACGTTAGATTTACCACGGCTTACTCCATAGCTAAGTCCTCTCGGGTTCCACTTAAAAGTCTCGTGAGATTACTAGACACTGGCGGCAAGAGGTTACTCTCAAGAACGTCCTCATTCCGCGTCTCATCAAGCTCACTTTCAAGTTGACTTATCTGAGATGCCTCGCTCTCAAAGTTTTCAGACCTGCTATCTTCTGCATCGACCACTGTTTTAACTGCCGTTTCCTCCGCTGTGGCTTTTTCTGGAATGAGCAGTGTAGCTAGTTCTCGCGCCTTTGAACGTGTTAAGGCTTGCACAACTCTGTCTCCGAAAAGAATGCCCCTCTTTCGCAGTAGCATGTCCGATTTGTTGGAAAACAAATACGGATAGCACTTAGGAAGCTTTCCTGAAACGGCAGCCTCGGTTGTTAACTCGCCGAAAGGGCCCTCGATGACCACGTTCGCGATTGGCAAGCACACACTCTGTTCCTCCACTACTTGGCGGATCCATGCACACTGTCCTGTATAGTCGGAAGGCGATACATACGCCGGGTGGACAACATCCATCGTTGCGGCCGAATCGCGCAGTACCTTGCAAGGCTTCCCGTTGACTACTAGGTCATGCAGGTAGGGTTCCAAAAGCTGCATATTTTCATCGCAGTCACTGATATACGAGAAAGCAATCTTTTCTTTCCGGCAGTTGACGGCAATGTGACCCTGCTCATTACACCTAAAGCATGTGAGCGGCTTCCTAGCCCCAAGCTTATTCTTTGTGTTCTGCGCGTTGGTCACTTCCCCACTTTTCTTACTGCCGTCCTTTCTAGGGCGTTTGCCTGAAGAAGCCTTCCTTTCTTCGTTTGCAAATCTAGCAAAGTGCCTTTTCTGACGGCTATTCACACTCAACTTGGAATTTTGGGGCCTATCCACTACTGGGTTGCTGAATTGTCGGCGCGAAGCGTACTCCTCAATGAGTTCGGCAGCTTCAGTTGCAGACTTAATGTCGCCTCGGTCCTGTAACCAATTTCTTTCTTTTCCTGGGAGGCAGTTATAAAACTGCTCCAAAAGAATTCGCTCGACTACAGCGTCCCTATCACTGTAGGAATCAGTGCTCTTTAGCCACTCGCCCAAATTGACTCTTAGATTGTACAGGAATTCAGGGTAACTCTCGTCCCTGGACTTAGCAGCGTTCCGAAAACGTTGTCTGAACGCCTCGGCGCTAAGCCTATACTTTCTCAGAAGGCAAGCTTTGACCTTCTCGTAGTTGTCCGCGTCCTCCTTGCTTAGCCGCGCGACAACCTCCGCTGCCTCGCAGGGCAGAACCGTCAATAATCTCTGAGACCAAGTGTCTCGCTGGAAGGACAGTTTTTCGCAGGTTCGCTCAAAGTTAGCCAGATACAGACCGATATCCCCTGATATCACATATGGCTGCATGTACTTTGACATATTGAAATCTGCCTCCTTGTTGAGAAGAGGTACCGCTAGCTGGGGACAATTGTCCGACCTCTTGCTCAACTCTACTTCTAACTTCCGGAGCTCAATTTCTTGCTCCAGCCTTTTTGCTTCTCTCTCAATTTCACGCTCACGCCTCTTTTCCTCTTTTTCCCGCTCTTTCTTTTTTTGTCCGATGAGGTTCCATGCTTCACTGAGCTCCTCATCATCGGTTCCCAAATCACTGATCGCCTTTAAAATCAAGGGTTTTGGTGCCAAACCACTTATATCAATTCCCAATTCCTCACACAATAGCAACAGTTCCGTTTTCTGCAGCTTTTGTAGGTCCATGATCGCTCCAAGTGTCGGCTACTTTCAAAACAACTGTGCAAACTACCAAACCTATAGGCGTTTCCACACTCTTTATCAGTTCTAAAATCTAACCCTGTTCTAGAACCTGGTCCACATCAGAAGAAAAGCCAAGCACTCACCCACACATGCGATCGATGTTCCGAGCTGTTTTCTTGTTGGCCGATTGTTGCTCCTGCTTGTTGCTTGAGATGCCACGTCCGATCACCAGATGTTGTGGCTTGTAGCTTCAGATACACCTCCAATCACCAGATGTTGTGGCTTGTAGATTCAGATCCCAACGCTGGTCACCAGTTGTCGTGACGCTGGGGCTAAGTCGACCCGGCCTTCACTTGGTAGCGTGCAGAGACTCCGGGTTGAAGAAGGATTGAATCTTCGAAGTTTGTAAAATATATACAAGCAGGTTTAATGGCACTTTGAGAAAACTTATTTACATGATTATTTACATGAGAAAGAAGGGTACATCAGCAAAATGACAAGCGTTAAGAGTTCATAGCGAGAAGCGTCTGGATGAGCCGTTTACCCAGGGCTCAGAGCGTCATTTCGTGTTCTGCAATGTCCTTAAAACCCCCTATGTCCAGCCCCTCTCAGAAGATGCTGACCAACCAGTTCCAGGGCACGCCCCTCAGATATCGGCATCCAATCGAACACACCACTGCACTGATGGTCTGATGCACTGACTGGTCCGGCATTGTTTCGTTGGGCGTGGTCACTTGTTGGCGGGAAGAGCTTGGGAACGGCGAGGAGGTACATTTCTATTCTTCAGCAAAGATTCGATATGCTGGTTCCGGTAAGTGGATTTCCTTCTCAGAAACCCAAGTGCACGTGCGCGCCGCATACTTCTCCCAGCATTGTCCCTTTCCAACAACTGCAAATCTTTCCTGCATTCCCGGGAAATCTTCTAATGGCCGTAATCACCTTGCTCCTTTCTTGTCCTGTACGTCAGCGGACGTGCCACTTTGTCGTCTCCTTTGGACAGTAGGCATTCCTGACTGGACGATAGCGCTTCTCGACGGGAAGGGTGAACAATTGAACGAAAGCACTTCCGGCTATTTCCCACAGGGCGACATTTCTTTGTATTTTTTTCTAGACGTTCCCTTGACAGGGCCAATTTGGCATTTGCAGGGTCTCAACAAAGCAAAACAGGCTCACTTAGCGCCCTTGCACCAACACCACATATCCATGCCCACAGGCGAACAATAGAGCGCGCAAGTGCGGATGATGCACGGTCATAACAGTACCGATCTCTCCAGCCGCAGCGCCACCATATCCATTCCGATTTCCTTTTCCTAATCCCTCTGCCCTCCAGATTTCATACTGCTCCCTTCTGGTGCGGCTACGTTTCTGGAAATTACTCGCAGAATATATTCTATCACGCTACGCACCACAGATTACCTGTTCAGTGCAAGGAACTTTCGTCAAAGTTAATATTCAGACCTTTGTGGGATTCGGGCTTGCTGCGGCTGCCCTTTGCGCGGCCGCCGCCCGCTTCCCAGTTGTTCTCCCCGTTCCCTTTCTCCCGCCTGAGGCGGCGGAGAGGGGCTCGAACGACTTGTCACTGTCGTTCGGGCCACAGCTCCGCCCTGGCGTTCCAGTGGTGGTTCTCATTGGCGCCTTTTGGCGGGAACACGGCACCGCTTCGACAGCCGCGCTCGCGCGACTGTCCGAGCGGAGCTCAGGGAGAGACTCCTCCGAGACATCGTAAGGTGCGTACGCTACTGTTCTTGTCTGCCGGCCTTTGTCCGCGCAGACCAGTGTGTACTCGAGTTCGTCTGCTCCGGGTCTTACCTGAGAGCGAAGCTCGAGCCTGTCGATCGTGATCCAACGATCCGCGACAGGCGTACCTTGCGGTGGTTGCCCAATCTCTCTCAAAGGAACCCTTTGGTTACTGCGAGAGAGAGATCACAGCACGCCCTTGCGTGCTTGCGGCGCGCACTCCGTGTCACTTCGTGCGCGCAAGGGAGCCTAGCTCCTCGCGCGCTCCCTTGACACGGTGACTGCGTATGTGTGTGCGTACGTGCGTGTATGTGCGTTTGTAAATATGTGTGTGCGTATGTGCGTTTGTAAATATGTGTATGTGTGTGCGTGTGTGTGTGTGTGTGTGTGCCGCTGGAGGATGGCGTTTCAATAAACGTCTCCTTTGTGAACTTGGAGGTTTGTGTCCTTGCAGCGCAGTGCTCTCCTTCCTTTGGAGGTTGAGTGCGCGCTGCAGTGTTTCAGTGTGCGCGTGGTGACGGCTGATCGGGGCTTCGGCTCGCGCGACGCTCGAACCCGCGGTGGTTGGTGGCCTATGACCACGTAGAAACCACAACTGGCGCCCAACGTGAATTGTCCTTGGCTCCATGAGTCGTTGGACAGCACATCGGCCGAGCCGGTCGCCTTGACGATCAAGCTCATGCGCCATGCCTGCCGCCCCCTGCGCGGCACTCGGCAAAGGCACTGAAACACGCTACATGGTTCTTCGGACCACCCTGCGGTGCGACCGTTGACCATATGCCTCCGCTGTTTCAGCTTTACGCCGTTGCGGAAGCAATGTGCGCGACGCCGCCGCTGCCGGCATCTTCGCACAACAGCACCCGTACCCCACTTGCAGACATTTCTGTTCGGGGAACGGCGAGGCGTCGGCCGGGCTCCCTCTGGAAACCGGACCGACAGCGCGCTCAGTTGGCTGATGCGGCTCCTTGAACTTGCGAGCCGGCTGGCGCGCCATTCTCTCTTGGTACAGCATTTCGACCTTTCGGTGCAGTATCTACAGGGGAGAACGAACGTGGTAGCTGACGCGCTATCCCGTGCCCCACTCGCCCGCGGCGGCGTCTTTACGGACGGCGGGCGAAGGGGGCGAAACAGCGGACGAGCCGCAGATCGGCACGGAGGGGACGCCCGCAGACGGGTTCCCCATTCCGCTATCCGGGTAAGCAGCGCTTCGCAAAGCAGGCGAGGGTGAAAGCTCTTTGTGAGCACATCTGAGACGCCGATGCCAGCGGAAGTTTTGCTGCAAACCTGCGGGGGGACGAAACCAGGCTCTCCTTTGAGATGACTGGGATCGTTTTCGGCCATGAAGAGCTACGACGGTCCAGCAAAATGACCCGTTTTGTCGCGATGTCAGCGACGGTCTCTGGGAGACGAAGCGCCGTTACGCTGCTTGTATTGCAGCGGGCGCAGCGCCGTTACGCTACTTGTATTGAGCGGGCGCAGGGGGGCACGAGCCAGCGTGTGTCGCGGCGTGCCCCGGGGATTCATGTTTGCTGGGCCATGACGGGCTCGCGCTGAAATCATAGCCACGGATGATGAGTCCATGAACCCCTTGAAGTGGCTATTCCCCAATGTCTGAGCGGCGCTCTGTTGCGTTCTCTCACGACAAACCATTGGCTGGTCATCTGAGTGGCTCCAAGGTATCAAGAAACTGAGTCAATCGGTGACTGCAGCCCGGCATGAAGCGCGACATTTTCCGCTGTTGCCGTTCCTGCCATGTCTGTCAAATGGAGAAGTCGAGGGGTGGCAAGCCACCGGGCATGACGAAACCAACTGACAGTGTGCGTCCGTGGCAGATGGCCACCTGCGATTTCATGGGGCATTTCCCCAGTAACAAGCAGGGGCTCATTGCTGGAGAATCCCCCTATGGGGAAAGCCAGCCGTGCCTACATCGCAGACCTGAAGGCCCATGCGTAACAGTCTGACGAGCTTGCGCTGGTGCCCATTGTCACCACAGGCAAGTGCCAAGGCACAACCGATGCGGTGGAACGCAGCCGTGCCCCGCACCGGTACAAGGTGAGGCGACGTTCACCTGTGTGATTGATGCCGGACGACGGGCCTTTTCCGCAACCGAAGGGAGGGCAATTAAGGAGAGGAGGATGTGGGATTCGGGCTTGCTGCGGCTGCCCTTTGCGCGGCCGCCGCCCGCTTCCCAGTTGTTCTCCCCGTTCCCTTTCTCCCGCCTGAGGCGGCGGAGAGGGGCTCGAACGACTTTTCACTGTCGTTCGGGCCACAGCTCCGCCCTGGCGTCCCAGTGGTTGTTCTCATTGGCGCCTTTTGGCGGGAACACGGCACCGCTTCGACAGCCGCGCTCGCGCGACTGTCCGAGCGGAGCTCAGAGAGAGACCCCTCCGAGACATCGCAAGGTGCGTACGCAACTGTTCTTGTCTGCCGGCCTTTGTCCGCGCAGACCAGTGTGTACTCGAGTTCGTCTGCTCCGGGTCGTACCTGAGAGCGCAACTCGAGCCTGTCGATCGTGATCCAACGATCCGCGACAGGCGTACCTTGCGGTGGTTGCCCAATCTCTCTCAAAGGAACCCTTTGGTTACTGCGAGAGAGAGATCACAGCACGCCCTTGCGTGCTTGCGGCGCGCACTCCGTGTCACTTCGTGCGCGCAAGGGAGCCTAGCTCCTCGCGCGCTCCCTTGACACGGTGACTGCGTATGTGTGTGCGTACGTGCGTGTATGTGCGTTTGTAAATATGTGTGTGCGTATGTGCGTTTGTAAATATGTGCATGTGTGTGCGTGTGTGTGTGTGTGTGCCGCTGGAGGATGGCGTTTCAATAAACGTCTCCTTTGTGAACTTGGAGGTTTGTGTCCTTGCAGCGCAGTGCTCTCCTTCCTTTGGAGGTTGAGTGCGCGCTGCAGTGTTTCAGTGTGCGCGTGGTGACGGCTGATCGGGGCTTCGGCTCGCGCGACGCTCGAACCCGCGGTGGTTGGTGGCCTATGACCACGTAGAAACCACACCTTTCAGGTGAGATATCATTAAGAATAATTAAGCGGAGGCATTACTGAACTAGCAGGAGCCAAGATCATCGGCGGGCCAGATTGGATCTCAGGATCTCGGCGCCGCACTCCTTCTTCGCACGGGTAGAGCGCTGAGCCGGCAGCACTCGCTTCTTCTGCTGTTGCTTCACTTCTACTTCGTGCATCTGCTGACTCTTCTCCTTCTTCATACATCTGACAAACTTTATTCGTAACGGTACATATATCCACATATATTCAACATTGTCTGACACAATTTCACACAGCCTACCAGTCCCCTGCCTACCCTTTCCTTCCACCGCCAGCGCTGGCTATCTGGCTCGTCTCTTGGGACGCGTATTGCCAAACCATATCCCGAGGAGAACTCGAGCAGACGATGCTCTGGCAAGTGATTTCTCTGATTAGCGTCACCTGGGGACAAATAGTGGAAATATTGTCGAAAAGAATAAGAGCGCAATCAAAGTCTGCTGTTCCCGTCGTTTCTGTGGCGCAATGGATTAACATTACTCATCTCAGCACTGATGCCACCGGACCATCTGCTCAAATCCTGTAGTGCAATTTAAATCACAACGTTAACTTAAGTTACCAACACCTTTCCTGGTGTGTGTTCCCCTTGAGGTTGCATTATGTGATGCTTTTGGTGCCGTGAACAGAGTCATGAGGTGACGGTATGACAGCGGTAACACTATTCTATTACCTTCACCGTAATCATTTCCTGCCTTCAGTGAGTGTATGTTACCTTAAGGTTGCGTTCAGAGGCACCTTTCAGTTACAGTCGTCGTTTAACTCGCTGAGAAAGTCGTCTGCTCGAGAGCTCCTACGGGATATGGTTTGGCAATATGCTCTTGCGATTTCCCCCTTCGAAATGCCCTTGACATCTTAGTGTCGTCTAGACCCGGCTGTGCTGCTCTTGAGGTTCGCAGACAGCCACAGAGGAGCTAAACCGTAGCAAACCGTGTCTGACCATGCTTAATCGAGCTTCCGCTTAGTAAACTAGGTTATCTATATCTAGTCTGGCTTAGCAACACAGCATCACCGAGTATAACAAAACTTTTGCTTGTATAACCGGGCTTAGCCAAGCTAAGTCGAAGCCACTTTTTTTTCCAGTCATTTCCCTCGTTATCGCTTTCACTCAAGTTTATGATTCCTCAGTCTAATGACATCAGCACATTATCATTCCGCACTATGCTTAACCAGACTAGTTTTCCAGTGCTCTATGATCATTATCAGGTCAATTCAATTAGGCTTTTTGTCTATATATGTTACCCTTATTTTGTGTGAGTGGGTCAGATAAATAATTCAGGTTACCGACATTCTAGTGGAAATCAAGAAGAAATGGGCATGGGCAGGACATGTAGTGCGAAGAGGGATAACCGATGGTCGCTGAGGGTAATAAACTGGATTCCAAGGGAAGGAAAGCGTAGCAGGGGGCGGCAGAAAGTTAGGTGGGCGGATGAGATTAAGAAGTTTGCAGTGGTCAAGTGGATGCAGCTAGCACAGAACCGGGTTAAATGGAAAAATATGGGAGAGGCCTTCGCCCTGCAATGGGTATAATCAGGCTGATGATGATGATGATGATGTGTGTCTCTGCAATTTGATTTGTTCTTTTGGCAGCTCTACTACTTGTTTCAAAGCTTGAGAAACATTGATGTTTCGCATACTGGTGTGAAAACTGACTATTGTGGTTCGAATTACTGCGTGCGGAACGGATTGCACTGGTGTCTGGCACTGCCAATACAATGTGGCCCTCGCAGAAGCTGCGCTGTAAGGAGACAAAAATCAAGAATGCACAAATCAGAAAGTCCAGCGGCTTTTGAAGTGATCTCATAAAAGCATCCATGTACATGCTACCTGCACGAGACCGTACCACCACTTAATCAACTGGTGATCACACTTTGATTTTTCTTTTAACCCTAATTTTTCAGAAGGAGCCACGAGTTCTGCATAGCTCGATCTCGCTGATCACGGTGACGGTCTACATCCAGTCCCCCCCCCCCATAAATGATAGAGGTAGACGGGCGAGTTAGACTACAAATTTCCGTCAAAGGGAACGGTACGTCTATACCTGCGAGGCTAGTTGCATGGTTCCAGTGCCGTTACTAGGCGCCAGGACATAGATCGAGCCTGGTCAAATATTGGCGAACAAAGAAGATTATTAATCACGACAGAGCGTTCGAGGAGATGGGGAAACTGCAAGTTTGTCCAGAAGCGCTTGTTCTCACAAAGCATAAAAGAGCAGCCGACAGGAGCCAGAGACGGCAACGACAGTGCTTCATGCGAAACACTCCTTCCGTCAAGGGTGATTGAACGGTTACCCTGCAAACTAGACGCACGTCTAATAGATGGGTATAGCCTGAGCACCAACGTGATCCGCCACCTAGCGCCAGGCGTGCGCCCCAAAGGCCAGCATGTGGCGCCATCTGCCGCCATCTGTGTTATCAGCACATGCGCAGTGGCTCCCTGCGCCGTCTGCATGAAACTGTATAAATGAGACTAAAAGCACGTAACGTCGGACGTGTAGCGCCTTCTTACCACATCCCTCACTCCTCCAAGTGAACCCAGTGTCATGTATGAACTTCCAGCTTTTGATCTTTGCTAATTTGAAATACGGCAAACTATTTCGAGCAAATCAAGCGCAGGTCAACTGCAAATTAGCTCGAATGTGTACAACCTCAAAAATGCGGCGACGCTAAATATGCTGCATGCTCATGCTTAAAAACTTTACACAAATCCAGGTTTTGTTAGCCAATGTAACATCTAAAAATGTATCATAGATTTTAAGTATAGTCTTTGGTTTTGTGGGGTTTATCATCTCAAACCAACTCAGGTTATGAAAGGTGTCGTAATGGAAGGCTCCGAATAATGTTGACCACATATATTTTTAACGGACACTAGACATCGCACAGCAGACGGGCGTCTCGGGTATCGCCTCCACCTTTAAGTACAGTATTACTACGACTCTGATCGAAGCTACGCTTGAGTTAATGTGTAATTACTCCCTTATAATATTCGCAAGCCCGATTCTACACATGCAGAATTATGCAAGGACTGAGCAAAAACTGTCTTTACGGGCGGTGTAGAAGTTCATGCCGCTAAACACGGAGTATGCATGAAATAGTAGCTAGTACAACATGCGTGTGCCATTAGTCCTATGAAGGCTCCTGACACAGAAGAGGCCCCCCTTGCCCCTAGCGATCTAATAGTAACAAAGAAGAAAATTGTGTTTTGATAATTTAAAATGGTCATCAAATCGCTTTTCAAACCGTGCCCAGGGAACCGAACCTGCAACCTCCAAATATCTGAATATATTACTGGGCCTTCCTGTCGAACACTTTCCACATGACCCACCATCGGCGCGCTGTTTTGACTTCTACTTTGTATTTAATTACCCGTCTCTATAAAATTATTAGAGTACTAATTCAGGTGAATAGCAAAAACACAAGATAAAATCCCGGTTGCTTTCCTTGGCCTTGCCACACACACACACACACACACACACACACACACACACACACACACACACACACACACACACACACACACACACACACACACACACACACACACACACACACACACACACACACACACACACACACACACACACACACACACACACACACACACACACACACACACGCACGCACGCACGCACGCACGCACGCACGCACGCACGCACGCACGCACGCACGCGCACGCACGCACGCACGCACGCACGCACGCACGCACGCACACACACACACACACACACACACACACACACACACACACACACACACACACACACACACACACACACACACACACACACACACACACACACACACACACACACACACACACACACACACACACACACACACACACACACACACACACACACACACACACACACACACACACACACACACACACACACACACACACACACACACACACACACACACACACACACACACACACACACACACACACACACACACACACACACACACACACACACACACACACACACACACACACACACACACACACACACACACACACACACACATATAGATATATAGCACCGGACGCGATCGCGATATTCAGAGGGTCGTGGGTTCGGTTCCCACCATCGCCTTCGTTGTTTTTCTTTCTACTTTGTGTTTATATTTTCCCTAAACAGATTACATTACTAATTTATGTGATTACCGAAGTAAAAATTAAAAAAAGACAAAGTACAATCCCCAGGCCTCGCCGACTGTTGGCTTCTTTCTTTCGTGATGAGCGGATCTACTGCACAATTAGGCACATGCTGATAAATCAAACCCCCGCTGCCATATGAGCGGCTGATTCTAAGCTTATAAAGAACGGCATTACAGGGTTGTGCCCGAGAAAAGAATATTGCTGTTAGCTTAAATTGAAAAATCTTTTGTCTCAGGCAGTACTGCTGAAGAAGCATGTGTGTCTGCAAGATACAAGCCACAACAAAACGTAGGCTGAGAGCAGATTGCGCTAGTCTCGTACGTGCATGCACGACACCCTGAACTTTTAATCTCTTTCCACAACATTTAGTTAAAGAGAGGGGGGTTTGTCCTTGGGATGAGAATGGAGTTTTATTAAAGGATTTACATTTCTCATGGTGACGTCGTGGCAATTTTGAAGCATATTCACAAAATTTCTATCGGTATAGCGTCCGCGGCCGGATGTATTGGCAATGCTCGATGATGTCGGATATCGAAAAGTTGCTTGCCTCTCACGCTGTGAAAAAGAAAGTACGCAAGTATCGAAGGACATTGAGTGTGAGTTCTTTGTCTCTGGGTAGTTCGCCTCGAACGCAGTTCTGAAAAGTCACAAAGAAAGATGCATTCTGTTCAGTCGGCTGGTACAAAAGGTCAAGGCTCAAAAGTAGTAAGTGATGGAAATGCATTGCAGTTCTAATCAAGGTTTGCAACAAAAAATAAGCTCACTGAAGGACAGTCTATGCCACCATTAACCTGAGTGGCTTAGTAATCGCAACCTTGGCCAAATCAGCGTTGAAGTGCTTTGACGAGTATGTGCACGCCCTGGTTGTTAGAATAAGGAAAATGAGAGCTCGTCTGTATTGAATTTTGGTGCTGAGGATTCAGAATTTTACATTATACGAACTGAAGTCTTTGTCACGGTTACATCGACTGAAATAAATAATCTCCCTTAATTAAAGCTGAACGTAAATTGAACAAACTTTTTTTCTCATCGTGTTCGAACCGCTATGTCTCCGCTTCAGCTACCACCCCTTTAAGGACGTCTCGCAAATGTGAAAAAGAAAGGTCTTTGTTATCATTTTCTGATTTTATGAGATGTAGTCGCCGAAGACGGCGGACATGAAGCCGATGTGGGGAATGCCTTTACCTTTTTTCAGGGCAAGAGTATTGGCAGTCTGTAAATACCCGCCAACTGCCGCATTCTTTAGAGCTGTGACATCATATTTTATGAATACAAAAATTATATCTTCTAAGGAAGAGCCAGAAAGTGCACTGACGAGAAGAACTAAAAATATCAGTGAGAAGGCGCATTGGGGAGCATTATTTTGTCGAGATATAGAGGGTAAGCGCACTGAGAGGGTGGCGATGAAAATTATCTTGCAAGACACCTCGCTGTGAACTGCCATGCACAACCATATATACCATGCATCTTTTTAAAGGGTTGAGACATGATAGTCTAATAAGTGTAATTTGGGTTTTGGAGATGTCCGTATATGAGATTAAACCTTGATGGCCACATGGAACCAACCAGCACTAAATAAATAGTTTGTAACAAAGTAGCATAGCGGGCAAGTTGGTATGGCGTTTTGATAGGACGTAACAGCGCAGCTTCTTTAACCTGGCCCTTTGTTTAGGTTGTCATGTTACGTTCTATCGAAGTTGTTTTAACTAACTTTTACTTGATATTTAGGTTAGGTTTCGGTTCCAGGTTACCGAGCGAATGTTCTCACGTCACAAATAAGTGTTATGTCGCATGATGCGTAGAAAACCTACAATGTATTCATTGCTTTGTAGTTTTACATCACATAAAGTTTTACATAAACTACTCCAGAATCCGGAAACACGTTAGCTGGAGAGAAAGCTGTTATGCAGCTTTCGTGGGTTTCACGTAATTTCATACTTATCTGTGAAGTCAGAATCATGGTTCAGTAACCTGAAACCGGAACCGCAACTATGGCAGAATAAATTCAACTATACATTATTTACCAAACATAGGTGAATTTTATGCTGCAATATGTATATTTACTGACTGTGCAATTATAAAGCAGAAATACACACACAAAAAAAACGTGGTGTCTCCATTCTTCTAAATAGACTGCAATAACGCCATTTTTTGTTTTAAATCTACACGAGGTTCACTACGAGAGTGTAGCAACACGCCACTCGAAGTATTGGAGTTTTGCTACGCTGATGTAACTGGCGTAGGTTGAAAAAATTGTCCTAATATCTTTTTTTCGTACATACAGCAGGCACCTATGAAGAACAAAGGGGGTTCCTCTACCTCCACATCATCAGCAGCCAAGGTGGAAAATGGCAAAAAAAAAGAAAAAAAAAAGACAGTGGGGCCCTTATGCTATACCTCTAAAGTTTTGCTTGTTTAAACCACGTCCGCGTTGCCGTCTAACAACATTGTATTAGAGGGCTCCTTAGCTAAATATAATACACGCCTGGCATTTGACCGGCTACCTAGCTCGCCGATTAACGCTGAACAACACTTTGAGCCATAGTGAAGGGTGTGTTTGGTGCCAGTAATAAGGGTGCAAACAGAGCTTCAAATTGAATTGATCACTTGGCGCAGTGCGTCAGGAACATTATGTGAAAGGCACAAAACTGCCGTCACCAATCGTGAGGAGTCTACGTCATCGCCTTAACACATATATACCTTGAACTTTCTGCCCAATGCGAGTTAACCGTTCTGCGTACACTTCCTTGCTCTTTCATATTTTTTTCAGGAGTTTATTTTTGACACGAGTAATTTCACTGGTTGTTGAATTACTCAACACGCATCATATTTCAGTCCACTTAAGCCAAAAGCTCCTGCAATAATGGCGAGGCACAAACCAACTGAATGGGAGAGGCTAACACAACGGGGTCAGGGATACACTCAGGACCATTCAAAGTCCTCCTTTTGAATTGACTTCAAATTGCATTAGTGCGAATACTTGTACGGCGACTTGAGCATGCACTTGGTGTGGAACCTTACCGTGACGTCAATGTTCATTCGGTTCGCTTTTCTCGACAGCTCTTCCCCTAGAATCTCCTGCAAAGAACAGACTCTACAAGCATCTCTTCGGAAGTTCAGTGTTTTAGGTGAAAGTAGAGGCCAGACAAGTTTAAAATTATCAGAGTCCTACATAACGGTGGCTACGGGCGCAGAAAAAGGTGGTAATATCGTGTGGTACGATATGGTATGGGTATTGTGGCGTGTAGATTGACCGCAGAAATTATGTGGGATTTTTGTCCGAGACAGCCTGTGGCACTTGAGAGACATCTCTGAAGCGAAACGTGCCATCGAGATTCCCCTTGCGAATGTTATATGTCCCGCGATATGTAACAGGAAACAAGCTAATCCAGAGTTAAGGACTCAAAATGTTTCGCCTGCTGCATACGTTTTCGCCTCCGCTTTTTAAATGAGACTAATGTCACCCACATTTCGATTGAGTCGAAATTCAAAGCCGCCTTCACAATTAATTTTAAAGTGCTCGAATTCAGTCGGCGACCTTCAACTACGGCTTTTTTCATAACTGAGGGGCTTTTTTATGGCGCGTTAACCCCTGAAATAGAGATTGGGAAGAGATTGCCGTGTATCAACGACGTACTGCATGTTAATTACAAAAAGAACAATCTAGTCGAAATCATATATTCTGTGAGTTAGGAAAGCACAAAAGACAAAATGCAAATGTCGCCAGCATGATGGATTCGAAAACTGCATGTTTCGATGCGAAATTTTGTGCACAGATTCCAGTAGCTAGCCTATGCGACTATTCGCTTCCAAACAGTGATCATTTTTGTTTGCAAGTCATTTCAGTATAGACCAGAATGATGAACCGAGGGCGCAAAAAACTGAAAATCAATTTTCTAAGTTATCAAGCGTCTTCAGCTGCAAGACAAATGGTAACGCCCCCCCTCCCTCCACACACCCTCCCTCCTCTCTCAAACCCCACTTCTCTTTAGGAAAGTAACCGGAAAATAAATGATGTTAATTCACAGAGCACTATAATTGGATGGTGTCGTCCGCAATTTTCCTTCAAGAAAGCTGCATAATGCAAATTGCAAGGTTATGTGCGTGAACCCCTTCCTCCGTTTTTTTTTTTTTTTTCTTGCTTCTGAAGCATGATTCACTGTCTGTTTCAGGCGTTCTTCAGCTTGTAAGCACCTGTCTTTTTTTGTTGTTGTTGTTGTATTTCCAAGTTTATGCACCAAAATGTCGCATGCCTTACCTCCCCACTCCCCCCGCCCCCACCCTCCCAAAGGAAAAAAACAAACACGAAGCACTTACCGGTCTTGTAACCACGACCCATTTTGTTAGAACTATGAAGCACTGGATGACCTCCTCCCGAAAGTCTGCGAGGTTCTGCAGAAATTGTTCAAAGCATGCAGTTGAAAAACGCGTCTGCGTTATACATAGCGGGGACGTCGTAATTTCGTGAATAAATATATGGTTGTTTACTGCAAATAAAGCAGTCAGTTCTTTTTTTTTTTCTTTTTCTGAATGTATTCGCTAAGAGGACAAGTCCCTATACTGTAACCTGTTTATTACTACCTCGTGTAATAAATAATTCGATACTCCAGAGAGGGTAAAACCACAATTTGACCAACATCTCTCTAATTACTGCCACGTTTGCGGAATTCAAGTTAATATTCACGGTAACAACAAATTTGAAATCAAAACCTGTGGTTTAGCGCATTTCCGAACCGGAAATAGTTTTTTGAGAGACACGTAATTGTATGATGCGAGAGTATTGATGGGCCTCTTCTGGGGCCTGTGCATGCGCCTTGTTGCATATCCCTTCGCAAACAGAAACTTTGTTATTTGTATTTTTTGTTTCTTGTAATCTTTTTTATTTACGATAAGATGCATACGACCTCCCTTCAACTAAGACGGACAAACGTGCCTTGAAGGCACAGGTAACATTACAAAAAAAAAAAACAAAAAAACTTGCGTGACCTATTTATAGCCCGTCCGCTCACAACCAAAGGGTCACGGGCTCGATTCATCTCTCAGCACAATTTTCTTTTGATCGCACTTAATTTATTCTTACGTGTCATAATAACGTTAGTGTCCTGATGCGACCTTAGTAGCATGCTCTAGCTTATGTTTTAATCAATTTCAATTCCGTTTGACGTCGCAGCCCTCAAAACCGATCTGGATTTTCTCGACCCACCACCAGCCCCGGCGCCACCAGGTTGTACACTGACGCGAACTCAACGGTTCGCGTTAACAAAAGCAGGAGCGGGGGCACAGATAGCTATACTGATCCAATGACTGTCTGCTTCAGTAAGCGCTGTTCCCGTCTAGCAGTACATCATGCAATAGCATTTTTCAGTTTATGTCGAAACTGCGTTAAGCAATGCACGAAATTCGCGCAATGCATTAAGGTCACGACTTGCGACTGTTGCTCTGAACCTGCGAGGCCTGTACTGTTGCTTGTGATGTGGAAAATTCCTTCAGGCTGTAGCTTAATTCAAAACAACCTGCCCACATTATTGCACAGCTTAGATGGGCTGGTTGTCTGCATTGATTGCCCTCATCACGTTCTCTATGCAATGACTCACGCGAACAGGTCGCAGTGGAAGAATGATCGCGTGCTACCACTTCTGCAATGTGCGAGACTGTGTTCTGAAGTTTTTGCCTCACTTCTAGGGAGTACTCAATCGACTTTCGATATAGCGCGGGTTACAGCGCTCTCTGTACCGACTCCTAATGCTATCGAGCTATATATGTGGCATGTTCAACGGCCACGGAACTTTTGCCACTTAAGGGCACAAGTTCGCTCGAATTGGCAATTGTTTTTTTAATGCGAGATCATTAGAAGCGCCACGGGGAGGGAAATGCGGCGCCCCTCAAAAATGTGG
>NC_139345.1:71803574-71948290 GCF_055883805.1 Amblyomma maculatum
GAAAAGTGGCACAAAACCATAGTAGTTAATGTTTCTAGTAATTAATGTGATTATTACGGTGAAAGGTTTGCGTGTAATTTATGAGTGTACCCAATGTGAATAAATTCCGTTCGAAAGTCTTTTGAATAATTTCCTGTTGTGTTAGAAAACATTTTAGTACGACACAGCTTTCGTAAAGGTCTAATGAGTGCGAATTATTATATCTCGTAATAGAGACATCGTACAGTCATCAGTACTCCTGCCGAGAGCGCATGAGCACCGCCTTGTCGCACAAACTGAAATATCTGAGCGGACGTCCGGATATGCAATAACAAAGGCGTATATGTATACTGTTTGCCCTGGCAAGTGCATTGTACTAGTTATAGAGCTGCTTATCGAAGATTACATTTTGTTCCAATCTACATCGGTCAAACGCTCTAGACTGGCTTCCGACGACTCTACGATGTTGTATCAGTTTTCCTTGGCGTTTCAACAAGACGGGAATATAGAATCGTGTCTATAGACCAACAACGATCTGGGAAGTAAGCAAGATGCGGTGGCGCTGCTGTCGCAAGGCTGGACTAACTGGAGGTGAAAAGAAGGCTTAGCGTCCATATAAATACATGAAACCAAGAGATTTGAAAGCCCTTTTATGATTTCACAAGGCGCCTATAATGTCGTCATTCGGCGCAGAGTAACTACGAACCCCCTAAAACACATTTTGACACTATGAAGCCTCACTACAGAGGCGGAGTATTTTTAAACACCATGAAACATAGGGGTGTATAAGTCGGGAGAACGGCCCAAAGAAACGCATACAAGCAAGAAACTTACCAAATAATGCCCGGGTTTAAGAGAGCACTAATAAACACGGCAAATGTTTAAATGTTACCGAATGCCTCAAAAAAAAAAAAAAAAAGGGGGGGGGGGGGTCAATGTATGCTACATCAATTTGATGCGCATCAATTCTTAAAGCACCTAAATAAATGGGCATTGTAAAGACTGACATACCCCTGAAAAAACAACTATCCACTCGGTGCTTCTCGCAATCGCGCCAGCTTCTCGTGTTGTCCGACATAGTACCCGCAGGTTGCATTCCCTTTTAAATACTGCCGCTGAAATGATATAGACATTTAAGCTGAAGGCAGTCCTCACACAGCACGATAAATGAACCTCGCGTCGCAGCAGACGACCGAAATGCCCCGTCTGCTCACACAAGTCTCTTTGGCGTACGCAGACAGCGTCCGCGCTCTAGCGTCTTCTAGTTCCGCCGTCTGTTACAGTGGGCCGTTCTCTTTCGTTCTCTTTTCATGATGGTTCAGAAGTGTTTTCTGAATGTAGGTTTTCCTAGGCTGCCCACCTTGAAAAACAGTAATTAGTCAGCGAATTCAGTGCACATGGCAGCCTATTAGGCTACAAGAGTAGCTTGGGGGATTCGGAGAAACCCCCTTTCACTTCCCTGTACTTCTTGGGCGCTAAGCCCACTTTTCACCCCCAGTCTGCTGCGGCGTCGCGAGCGCCCTCTATGTTTGTAAACACTGTGTTGGTCTATAGTTGGTAAAATTGTTTATGTCTCAAGTTTTTTGTTAAACTGCAGCTTTTGCGACCTTGAGCTTCAATGGGAAGGTTCCATGAGCGATAATTTGATTAAACGCATGTTTTAGCGCAGAGACAGTGATGTCTAAATGTGTTCTGCAATCCATGCCCATCAGAGAAGTTACTACTTTAAGATTCAAAAATGCTATACACTTCATCTGCTATTGTAGGAGAACAAGATGAACCGCTGGGTCTGCCTTTATAAGTTTCAAGTAATCGCATGCAGTTCTCATCATTCCTACTATTAGTTAGATGAAAAGTGTTCGTTGAAGCAGCTCGCTAGTTTTGTGCCCGCAATAACTTCGTCTTCCAATTAAATTTTATTTATTCGAGACGTGGCATTTATGTTACTATCTAAAGCGTAATTCAGGCGCTTCCGAACTACATCTCTGGTTTCTCTCAAACACTGGCGTTAAACAGACTGCGCAAGCACCTTTTTTCTTCATACTGCATGAGGTAAATAAATGTATAACTTCCTGTATGAAATTTCAAGAGAAAATTATTGTATTTGTACTTAAGAATGCTTCCATTATTTTTTCCTTATACTATTTTTTTAAGAACCTGTTCTTCATCCGTGATTTCTTTGCTTTGAGTGTATGTTCGAATGTCATGAGTGAACCATTTATCATAAATAAATTTGAAGCTGAAATAAGACTGAGGGAAAGACAACGTCCGATTGTGCGCACCTTATACAGAGCTTTGGGTTCCAGTTTGTACTTCAGGGCCAGGCGCCGAACGCAGCGGGACACCAGCCGGGCGCCTATGGACGCACTCTGCATTGTCTTCACCACGCCTGCATCATGCGTGTGAGCAGACTGTGAAACGAACCACTCTCTGCAGATCAGCGCATCTACTCGATCTGATCTCTGAAGAGGCGAAGAATAACGCTCCAGCTACATCCCAGCTACATCTAAGTTTGAAGTTGTCGTCAACTAAAGAACGAAGCGGCAGCCGCACAAGGAAGACCCTAAAACGAATGGTGTCGAAGTATTATTGTCATGACCGTCAAACAGTGTGTACATACAACGGATGTTAGGAGATACATGCCCCATGTACAAGGTGGTTGATCTAGAAAATCATGAGAATTGGCCGAGTTCATTCGTGGGAAGTCTTCGTTTTTGAGCATTTTCAGCATCGTCCATAAATGGTATCCGAGTATCCATAGATTTTAGTAACACATGTGTTATGTCCAATATGCTAGAAAAACACGATGATACGTCCCAAAAATGCTGATTGGTAGAGAGAGCGTCCTGTGTTTGCCGTAAAAATCCAGATTGGTTGACTGGGGTCGCATAGTCTCGTGAAGTCACAACACTGGTGACCAGTCAGCTCTGCAATGCCACGTGTCCTTGTGACGTCATCTAAACTTTCAGAAATCAAGAAATTGCGCAGCCGAATTTGCAGGTGCACTTTGCAAGTTACATGGCTGAGTGCTGATTGTCCGGCGGGGTGTGTAACGTCATAAGATCACGTAACATGGCCGAGTAGCCGGCTAGGTGCTCTGGCAGAGATTTCTTCAGCGATGTGGTGTTATATATAGAGTCGCAGCCTTAACCAAACAGCGTTAGAAAGTACATCTAAAGAAATAATACTTATGCTGAAAAGATGTGGTCTATAGGACGAAATCGACTGCTGCTCCTCGGGTCATGAGCCGGGCGCGTTACCTGCGCACCATTGAGGAAGTGTCATCCCTCCCCCTCACTCTATATTCTCTCCACTTACCCCTCCCCTGCACAGACCCGTTGCGGTGGTCCCTAATCTGTTCTAGGAGACAGTTATAGGGCTGTGCCTCCCAATTTCTTCACCCCCCCCCCCCCCTATTCAAGAACCTCAAGTTTCTTCAGTGCGATAGTTTGGAGAGTTTGTGCCACCACCTCACACTGTGGAGCAAGCAGCAGCCACACTTGAAATTTCAGCAAAATGAGCGCTACTAATTTGCATTAATTACAATGCTGCCCTTCTAGGTATACCACTACTGAGATCTGCTGAGTATAATCGTTACTATGTGCTACTAATTAGCACTACTATTGTTCCCACTAATTACGACGTAATTAAGACAATTACATGCCACAATGCATATTGTCCACACGGCATTGCGACCGCATCAACGCTGTAATACCTAAGCTTCCCCAAAGCTTCTTTAAATTTTTTATGTGTGCGTGTTCATGCGCGGAGCGCATATATATATATGTGTGTGTGTGTGTGTGTGTGTGTGTGTGTGTGTGTGTGTGTGTGTGTGTGTGTGTGTGTGTGTGTGTGTGTGTGTGTGTGTGTGTGTGTGTGTGTGTGTGTGTGTGTGTGTGTGTGTGTGTGTGTGTGTGTGTGTGTGTGTGTGTGTGTGTGTGTGTGTGTGTGTGTGTGTGTGTGTGTGTGTGTGTGTGTGTGTGTGTGTGTGTGTGTGTGTGTGTGTGTGTGTGTGTGTGTGTGTGTGTGTGTGTGTGTGTGTGTGTGTGTGTGTGTGTGTGTGTGTGTGTGTGTGTGTGTGTGTGTGTGTGTGTGTGTGTGTGTGTGTGTGTGTGTGTGTGTGTGTGTGTGTGTGTGTGTGTGTGTGTGTGTGTGTGTGTGTGTGTGTGTGTGTGTGTGTGTGTGTGTGTGTGTGTGTGTGTGTGTGTGTGTGTGTGTGTGTGTGTGTGTGTGTGTGTGTGTGTGTGTGTGTGTGTGTGTGTGTGTGTGTGTGTGTGTGTGTGTGTGTGTGTGTGTGTGTGTGTGTGTGTGTGTGTGTGTGTGTGTGTGTGTGTGTGTGTGTGTGTGTGTGTGTGTGTGTGTGTGTGTGTGTGTGTGTGTGTGTGTGTGTGTTATAATAGAATTTTCGGTAAACGCGGCCTATACCGATATTGCGTGTTAATACACCAAACCTTGTAGCCGGCCTTACTGATGACGTTCAGGGACTCTCGACAGCTGCGGTATCTAGTAAAAAACAATAATAATCCCGTGAGAAGCACACCGCCCTACTCTTGGAACCGATGCAGAGGTCGCTGGTCTCGCCGCAAACGTATCCAAATGGCCCAAGTAGTAGACAGGCGCACAGCACAGAGACCCAGAGCGGCTCTGGAGGAGCCATTTTCTAGAGTGCAGCTGCAAATGCGGAGCCCTGAAACGTGCGATGCAGAGAGCGTTAATCTTGTGCGTTTAGATATATCACTTCAGTCTAGGTGGACACAGCTGCTAACGGCAGCTGAACAGCTGATTTCGATGAAGGTTACCTTTCCCTGTCGCCGTCCGCTTCGGACGCATGCTAGCGGGGAAGGCAATCTTTTTTTTTTTTGTTTGTTTACAGAACTTACAAGGATATATTGGGGCCAGCTCGTCGCGTCATCTGATGTGTGGTCCGCGGCTGAAACAAAAGCGAAGAAAAGTTATTGCGTCTGATGTCTCACTTGTGCATAATAAAACTTCGTAAGGAGGTGGCAATCAGCGGTAAATTTTATTTTACACTGCATTTGGAACGAAAGTCCACATAGTTTGCATTAATTGCACATAAAAAGGACTAGCAACGAAACCTCTCGCACCGTTAATGTTCAGGAAGCACTCTGATTTCTGTCTCATTAATTCAGTCATCGATTGCCTGAGACCCAAGGAGGACAATGGTATGGCTCTGTGGGGATAAGGACACCACACTACGCAATGAAGTCCAGGAGGGCACTGACCTTGCGCTTGCCTTTGCCCCTTAGGACCATGCAGTCTTCGTGTGTCTGGATGTGGGATCGGGGTCAAAATATAGCAGAGGTGTTGCACGCTCGTGAGTCTGCCATGCTTGGGAAGGTCCAGGTGAGATTTTGTAGATCGACGTTGGAGTCTGCAGAGTAGATGATGCAACCGATTCTCGTTAGGTGCCCTCAACTAAGGATTCGTGCTGCGTCGACTCACGCCTTGTAAACAAGGATTTGGGATGGTTGGGGTAAGCCAGAAGAGACCTCAGGCGGGTTGGGGGAGGAGATTCCGCAAGATACCTTTCCGGTCATGTTTCGTGCTAGTGACGTGAGAGAGAGGTATTATGACGGGGTGATGGGGGAGGGAGGCAAACTTTGAGAGCAGTGCAGTATGGAAATTCGAAGCATGTGCGCGTTGACTGCCTCTTAGAAGCTCTTAGGGCGTCATGACTAAGAACATTTGAGAGCCATATGACTAGACACTAGTCATGATTATAACTTTGACTTACACAAGTCATGCATATGGTATCTCCATGTCTGACTCATGACTAAATATAATGACTCACATGGCATGACTAGGCATGACGTGACATATATATATACCAACTGTCACTATTACACATTCATGAATACCAGTCTCATCTCAGCGTAACTCCATATCACACGTTAGATTTTGCTTCCACGTTTTCCGGATGCGCTTTCGCCAACATAACCAAGTAAGGCTTTCGCCTTAATAATGGTGGTCGGAGTTGAATTCCCGTTCAAGTGGCGCCGCAGCCTTTCTACCACGTATTAAACTACTAGCTCTTCAAGCTATCGTTTAGATATCATCGTCTTCAAAAGGTTTCTCCTTTGCCGCAGCCATTACAAGCGTTACTTGCACGTGGGCGCCCACGTTCGAACAAGTAGCGAGTTTTGTGCGACCGTCTCCAAGCTCAAGGAAGCGCCACGGCTTCGAGCGTGGAGCCGGTCACACGGGACGACGGGCGGTTTGAACTACCGCAACAGGAACTGAAATTCTCACTATTAAGACGGAACTAAGTTCGTCAACATAAAGCGCACCCGAAATTTCAGCCCACATGTTAACATATTCCCATAGCGAATTTCCAATCGCACTGATTATCCGTGAATATTCCTTACTGAGTTCCGATATGATGAGTATGAATGCAGAATTTTAAAAGATTACAGAAAACGGTCAGCATACACGTGAATATAACCAATGTGCCGGAACAGTGCTAAGTGCAGCTCAATTCAACGCTTTTTTATGGCCGCTTAACTCCATCTTAGGTACCACAATAAAGAAAAAATAGATCTTGACAAACTGCGTAATTACAATCGAACGTGAACATTGCAAGGTCGGTGAGCTTGATGCACTGAATCTACATCGTTCGTGCGCTTTTTGTGAGCGGTAAGGATGTTTTGAAATCTAATTAGGGAACGAACTCATGAATAAAAAAAAAAGCCTGGTTTCGTACTCACTTTTTAAATCTTTTAATTATAATTTATTCAGATTACTTTCACTGTCCAAGAATGCATAATGTTTGAGATGTTTGTAGCGTACAGACACTGAACCATAGTATCTATAGAAATAAATCCGAAATAAAAAAATACGTAGTTCATTGAAGGATATAATAGCAATATCATCACCGCTTTATTCAAGCCGCATGAATAATTTCAGATACGCCTTTGCATGCATATTACGCCACACACCACGAGAAAAGTATGCCGTCGTGTAGAAGACAACGGCGAAGCTGTCACTGGCGTGAGGCTCGCACTTTCTCTGAGGGCACAACAACAACAACAACAACAACAACAACAACAACAACAACAACAACAACAACAACAACAACAACAACAACAACAACAACAACAACAACAACAACAACAACAACAACAACAACAACAACAACAACAACAACTCTCGCATTTTGTTCACAGCCGTCGAATGAAATTTTATCTCGTCATGATGTCCTTATGTCCTTTCGCTTGCCATTGCGTAAAGGTTGGTAGAGGTTTGGGAATTGTCACCATCAGGCTTATTCCGCCTATCTCCGCCTAACTTTCGCATTGGCCGAGGACCCCTGAATACCGCTTCTCGGCTCTGCACCAGCTCGACCTATGCTAGACGAGCCGCTCTACCCTGCCCCGTCCACATTCCTGCCGACAAAGCACAATGACCTGCATTGGACCCAGTTTTACAAGACCTCAGTGACCTCTCGGTGACGATGCAACCAGGCGATAGCACGAAGACGGCACCCAGCCATCCCGAGCATCAGTCGATCTCAGTCTCCTGCTCTTGGTGACCACCGCTGGACATTATGCTTCAGTGCAAGCGTTCATCAAATCACCTCCTTCATCGCGGTGGCAAGCATTTATGTTCTATAATCTTTTCCAACGTCTTGACATTAATCAAAATTGATGTAATCGAACATGTGATCCCTTAAAGTACTTGTAAGAACAAGAAAACGACTTAGCGGTGTAGGGGGTCCCATTCAGCCATAAAGGGTCAAATAAGAGGTATTCGGCTTCTGGTCTTGATTGCGACTTCGTGATTTCGGGTCTGCCCTCTAGCCTAGAAATGAGATCCTGCATATTTTACCGTGCTTATAAATGCTCCACTAACTCAATGCCGTTGTAGTCAGTGTTAACATCAGCGATTCTTTAGATAGTTTGTTCTCCGCAACTGACACAGTGCCAAGTTTCGCCGTTCTCGTAAGCCTAGTGCTGCCGTCAGTTTTCACATTCAAATACGAGGCTCCTTGGCGTGCATGTGCGGAGCACCTCGTAGATTTTCTCCTGAACGCGGCAGCGTCTCTGGAGTCGAAGTTCGTACGCCTCGCTATATCTGCAGTAATCCAACTGCGACTGATGCCGGCCAAAGTGGCAGCTGTACTCACGTGTTCATATTTATAAGCAGCATAACTACACCTTCCGCAAAACAAACGCCTCTCCCATTAACCCAATAAACCCTCAATAAACTCTCAATAAACTCTGCCCTGCACTAACTGGACACCACCTGTATCCCGCTAATTTCGCAATCTCATACACCCAGCTAACTTTCTGCAAGTCCCTGCTACGCTTGCCTTCACTTAAAATTCATTTAGTTACCTTTCGAAGCCATATATTATTTTGCATTCGCACTACCTGCCCTGTCCCATATGTACATGGTTGTTGAAAGCTCCCTAGCCACAAGGTCTACTTCTCTGCCACATTTAAGCTCGAGTAAAACTACTAAGGCTTTCTGAAAAAATAATAACAATTATCCTACCCTCTAGGGAGAGTATCACTTTCGGGAGTACCGTAACACCCGACTATACTGCTCAGACACAAACCTTACAAACAGGGAACTTCTCGACAGGCAACATCAGCTGCATATTTTCGTTGCGCATGGTACCAAAGATTTAAAATGGCTTTTTATACCCTTTTGTTTGGATACGAACCTGATTCGTAACGCACTATTTGTAAAATATAGATCTTTTCAGACCATGCAATTATAACCTACATGTGATTGCGCCTATTCCCATGAAATGTAAACTTACAGACAGCATACTGTGTGTGTGTGTGTGTGTGTGTGTGTGTGTGTGTGTGTGTGTGTGTGTGTGTGTGTGTGTGTGTGTGTGTGTGTGTGTGTGTGTGTGTGTGTGTGTGTGTGTGTGTGTGTGTGTGTGTGTGTGTGTGTGTGTGTGTGTGTGTGTGTGTGTGTGTGTGTGTGTGTGTGTGTGTGTGTGTGTGTGTGTGTGTGTGTGTGTGTGTGTGTGTGTGTGTGTGTGTGTGTGTGTGTGTGTGTGTGTGTGTGTGTGTGTGTGTGTGTGTGTGTGTGTGTGTGTGTGTGTGTGTGTGTGTGTGTGTGTGTGTGTGTGTGTGTGTGTGTGTGTGTGTGTGTGTGTGTGTGTGTGTGTGTGTGTGTGTGTGTGTGTGTGTGTGTGTGTGTGTGTGTGTGTGTGTGTGTGTGTGTGTGTGTGTGTGTGTGTGTGTGTGTGTGTGTGTGTGTGTGTGTGTGTGTGTGTGTGTGTGTGTGTGTGTGTGTGTGTGTGTGTGTGTGTGTGTGTGTGTGTGTGTGTGTGTGTGTGTGTGTGTGTGTGTGTGTGTGTGTGTGTGTGTGTGTGTGTGTGTGTGTGTGTGTGTGTGCGTGCGTGCGTGCGTGCGTGCGTGCGTGCGTGCGTGCGTGTGTGTGTGTGTGTGTGTGTGTGTGTGTGTGTGTGTGTGTGTGTGTGTGTGTGTGTGTGTGTGTGTGTGTGTGTGTGTGTGTGTGTGTGTGTGTGTGTGTGTGTGTGTGTGTGTGTGTGTGTGTGTGTGTGTGTGTGTGTGTGTGTGTGTGTGTGTGTGTGTGTGTGTGTGTGTGTGTGTGTGTGTGTGTGTGTGTGTGTGTGTGTGTGTGTGTGTGTGTGTGTGTGTGTGTGTGTGTGTGTGTGTGTGTGTGTGTGTGTGTGTGTGTGTGTGTGTGTGTGTGTGTGTGTGTGTGTGTGTGTGTGTGTGTGTGTGTGTGTGTGTGTGTGTGTGTGTGTGTGTGTGTGTGTGTGTGTGTTTAAGTAGCAAAGCTCACATGTAAGAATAATATTTGTTGAAGCGTGACACTTTAATTATGCATCCCTTCTCGGTGCATTCAGTTGAAGGAAACAGCTCCGGCCAAACCCTAGTGGACAGTGACGCACATAGATAGCTTCCACCTCACCCCTCCCAGCATCACACCGGTTCCAACTTTGACCCCTGGCGTCCATTCGTTGGCAGCTGGTTGGTGTCCTTGACCCCTTGCGCTCGCGCGTCCTTCGTGCGCCCTCGCGCGCTTTGATGCGCAGGCTATATGCAGCTATGATTACGACCTGCTCAAAACAGACGGGAAGAGTGCTGATTACGGCCCCTTGTGACACGGGCCAAACCTGCAGAAAAAAAAAATTCTATCTCTTGCCTTGCCGTTCTGGACAGCCGGCGTCGTTTGAAAGGTAGCATTACGGCTCATGGGAGCGCTAGCTAAATAAGGCTTCAGAATGCGATGGATGGCATTGTTTCCTCATTCACCCAAACGTTATCCAAACTTGCACGCCTGCATAGAGCGCTACCAGCGACGCTTGCGTGTACCGCCAGTGGCAGCCGTCACTCCCCTACTTGTCTATAGTGCTGTGTCTGCTGAGTAAGCTGCCACAATTAAAAAATAGTGTCCTCTACGATAAATGAGGGCTTTATGAGCGACGGGTTCATCGGGCGTACCGTAAGCTGTTTTATGACCGCTTTAATCGTACCCTTTTCCAACTGCGAGCGGCATACTTGGCTGGACGGGGAATTGAAGGCCGGGGATTTCGAAGCAGGAAAAAATACAGCACGGGCGCACGCCGCCTACCATGCGACCTTCAGTGGGGAACTGCTTCGGTATCTTGGTGAAGAACAGCGGATTAAACAGAAAAATTGATCCGTCAAATGTTATAACAACGCATAAGAAAATGTGAGCGGTGTCAGTCCTCCAATGTCACGTTTCATTGAGGTAAACGGTAGAAGAGATTGTTTAATCAGGTCTCTAACCGAGCCTCGTGGTGTTTGAGCAACGCACGTGCACAAACGGCGGCTTCATGCAGGCTATTGGCGTGGAAGCGAAAATCAGGGGCTGGCTAGAAACGACAGCGCAGGCCGCTGCTATGGCTTGTTGCTTGCGTTCCGCACTCTTACTCGTGGTGACCACGCTTTGTCCTCTGATCCCGGCGGTCGATGATGGATACTGCGGTAAAAAATCAGGTAACTATTATACACTCCAAATACCTTTTATTTATACGTGGTTCGCGCGGGTCAAAGAAGACTGGCGACCTTACGCAGCCATCACGGCAAACCATGCAGTTCGAAACGAAGTTATGAATGCTAGTTTTCTAAATGGTATTATTTTTCCGCATAAAATAGGCTAGAGTGTAATAAAACGTTTGAAGTGTAGTGCGGTGTATTTCCAAGCAGTTTGCTTTAATACCAGTCTTGCAGTCTTTGCTTTAATACTAGTCAGATTCTTGAAGAGGTTACTGTCAATCATAAGACCTAGGAATCGGGGTGATCGTACATACGATAATGACCGTATCGAGTGGGTATCGAGTCATTTTTTTTTCTTGTGAAAGCCATAGCCACACTCTTTTCTGATGAGAGACGAAGACCACGGGGGCCAGGTACATTGAGATGTGCAGTAACGCTCTCTGAATTCTTTGCTGCGTAGTATAACGTGAACGTGATGCACTCCAGATACAAATATCATCTGCAAAAATTGTTATGCGTACTCCTCGTGGAAGTTTTCTTGTTTTATGTATAAGGACAATATTACGCAGGACAGGGCTGAGTACAGCTCCCTGAAGTACGCCCTTCTTCACTACGTGAAAGAGAGTTGAGCCATGTGGAGTGGTCATACAAATTTGCCGCTCTTGTAAATAGTGTCCAATTCAGTTGTAAAGCTTTCCACCGAGGCCAAGGCTGGCCAAGACTCCGAGAATAGCATGACGAAACACAGAGTCAAAGCCAGCCTTGAGGTCAAGGAAAAGGCTGTCGAGATGTACCCAGCGTGAAGGTATTTTTCTAGTGATGAGACAAGTGAGATGACTTTATCAGTCGCATATCTATTTTGGCGAAACCCGTTCATTTCTTTAGGATACTCTTTTCGGCTCTCGATGAACCAAGTGAGGTGTTTGCAGATCATTCGCTCCATAAGCCTACCTACGCAGCTCAGTAGGACGATGAGTCGGAAGAATGCGTAACTTGTTGGTTGCTTAGAAGATTTCAAAACAGGCACAATTTTCGCCAACTTCCATTCTGTGGGGATCTCACCAGACACCCAGGAAGAATTGTAATATTCCAGAAGTCGAAGGCGAGAATTGCGAGCTAGCTTTGTGATTGCGTCATAGGTCACTTCATCATGACCTGGAGACGCCCGTCTGTTAAATTCCACGATAGCTCAGGATAGTATTCAGATATGTGGCGCAAATAAACACAAACACAGGAGAAGGAACACAGCACACGCGCACACTACCAACTGTAAGAAGAACCGGAAAACACTTCCTCTGAATACGATGATGCACCAACTTGCCCCTCAAGCCGTTATTTTGAGCTCAGGATAGCTCTCCAAATGTAAAAGGTAGGTCCATCGCTAGCACTGCCGTCTGGGGGATGTCTGACAGACCATCTGTGGAGTGTGCGGAAGGCCCTGACCCCGTTGATAGTAGTCTGCAGTATTCTTCTGAGACTTCTTTAATAGATTTTCTTTCATGCAGAGATAGTGCTGCGAAAGGATGAAGCTGTTGGAGGGGCGAACGCATGCCACGAACTATCCGCCAAATTTTGGCTGCTGATTGGCGCACATCCAGCGTAGAACAAAAGTCATCTGGTCATTGTGAATGACGAAAATAGTATCCGTTTAGTCTGAAAGTTTTCTCCACGCGCTATTCAGAGATGACTGTAAAAGAGAAGTGGTACGCTCGCACAAGGTGCCGAAAATCAGAGAGTTTCGAGTGTAAACCACGCGCGTTCCACTGGAAAATGGTGCATGTGCGAAAGATGTTGGCGATGGTCAACTGTGATGAAGCTCTTCCTGTCGAGACCATGATTACAGGTGTTTAATATTACGCCCCTGTGAAGCGCTAGAGGCCGATAACAACGGTTCCATTGCTAGGACAGCTTCTACTTCTGGGAGTCCTCGAGACGAGGGGTTAGCGCGGCAAACAGCGGCAAACAGCATAGGGATCAGTAGGCATGTGATTTCTTGTTCGGTGCTTCCGCTTTGCTGCCTTTCGCTGATCTTCTTGTTACGTTTTATTGCCTTGGGCTGAGAACTAGAGACGTTGTTTGTTGTGTCTTGTGTGGATGCATCAAATGTCGCGAAGGTCCCAATATATCTAATGTCGGTGACCTTTACAAGCCGCTTCATCTGCTTTAATGCCACAGTGTGCTGATTTCCACTGAAATGTTATGCAGTGACCTAGGGCAATCGCCAAATGTTGCAGATATTCGATGTCAAGGGTGGCAGGGAGAGGACTTGCAAAGATGCTTTAGAGTCGACAAAGATAACCCATTGACTAAGGGTTCGGCGCAGGACATAGGAAACAGCTTCTAATTACCGTGAAGTTTGGCTGTTGTAGATGATGTTTTTCGCTGAAACCGTTGAGAAATGACGTGACTTGATGTGGGCATATAAAGCCTTCAAGAAAAGGTTTTTTGAGTTGTTGAACCAACGCTGAATATATGTGGGTATTCTGTAGAAGGTGCAGCAGAGTACTTGATGTGACTATACCGCACGCAAAGAACACGCTGCAAGCAGTACTAGTTTTTTTGTTTGGGAAAAAGGAGGGGTTCAATGTGCTCCTGAAAATTTTCTTTTTATACATCTCTCTCTCTAACATACATTAGAGGGCCATTATATAACTCGCTTAATTAGTTTAGCATGCTAGAATTCTCTAGTATTCTCTAGCCTACAGAATGCTAGCGATGCCGGAAAGTGAAAGTGCACGCTTAGAGAAATATGTTGAGCCCTCCTAACTACTGAAATGAACGTGTTCCGCTAACCTTACTGAAATTGTTTGCCCACATTAACCGAGCGATTGTTTCAACAAGTGAGTGCAACGCAGACCTAGCAGGCACATTTCAAGGCCTCGAGCAGCTGCATATACGACCAGGGGTGAAAGAAACGTCATCCAGCCCGTGTGCTGTCTTTTCGCTCTAGGCCATTGCCGTGTGCACAGTTGACGCAACCGTATTTGCATTAATAACATTGACTGCATCAATTTTATAGTGGCAGCCGACATGGTTAGTATTTGAATATGCGCTTAAGTGCAGTGTGATTTGTCAAGCATCCAGAAGATACAGTTGGCGAAAATTTGGCGTATTTTCTGAAGCCTATTAGACTGGGAGGAAAAGTAAGTGAGGTGTTATTGGATCATTGCTGCAATACGGAGGCAACTATATTTCAAACGGGGCAAGAATACCAGAACTCTTAGTTTGACGTGAAGAGTGTTTACAGCATTAACTCAAAAGGAAACTTGCCCAGGGGTGCGTTTCGATCGTAGCATGCCATAACTAACAACTTCAACGTTAACCTTCTGAAAAGTCAATGTGTTGTCCTGTTGTGCAGCATTGTCAAGTGATGTTGATGACGTCAGCCAATCCAAGTAGACCTGGAGGGGGAGGAGTGGGGGAGTATTTAGGACTAGAACAGTTTTGCGCTCACGGGAGAGCAGGGACACGCAGGAAGGATTCACCCCGGAAAGGACGGTAACAGCCCCAGACGTTAACTTTATGGCTTACTGTCCTTTGTACGCCGTCTGAACAGCGATCGCGGAGCGAGACATTGGAAAAGTAGGCTGACCGACAACCTTGGGCACGCGCTTCGGTGATAGCGGTGGGAGCGGACAGTGATAGAACGAATTGAGACCACAGAAATAGCAGGAAGTATAAGGCTGCGCAGCTGCAAGACGATTTGTGCTCGGCGGCAAGCAGAGCGCTCAAAGTGAGCGCCCGGTATTTTCAAGGAATGTGTGCCGGCACTACGCGCGCTCTCATATGCCAGAAAAAAAAAAAATGCAATATTGTCACGTAGCGGTGACGAGGTTGACGACACAAATGAAGGGGCCGATGATTGCACTAGAGAAACTCTTTATTTGGGCTGACTTGCGCCCGCAAAAGAACTAAGCAACTCGGCGGCGGCGATAGAAACAAACGTGCTCGTCGATCGTCGAACAAAGAATGCTCGTCACACTCGGCAACGCTCAATTTAAAGGCTGCACAGAACAATCTAGATAACGTCGCAAACAGCTACCAGCACGGGCTGGAACATTGTGGAAAGACACCAAAGTAGCCGGAACCTTCGAGACAGATCTCGGTGCATCTTGCGCTACAACAAAACTGATAAAGGTGTGACTCGCGACATCGAGCATTAACAAAGATTACGGAACTGATACGCGGTCCAGAAGCAGAGTGATAAGCCTGTATGCCGGCGGCTGTTAAAAAACAACAAATACTGTTTTGAAGGTTTCGCGGCATTACTCCCCCCTTAAAAAAAACATCGCCTCGATGTTCCAGAACAAAGAAACTTAAACATAAACACTGCAAAGTTTAAACACCACAGATTCTTTAACGCGCGTAATATGGCTTCAGCCGCACAACATGTACAATTTCTGGGCGTGCGCGTCGCCGTTGTGATGTTGACGTTCCGTCGGGAATGACTTCATAGTCCAGTGGTCCTACGCGGCGAAGGATTTTGTACGGCCCAAAGTATCGACGCAACAACTTTTCACTTAATCCGCGACGGCGAATTGGTGTCCAAACCCACACTTGGTCTCCTGGATTGTACTCTGCGTGGCGTCGTCGTAAATTGTATCGTCTGCTGTCGGTGCGCTGTTGGTCCTTAATACGCGGCCGTGCGAGTCGTCGGGCTTCCTCTGCACGCTGCAGGTAGGCGGCGACGTCAAGGTTGTCCTCGTTGGTTACGTGCGGCAGCATTGCGTCGAGCGTCGTCGTGGGCTCCCTGCCGTACACAAACGGGGTCGCTCTGGTCGTCTCCTGGACTGCCGTGTTATACGCGAAGATCACGTACGGCAAGATGGCGTCCCAGGTCTTGTGTTCAGCGTCGACGTACATAGCGATCATGTCCGCGATCGTTTTGTTCAGGCGCTCCGTAAGGCCATTGGTCTGGGGATGGTACGCAGTTGTTCGTCGATGGCTTGTGTGACTGTATTCCAGGAGGGCTTGCGTCAACTCTGCTGTAAACGCCGTTCCCCTGTCCGTGATGAGCACTTCTGGGGCGCCGTGTGGCAAGAGAATTTGTTCGACAAAAAATTTGGAGACTTCTGCCGCGGTACCATTTGGTAGTGCTCTTGCTTCGGCGTAACGGGTAAGGTAGTCAGTGGCCACGATGATCCACTTGTTACCCATAGACGAAGATGGAAAGGGGCCGAGGAGATCCATCCCAATTTGTTGAAAGGGCAGGATTGGGGGCGGAATCGGGTTTAGTAGTCCTGCTGGTCTGATCGGCGGCGTTTTGCGTCGTTGGCACTCACGACACGTCTTCACGTAGTGGAAAACTTCGGCAGGCAGTCGCGGCCAGTAATACTTCTCCTGGATTCGACGCAACGTGCGCGCAAATCCGAGATGGCCTGCTGTGGGCTCGTCGTGCAACGCCTGCAGAATTTCTTGCCGAAGGGTTTTAGGCACTACGAGAAGCTGCGCGGTCATGTTGGGTGCAAAGTTCTTCACGAGGAGGCCATTGCTTAACGTGAAGGATGATAAATGTCGCCTGAACACACCAGGAAAGGAAGCGGTCTTTCCTTCCAAGTGATCGGCTAGCGCTTTCAGCTCAGGGTCTGATCGCTGTTGTTCTGCGAAACTGCTGGCGCTTACCGGTCCCAAAAAGGCGTCATCGTCCTTCGGGGAAGAATCAACGGGAGCGCGGGATAAGCAGTCTGCGTCGGAATGCTTCCGGCCCGACTTATTGACTACAGTCATGTCAAATTCTTGAAGTCGTAGGCTCCATCTGGCAAGGCGGCCGGAAGGATCTTTCAAATTAGCCAGCCAGCAGAGCGCGTGATGGTCCCTTACCACCTTGAATGGTCGGCCGTATAGATAAGGACGAAACTTAGAAGTAGCCCAGATGATCGCAAGGCACTCCTTCTCTGTCGTCGAGTAATTTACTTCGGCTTTTGTGAGAGACCTGCTAGCGTAGGCGATTACTTTTTCCTGTCCGGCAGTCTTCTGGACGAGAGTGGCTCCTAGGCCTACACTGCTCGCATCGGTGTGAATTTCGGTCTCGGCGTTTTCATCAAAGTGGCCAAGCACAGGAGGGCATTGCAGGCGGCGCTTAAGTTCGTCGAAGGCTTCTCCTTGCGGCGCTTCCCATTTAAAAGGTACGTCAGCCTTTGTAAGCTGCGTCAACGGTTCGGCGATCCGCGAAAAGTTTCTGACAAATCGTCGATAATAAGCGCACAGCCCAAGGAATCGGCGCACAGCTTTCTTGTCGGCAGGCAGTGGGAATTGTGCGATTGCAGCTGTTTTCTCCGGGTCTGGGCGAATACCGTCCTTGCCAACGATGTGACCTAGGAATCGGAGTTCTTCGTAGGCGAAATTACACTTCTCTGCTTTTAGCGTTAGCCTCGATGACTTGATGGCTTCCAGCACTGTCTGTAGTCGTTTTAGGTGGTCTTCAAAGTTTGACGAGAAGAAAACAACGTCGTTCAAATATACCAAACAAATTTGCCACTTCAAGCCTGCCAGGACTGTGTCCATTACTCGTTGAAACGTGGCTGGTGCGGAGCAGAGGCCAAATGGCATCACCTTGAACTCATAAAGGCCGTCCGGTGTGATGAATGCGGTCTTTTCGCGATCTCTTTCGTCGACCTCAATTTGCCAATATCCGCTCTTCAGGTCCATCGATGAGAAGTACCTTGCATTGCAGAGCCGGTCGAGAGTGTCGTCGATGCGGGGAAGCGGGCAGACATCCTTCTTCGTTATGCTATTCAAGCGGCGGTAATCAACGCAGAAGCGAAGGGTGCTGTCTTTCTTCTTCACCAAAACGACTGGTGCCGCCCAGGGGCTGTTCGATGGCTGGATTACGTCATCACGCAGCATTTCCTCAACTTGATCGCGAATGGCCTGGCGTTCTCGCGGCGATACACGATAATGGCTTTGGCGCAGAGGTCGGGCGTGTTCATCCGATATTATGCGGTGCTTGGCCAGTGGTGTTTGTCGTACCTTCGATGACGATGAGAAGCACTCCCCGTAGCTTCGAAGCAGACTGAGAATCTGGTCTTTCCTACTGTGGGTCAATGCCGGGCTGATGTCAAATGTGGGCAGACGGAATAGGTGCGGTGCGTCTTCCAGCGTTTGGTCGTGGAGGGCGAATACATCTTTGAGGTCCGCTAATTCGTCGAGAAAAGCTATCGTCGTGCGCTTGTTGAGATGCCGGTATTCTTCGGTGAAGTTTGTTACTAGCACCTGAGCTTGACCTCTCCGGAATTTCGTGATGCCTCTTGCGATGCCGACACCTCGTTCTAAGAGCAATTGGATATTTCCTTCGACGATGCCTGCAGCGGTTTCGATGTTTGCGCTACCTACGCAGACTGCGATGCTTGATCGGGGCGGGACGGTCAATTCTTCATCGAGGACGTTTAGAGGGATGTGTTGCATCGACGTCGTCGTAGCAGGAATGGCTTTGTCTGCAGAGAGCTTGATGAGCTTGGATCGCAGGTCGATGATAGCCCTGTGTTCATTTAGGAAGTCCATGCCTATAATCACGTCGCGGGAGCACTGCTGCAAGACCACAAAGCTGGTGGGGTAAGTACGTCCATTTACGGTTATTCTTGCAGTGCATCGTCCCGAAGGAGTAATCAGGTTGCCATCTGCGGTGCGAATCAGCGGGCCATCCCAAGCGGTAGTAACCTTTCCGAGCTGAGAGGCTAACGGTCCACTAATGACTGAATAGTCAGCTCCGGTGTCTACAAGGGCAGTGACTCTGCGACCGTCGATATCAACTTCAAGGTCACTTGTTCGCGTCCTCGCATTGCACGTGGGTCTTGGTGTTCGATCTCGGCTCCGTCGTTTCTTCAGGTCATGGCCGGGGCATACCGTTGTTACTTCGCTGGGCGGCGGTGTCTGCTTGCACTCTGGTCGTGTTGTCGTCGATGTCGTCGTGTGGAGCGGCGATGAAATGGTTGCGTTGTCGTTAGTGGTCATCGGCGGCGGAGGATGTTCGTCTTTTCGCCGTTGAGCAACCTCACCTCCAAAGGTTGCTCTGTTTAGTTTCCCCTGCGCGGGCTTGGGGACCTTCCGCGCATACTCTCATCATATGTACGGCCTGGCGACGCAAAGCGGGCCCTGTACGGCGATGGAGACCTGAATCGACGGATTGGTGGCGCAATCTCACCGCTACGCAGATAGTTGTCAATTTCTTGTGGTCGTTCACCTGGGCGTGGTCGTGGAGCGTCGACTGCAAATCCGCGGAGACCGATTCGTCGGTACGGGCAGTGCCGCAGAATGTGGCCGGCCTCACCGCAGTGGAAGCATAATGGCCGGTTGTTTGCAGTCCTCCAGGCGTCGCACTTCCTGGGGATTGGGGGTCGTTGGTAGGCTTGGCGGGCGGGGGCCAAGGGGTGGTTTTCAGGAACAGGACGGTTGCGGCGAGGGCTCGGAAAGTCATTACGTCGGGGCGGAGGGCGACGTAATGCACCAGCGTAGTTCATCGCTGTTGCCTCGTGTGCTGGAACAGTCGCAGCCGTCGCTTGAGGAACGCCCAGCGCCTGCTGGACTTCTTCACGGACGACGTCCGCGAGCGTCGCCACCTGCGGTTGTTGCGATGATGGCATCAGTCGGCGGAGCTCCTCTCGCACGATCTCCCGGATGAGGTCCCGAAGGTTCTCTCCGCTTGTAGATGCGCTGGGGTAGTGGATTGAGCAGTCCGGCTGAAGTGGTCGCTCGTAGTGGCGCGTTCGGGTGGCCAACGTCTTCTCAATAGTAGACGCCTCCGTTTCAAATTCCGCCACAGTTCTCGGCGGATTTCGCACAAGACCCGCAAAGAGCGACTCTTTAACGCCTCGCAATAGAAGTTTGACTTGCTCACCTTCGGTCATATTAGGGTCGGCGCGGCGAAAGAGGCGCTTCATCTCCTCAACATACGCCAAGACAGGCTCGTTAGGGAGTTGAAGTCTTGACTGAAGGAGGGCCTGGGCTCTTTCCTTTCGGACGGCGCTTGAAAAGGCAGTCAGAAACGCTTCCTTGAAAATCACCCAATCCTTCATAGCTGCCTCATGATTTTCGAACCAAACTCGGGCATGTCCTTGAAGAACAAAGTAGACTTGCCTGAGTTTTGCGGCGTCGTTCCAGCCATTGAATTCTGCAACACGGTCGAAAAGGTCCATCCAGTCTTCTGCATCTTCGTCCGGTCGTCCATGGAAGCAGGGGGGCTCACGGGGTTGAACGAAAACAACCGGTGCTGTAGGCTGGGCCATTGTCAGCGTCGATGTCTTCCGAAATCGAATGGGGTCAGGTAGCAGACCGTGCTCTGGCTGTAGGCCTTGAAGTCGGCGGCTGGCTCGGTGACCTGTAGGCTGGTCTTCCAGGGCGACAGGAACACGGCTTGGGTCTTCGCTTGAAGGATAAAGGGCAGCACCTCCACCAGATGTCACGTAGCGGTGACGAGGTTGACGACACAAATGAAGGGGCCGATGATTGCACTAAAGAAACTCTTTATTTGGGCTGACTTGCGCCCGCAAAAGAACTAAGCAACTCGGCGGCGGCGATAGAAACAAACGTGCTCGTCGATCGTCGAACAAAGAATGCTCGTCACACTCGGCAACGCTCAATTTAAAGGCTGCACAGAACAATCTAGATAACGTCGCAAACAGCTACCAGCACGGGCTGGAACATTGTGGAAAGACACCAAAGTAGCCGGAACCTTCGAGACAGATCTCGGTGCATCTTGCGCTACAACAAAACTGATAAAGGTGTGACTCGCGACATCGAGCATTAACAAAGATTACGGAACTGATACGCGGTCCAGAAGCAGAGTGATAAGCCTGTATGCCGGCGGCTGTTAAAAAACAACAAATACTGTTTTGAAGGTTTCGCGGCAATATCATACAGTTCAGTGGGATTTGAACCAATGACGTCTCTGACCCTGGTCGTTGCTGTGAGGTTGTGCGCGTTCTCTTATCGGTACTTTCACGCATTTTTTTGAAGGGTGGCTGTGGTACTGAAATCGGTCGATGAAGTTAGATGACTGGAGAGCTGGCGAATGCTCTCAGAAGCTGGAACGTGATGTGTGTTACCCCCTGGTACAGAGCATTGCTATACTTCTTGGGAACAAAATGTCAAAGGACAATAGAGTCTCATAAACGGCAGCATTATGCATGCTGTCGCACACATTGGCGAGAAGGCGGCCGAACCCCACTAAGGCTGGGGGAATAAGAAAATGAATGAACACCGCCTTACGGCGCGGCGTTCGTCCCTGGCCTAAGAGTGTGTCAGGGAGCACCTACGACTTGCAGTGGAAGGAGATACGACTCATACAAAAAGAGCTGCTCTTCAGATTGGTTTTCATGAGAGCTGCTTCATAGCGTCTTGCATATCATGTAGGCATAATTTTTTTTTTTGCAGAATTTAATATATTAAAGTGCTATGCGTTAGCAGCAAGGAGCATAAGCAAAGCTATGAGCTTACTCACCGGATTAAGCTAGCAGATGCCAGGACATAATTCAAGGAATGCAGATTGTTTGCATGCCTAAAAACGAAAAAGTCCATATTTTAAATTTGTATGTCTAAATAGGAGTTAAGCTAAATGTGTTGTTCTATAATTTTTTTTTTTTTTTTGATGTGGTCTTCGAGTGGTAACAAAAGACGAGTGTATATCAGCGAGGCTAAAAAAAGGGATGGTCATAAAGAGTCCGCAGCATGTCGCAAACGCTGTGAAGAATTTCTCCGGCATCCTTCAAGTTCCTTCAAGATATATGTTGGAGGGCACTGACCTCTAAAAAATTGATCGTGGCCGGAAATTCTCCTACGGAAAGATACTCCAAGCCTGTCAATGCTGACTTTATTGAACGCTAGGTTCTCAGAGTCAGTGCAGCAAATAGCCGCATGAGCGACTGTGGTTACAACCTAAATCAACATCTAACGACATAACGTGCCTTCTAATTAGGTTATAGAGTACTTCTTCCTTATTGCTACCGCTACTTCCCACCCTGTTGTTTTGCTTTACACTTGTCAGGCGTTGATTTGTTGACTTGTTGATATTTTATTTACGCAAACAATAAAGGCGGTGTTGGTGCCGCATAGCCGGGTCTGGCTATTACTTTTCACCAATTCACAGGGACCACCTGGTCTGACAATAAACAGCTCCGTTGCCTCCGAACGAGAGTGTTGTCGTGTCTAGAGCTTTTTTTCTTTCTTTATTTGGGAGCTCGTAATGAGTGAAAAAGAGGAAAAGAAAAAAAGATCAAAGCAGAAAGGGTGTTTGAACAATTTTTACTTTGTAGTGTGTCCGCTCTTTTATGCGTTTGAATTCTTCTTTACTCAATTAACGCAAGTTGTGCAGCGACTTCGGAAACCTGGTCGAAGCAATAGATTTGAAATTATGTAATTGGTATCATGAAGAGCGTGGATAATATTCTGGCCTGATGGTCAAGGTATGTAATTGTTGAGAAATTTGTGTGCTTCGGTGTGTTATAAAAGTTAGAAAAGGCGATTCCTTGTTTAAATAAGAAACTAAATCGCTTCCAATTCGCAGATTCCGAATTTATTGACTTGTTAAACACTCTCGGGAATCCTCAGGAGTGTATAAAGGCGGGCAGTTTTTTTCTTGGATGCCCGTTATGGCGCTTGGTAGCATTCTTTGCTTCCTTACGTGTCATTTCTGCACCTAAGGGAGGCTATCGATTATGGTCGCGTTGTAATGTGATAGTCTCTAAAAAAAAAAAAAAAAAAAGAAAACGCCCGAAATTTTTCCATAGGAGTTGTGAAGAACGCCCGCAGCGCATCTCTTGGAGCCCAATTCTTGGCCGGATGTGGTCGTACGCTCGTGCTGAAGTATAACATCGACAGCGCTCCTTTCTACAAGGTATGTTAGTTTTGTCCCAGCAGCTTCACTTACTATTGTTATACTACGTAATTTGAACGAAGCAATACTATTTGAACTATGTTTCTTCTGAACTTACATGAATGATTAAGAAGGGTGAACGCGGAATCTTCAGCAGGACATAACAGCGCAGTAATCGGGGAGACGGGCCCCAGAAATAGGCAAATACGGGACCTTCTATCAGCTGTAACAAATTCCTCAGCTGTAGGTAACAAAGCTCTTTAAAGAAGACGCAGTGTTCTATCCAGTTGAAAGCAACTGAGAGCCATTGAAGATCATATGGCCTTTTCTACAGTAATTTTCTGCGCTCCAAGTAATAAATTGGTAAATGCTTATTCTTTTTTTTAATGGTTTGCTTCAGGAACAAAACTTAAGTTCAGAGGATTAAGATGATACACCTGCACATCTTACCAGTACAAAAAGGAAGTTATCATGTGACAGGTGCTAGGTCATACGTCTAGCAAATACCAGCAAGTAGGGAATAACTCCAGAGGAAAGTGGATTTGTTCCTGCAGGCTGCTCAGCGTACACCGCTGTAACGTAGAAGTTTTTGTATCATAGTAGCCATTATCTAATCCCAGAAAATAATGGGCTGTTTTGCGTTAACGGTGCCTTTCCATGTTTGAAACATTGTAAACGAACGCGTCTGGTAAAAATGTTCAGGCCCCGCAAGCTTTTGTGCAGGCTGCGGATCGTGTATGCACCGCCTATCGCGGAATTAATTCGACTATTCTATAGCGAATGTTTGTCACATTTCAAACACAGAGTGGCAGTCTTCGGTAAAAACATACCATGAGTGCAAAAAAGAATTGGCACAAATTAAGGGGGTGCCTTCAGAAAACCGGTGCGGAATTTACATCTCATGTAGATGTGCAAGGATATCACTGCTTTTGGGACGCTCATCACCTCACTACAATTCAGTGTAATGTTCTTTGCTTTGTATTACGCTTCTGCACCGACCCCGCCGGGGTGGCGCAGTGGTTACGGCGCTCGACTACTGATCCTGAGGACGCGGGATCGATACCCGGCCTCGGCGGCCGCTTTTCGATAGAGGCGAAAAGCAAAGCGCCCGTTAATGAACCCCAGGTGTTCGAAAGTTCCGGAGTCCTCCACTACGGCGTCTCTCATAGCCTGAGTTGCTTTGAGACGTTAAACCCCACAAACCAAACCGTTTCTTGTTTTTTGTTTTTTGTTCAGTTCGTTATGTTAGAGGTTTAGTCTTGTATCTCCCAGTCGAAAAAAACTACAGAACTGTGTCAAAAATACGACAAAATATCCTGTAGTTCTGTCGTAACCATCAGATTTTTCTGTAGTTCTGTAGTACTTTTATGTAGTTCTGTAGTTTTTCTGTAGTATATTTCTGTTGTCTGTAGTTCTGTAGCACTTTTCTGTTGTAACTACAGAAATGTCTGATGTTACTACAGAATGTTCTGTTGTCACAACAGGTTTTCCGTCAAAAACCGCACAGAAATTTTGTCGTAACATCAGAAAATTTTCTGTAGTTTTTCCGACTGGGAAGCTTCATGTATTATTTTCTACCAGCCCCTATGTAATACCTTCATGACGAGGGCTTTTAGACGTTTCTTGAAATAATTGAACTACTCGGTATTGCGTCTGACTACATCTAGCAAGCTGTGCTTATAAAGAACTGTAAAGTGTCATTTTTGGTAGCAGCAAGCTATCGTTATTGGATTCCTCGTCGAAAATGCCGGTATCTCTCGTAGCCCGCAAAAGCTTGCTGCGGCCTTATATTTTGTACACTCCCTAATGTCGAAAGCATTTCGGAGCTTTCTTGCGTTGTGCGATGAATAAGAACATCAAAATGCGAGTCATCCTTCAATCTGTGAAACTTTCACTTACGTTTGCCGCCTTTTTACAACATTGCCGCTTTGAACCTAACATTGTTATTAATATTCATAGTGATGCCAATCTGGTCGGTTATGGGGGAGGTGCTTGTCCATCTTGATAAAAGAACTGGGCCTATTACCAAAATGTTAGCTGTGGTTTAGCTTGTGATTAAACCTGGAGTTACGCGAGGGCTGTCTGCACGGCTACGCTTAAGTTCGGCTTGAAAGTAAAGGCATGGATTTTGCGCATAGTAGTTCACTCTATGGTTTCAGCTTTATTGATGCCATAGGGGGCAACTTTGACCACTAAAGTGCGATGAGACGAAACCTCTATCGCGCGGTTGTCCGAAGGCCTCCACTACGGCATCTCCTTCTCTCTGTTTTCACTCCTACCTTCGTGTTGACGCGATAGCGTAAGCTACCAGCCAACATATAAAGTCCCGATTTAACCGAGCCGTATAACGTGCCTGCGTGGCCTAGGTATAATGCGAATACAAGGATTTTGGCAGGCTGATTGTGATATCGCCCTCCCATATGAAAGGAGAGACCCGAGTTGGCATGATCCTACCTAGCGTAATGTCAGGAATCTCTACATCCAGTTAGTGCTCGGCCATAGCTGCCAGCTACCACCCTCCCACGTTAAATAAAGTGCACTGCAAGTTAAAGAGCCCCAGGTGGTCCAAGTTTCCAGAGCCCTCCACTACGGCGTCTCTCATAGCCTGAGTTGCTTTGGGACGTTAAACCCCAAAACCAAACCAAACCAAATAAATTACATGCAATATAAGCCATCTTTTTCTTATTCCCTTTAGCGTTCAGCATGAAGCTGCTACCAAGGTAAACCACTTGAGATACCCCAACCGCAATCTTTACCTTCCTCACCCGAGCTGTAATGTTCCCGTTTATCTTGTCTAACCTCACCCTCAAACCATGCAGCAGAAACATGAGACAAGCTAATTGCAAGCTGCTTTTTTTTTTATTCTTCCAGGTCTTGCAGCACTTTTGCCTGGTCACGCACCTCTGCTATGCGTCGAGTGAGCGCTACATTAGCGTAAGCTATTGTTAGTCCAATACCTATTACCTACTTGTTCTATGTTTTGGGATTTATCTATTCGTACCCAGGAATGTAATAACTAAAATGTTTTGCGAGCCTGCTTTTAAGTGGGCGCCTGCGTGTGCATAAAATGCGCGCATCAGCATCTTCTACTGTTCTAATTATGGATCGCTGGCTATTGGCCTTAACTCTACGCGACAGAAAATAGGTGAACGGCAGGCTTGCCTAGGAAAATTAAAAAATAAATGCTATTAGCAGCGCATATTTCATGTTCCTTTAAAAGAAATAAATGTAGGAAGCTGAAGTAGACACTAAATGGTCACCCTTAGTATTATAAAACACCTGGGAAAAGCATATTTGTACAGATTTACGAATATCCTGTCTTGAAATAAGCATGTTACCGAATAAATACTTGCCGTAGTAACAGTGGTGAAAAAAATGACCCGATATGCTCAGCAATCACGGCGGAGAACATTCTGAATTACACATATCTACAGACTGCATCGATTCCCTGGCTCATCTCTGAACACTTCAAGAAACGTGTCTCAAAACTGAGTGATAGGTCATCTACTACACAGTTCAGATACACTGAAATGACTGCTCTTGTACTTCCATCGTAATTTTCGTTTATTCTGATTGCGCAGGATGTGCCACTGTTTCAAAAGAACCTTGTGGAGTGTTATCGAAGCTACGCCATCTCCGTTGCAAGGATGCGTCCAGTGAGTACGTTATACGCACATTCCAACATATAATGAGAGCGACACTCATATAAGCGGACTTGAGTCTTTATACATAAATGTTCTCCGTATTCTGGAGGGACGCTCTCACAAATTCATTTACATTAAACTCTCATTATACGCTGCGGCAATCAGGAAGCCGTTTTAAAAAGTTGTTTCTGAAAGTTGCGCGAGGAAATAAAGCATCTACAGCACCCTTCGTCGTCTCTACATAGCTGCGAACAAAAATGGCAGTGGCTGTTCTGTCTTACCACGGTATAGAGTTGGGTCTCTGGGCCTCTTGCTGTCAGGCCAACTTCTTTATCCCAGGAATTGGTGAGCCCATTTTCGCAGGACTATCTCGCCGTTTGCCTGCTGCAGACAGAATCAAGAGCGAGAAGAATGTTAGAACGCTATATGTAATGACGCGCTGGCGCAGTAAGCGCCTTATCATGTTTACATACCTCGGCGCTTCACTTCCGAGGTATGTAAACATAGCAACAAGAGCATATATACTGAAGGAACGCTCTATGGAGCTTATTTATTCCGTTGCGTTAATGTAGGTAATAGCTGGAGTCGGTGAAATGCATACTTTAACGAAACTAAACGAAAACAGTGACGTGTAAAACTAAGCGTTCTGACTCCGCGCAAGGGTTATTAAAATGAAAATAAGAAAAAAATTAAGGTTAGCTGACTCCGATAGACCAAGAAAAATATAAAACGTGAATTGCACGTGTCGCCATCACCGGCAGGTTTCGCAAGCAAAATGCATATGTCGACACTGAATTGCAGGCATGGATCCCGGCGTCTACGTTACTCCTCCATTTATTTAAAAACAGAGGCAACCGTTTTTTTTCTAACTAATTTCGAATGGTAATATATATATATATATATATATATATATATATATATATATATATATATATATATATATATATATATATATATATATATATATATATACAATTTTTCGGCTGGGATTTTTTCTCCCGGATAAACGACAATAAACCAGATATATTCTGATAATTATGCTTTACTGAAAATAGGAACCGGATGGCGCTGCGGTCTCTTTGAAACGCCAAATTGGAGAATAAAATTATTGCACCGTTACTAGAGCCCCTGTTATTTCAACGTCAGTCGTATCACTCGTTTACCGCTATAACATGTGAATTCCTTTGTGAACTCGTCGCAAGGCTGTGCTACTAAGCCGGGGTTGTGGCTAACGCCTAGTGATACGTATTTCTAAACTGTAGACGGCACAGTGAAGGCCAGCTACGTACACTAGCTCAAACTCGAATGTGTACGAAAGCATATAAGAACACAGCAACTCTTCAATATTGTAATAATGAAAGGACAGTAGATAGGAGAACCAAATAGGAATGAAGCGCATTTCGCAAGTACTTTCAGGTCATGAATGACAACTTACCAGTATCCCTCAAGGGGAAAATATATCAGCTGTATCTCACTTGTACTTACCAGTCTCTTACTAGCCCCATCTGAGGTCAAGTTACTTGCCTACAACTCAACAATTCGTCCGAAACTCGGGTATGCTTCGATTGCGCGGTATCCATTCTTAAAAGAAGATATATACAAACTTGAATGGTCCACAGAAAAGCCGCCTGATTCATCTTTAACGCGTACCGAAGCTCTATGTCACCTTTCGTTCTGATGACTAATAACAACATATCATCTTTAGACTAGAGGAGAGCACGTCCAGGCCTTACTTTTTTTTATTCACTGTATTCCAGACAACTCGCCATGAATCCTGCTCCATATGTAAGATCCCCGTCCACAGGACAGACTCGTTGTACTCACAACCATAACCCTTGTCCATAATTTGCCCTTACCGATACGTTCAAACACTCTATCTTTTCGTACAATAACAGCATAGAATTCATTGCCTACATGTGTCTTTACGGCTCGTGACGGCACTTGTTTTGAAGAACGTGATTTGTCGTTTTAATACGGTTCGCCCTCTTTTGCCTTGTTTATTTTGATTGATTGTTATCCTGGAATGGTGGGTTTGCTAAGGTGATGTTTAAATAAATAAATAAATAAATAAATAAATAAATAAATAAATAAATAAATAAATAAATAAATAAATAAATAAATAAATAAATAAATAAATAAATAAATAAATAAATAAATAAATAAATAAATAAATAAATAAATAAATAAATAAATAATCACTTAGGGGGCAGAAGCGTGGAGGCTAAGCAAAATAGTTCAGCTTAAATTGATGGCAACGCACATAATTGTATGCAACACAATGCTGTAGGTGTAATGTTCAGAGACAGGATGCTGGCAGAGTTCAGAGAACAAATCCGAGTCAGTGACACTGTAGTCGAAGTCAGAAAGAAGAAATTGGGCGTGGACAGTGCATGTAAAGCGAAGAAAGGATAACCGATGGTCGATAAGGGTTACAAGCTGGATTCCAAGGTGGGCCAAGCGTAGCAGAGAGCAGCATAAAGTTAGGTGGGCGGATGGCACTAGGAAGTTTGCAGGCGTGAAGTGGATGCAGCTGACACATGGCGCGATTAGTAGAAGTAGGCTGGGAAAGAGAGGCCTTTGCCCTGTAGTGGGTTTAGTCAGGTTTATGATGATAATGCCGATAACGATGAATATCGTTCCTCCTGCGAAGCTATCTGCTGGCTTCTACCTTTGAACGCTATATGACAGCAGTTCGAATCCGTCTTCTTCTTTTAGTTTTTAATTCATTTACTGTTATATTTAAAACACGCAAGTCACCGGTCGTATAGCTCTTAAAATTTATAATGTGTTGCCTTTTAGACTATATTTTGACACCTGTTGAGCGCAAATTGCTCTTTAAACAAACAACTTTTTTTTTCACATCTTTTTTTTTCTGTCTTTCAAGCAACCGCCGCCTAGCAAATAACTTATATTTTTTTCTCGGAGTTTGCATAATTCAGGCTACATTCATCAGTTGGCCCAATACGTTGGGGCCCTTCGCAGTTTACATTTCAGAAATATGTGCCGTCAATTGCTGTTTTATGAAGCGGCACCTGCAAACGAAAAGAATAAACATTTGCTGGCTCATTTTCCGCAACATTGTCGCTAGTTTCTGAGGGTTTCTTCCCCACCAATTGTGCGAATAAGAGCAAGAACTCAGACTTAGTCAATTAGAGAGAGAAATGAACAGCAGTAGGTGAGGGCATGATTTATTGAAGCCGTGTGCCTTGGCTGACACTTTCTAGAAGGCGTCGCCGATACTCTGGTGATCGATACACGGTGGGCCAAAATATTTATCTGTGGCATTTTTACGTTAATGGCGGAGAACTGTCTGACTTACCCATTCGTATGCACTGTGCAGGACATGATCGGCCACAAACTGACTACAGACATCGAGGAGGTCACTACAGAACTTGCGGTAGGGGAACTCGTAAAAATAAGCGAGTAAAATATGTTCTCGTGTACGCGGAGTCACCCTTCGTACAAAGCGCAACATTGCTTTTAGCGTATTAATTTACAGAAAAGCTGTAGCTTTTATTGATAGTGTTGGGTTAACGTTCTGCAAAACAGGAACAGAAAGGATGCATTTTTTTACGGCACCTCTTAACCATATGTGTATACACGAGTACACAACCGCGGTAATCATCGTGCCATCGTTCTATGCATGGATGTCTGAATAATGAGAAATACTTTTTCGCCATCTTGGGACCTAACGAAAATATCATCAGTCATATACAGTCTACGATTAAGCAGATCGATCGCAATTTTTGTTTTTACAAAGAGTGGTGACTTGGACAACGAGTACCTAAATATAGTATGTAACTGTATATCAGCGAAGTATATAACCGCACGTTGTGTGCTTTGTAACAAAGAATTTTTTTGTTTAATTAAATGGAGATATTATGGCCTTTATGTTGCGAAAGGGTTCGTGCGTCTTGTAGTGTGACAGCTTTTAGAAAGGACAACTGCCTGCGAACTAAGCAGCTAGAGATAAATTACTCTTGCGTTTTGTACTCTTTACATATATCTGAAGCAGTGATGTCTTTTAACTTCCTTTGATTCTTCTGACTGTATTTCCCCTCACCCACCCGTATTCCTTTTTACGGCCCCCGCCTCTCTGTTTCCCGTGCAGAGTAGCCACCCAAAACACACTTCTGGCTACTTCACCGCATTTTCTCTACATTCTACCACTTTTCTAGGAGTCTAACAAATAATCGTTTGCGAAAGCCTCTCAAACGTCTTAAAGCGTGGAGCTTGACACTGTACACTTTATTCATAATAACACAGAACGTACTCTATTTTACATGGAACTAAACTTACCGTGGAGGCTCTGTAGTTAGGATGCTGGGAAGCTAGCGGTGCGTGCCCGACCACAGTGTTACGACGGAGGTGAAATGCCAAATGCATCCGTGTGCTTCCAGATGCCAGCTACCACGCGATGACGAACCAAAGGTACACGTAGTTAATCTGGAGTCCTCCACCATGGCACCCTTCATAGCCCATTCGCAGTTTCAGTGCGTTAAACGCGACATTACCCCCTTTACAGTTCGCATATACGTAATTCACACCGGCAACATGTAGTAATCGCTTGAGCCTTGCCGAAAGGTATGTTTGCTCACAAAGCGTAGTAAATACTATATGTCGTTCGTGTGAGAAAGCCAAAAACGTATTAAGCAATTCTGGAATTCCAACTAGAGCGCCTTTTTATTATCCTTTTTTTTTTGCTATTATTATTATTCTTATTTTTTTTTTTTTTTTTTGCTATTGTGCGAGGTCGGATGGAACAACTATCCCCCTTCTATGTTGTGAAGCTTCATCTCAGCAAGTGTGGCGCAGTGCTCCAGCTGCTTTTGATGGCCATCTGTGTCAATAGCGCGCAAGGATGGTTTCTCCGAAGAATTATGCATGCCTATTAAGCCATTCTATGAGTGAAGCGTTTCATCATCACCTGAATAGCTTCGCTCTCTACTCAACCGTCACATATATAGAATTCGCGTGTCTCCTGTACGGACAGCACGAGTGAAGTTCCAAATTTGAGCAATGGAGCTGGGTCTCTTTGCTTGTTGCTTGAGTTATTGCATTTTAGAATTGATTAGTCTATAGATAAACGTGCTTTCACGACCTTATTTCTTCGTAAAACCGAAGTGGCGCAACGTTGCCAGTTATTACAATTTTTTTTGGCTTGGGTTACTTCTATTCTCGCTCTATCTATTTTGTTTTATTGTGCGTGGTTCACAGGGACTTTGTAGCGCACGGAATGAGTGTGCGTGGTTTGTCTGGTGTAATTTCCACGCTTTGACCGATGTTGTGTACATTGTTTGCGGGCCGCGTTAGTAAACACAGCAGCCATGTCACCGTCTGCAACGGTTCTTTCGCAGGAGTGCATCCAGGCGGCAATGCCCAAAGACAAGGATGTCGTGCTTGGTGCAGTGCGCTACCTGCGGCAAATTTTCTTCAATGCATGAGTACGTCAGCCGCGCCGAGTGCTACATCAATTTGTAAACTCCAAATACACATTATCAAGCACGTTTCTTTCCAAGTCCTCTTTCCCCAAACCTTGTTTTCTGAGTTGGTGTGGAACGCTACGAAAATCACTGTCTACAACGCATGGCTGCCGATGACGATTGTAGCTGTTATAATTAGTCACTGATTATTGTTCCAATAGCAATCTTTAATAGAGTTGCTAGTAAATTTCATAACAAAACTTGCACGAGGCTGGCACAGTTAGTAAATTTTTTTCCAGCATGCATTCAACAACCAAAGACATTTTAGTCTGCTTCATGCTAAAATGTGGTCATCCTTCTCTATCAGGATGGCTTCGTGTTACATATTTAGCTCTTTGAAGTATTAATCTTTTGCATTTTTAATATCAAACGTTCTACGTAGTTTACTTCAATCTGTGTTTACCTATAGCTTCTTTGAATAGCTGGAAATGAAAAAAGAAAAAAAAAAAAACGTTGGCCGAATAGTTGACGTACAGTCATGGACAAAATTTTTTGAGATGCCGGAGCACCATTTTACAACTGCTCTGACGTCACTAGGCGACGATATGATAACATGGAGGCTATACTGGGTGATTACTAGGTGATTGCGCGTTCTATATTCGCCTGAATGACCGCCTGCCCTACCGCAGCGGCCGTGTTGCGGTGGAGATGAAACGGAAATGAATCCGTGTGGTGTGCTGTGTCAGTGAACATTAAATACCCTTAGGGGGACAAAATTATTCTGGCGCCCTTCACCAGGGAAGCTCTTTCTCTCTTGCTTCTTTCACGGAACGTCGTCTTTTTTTCACATACCTTTAAGAAAAGAAATTTTGCAGTCTCGCTTTCTTTCGATGATTAGTTGTGCATTCGTGTACTTGCCATTTGGTAAGCGTGATAGCTACTAACGACGACTTATAGTATCAGACAGTGTCCTTTGAGAGGGACCACCACTTTGTTTTTGTTTTTATCCTGCGTTATTTGTTTGGCGACAATAAGCACGTTGTCCATGTTTCAGTTGTAATGCTTTCAACTAGTACATTCATACTATATGAGGTTGTACGGCAACGCTAGCAGCTGAGACGAACAAACAACACTGCTTCCGGTCGAAAGGTCCTTCGCTTCTTGGGCCCAGACGAAGACAAGTCCACTTGTTTAAATGTTGGCTCGACTTGCGAACTGAGGATCCACCCCCCCCCCCCCCCCCCCCCCTCCCCACCTTCTTATCCCCTTCTGCCCTTTTTCAGAGCTTTTTCATTTGTTTTTCTCTAGTCACTATTTCTGAGTCTGGCAAACAACTAGCTCAGTTAAGAGCCTTGTTAGTTAGGAATAAATCTTATCAAAAGATATGGCTCTGATTAGGTCTTTAGTGGCAACTTGTTCAGTTTTCTATATTGCGTGGCAAAATGAGTATTTAAATAAAGAGTATAAAAAGCGTTAGTGGTTGGACACGGCGATTCCTTGTACGATATGTAGTAAGAGATGTTAGAACAGGGTCCAAATTTACGGAACGCTCATGGTCTTTAACAATAAAATGTAGTCTTAATCGTCGCATTTTTGGCGATTTACGAGATCGGAATCCCGTGAATTCCCGGGAGGTAAGTTGGCGACCCAGGTGCAAGATACACTGAAAAAAAAAAAAAAAATATATATATATATATATATATATATATATATATATATATATATATATATATATATATATATATATATATATATATATATGTGTGTGTGTGTGTTGGAAAGGCGCAGTCAATGGCAACGCCACTGTTGGAAAGGCGTAGTCAATGGGAACGCCGCTCCCGAGTGATGCATCTGACAGCGTGCCCAGCCAAAAGTACGAAGGTTTATTTCCAGATCAAGGGGTATTATATAGTCAGAGGGGTGAGGGAAAAGAAGGAAAGAAAGAATGAAAAGGTTGGTGCCGTTGCCGGTTCATAGATGGCGATAGCATCGATTGGTGCCGTTGCCGGTTCATAGATGACGATAGCATCCCTTCCTCCTAATAACCATAGCAATCCACAGGTTTCTTGACCCGGGTAGACCTGCGCAGCTGTGTCTCTTGGGGAGCAGGGTCTGCGGGCTCCGACGTGGATGCGTTTTTCTGAATAGCCAGCGGGTGGTCCACTGGTTCTGCTGCTGGACTGTCTGTACTCGTGAGTGTGGATCCCTCGACGTTGCGCTTGCGGATTTGATCAGCATGACGATGGACCACCACATTATCCTCCGTCTTGACGGTGACTAGTCGAGCTCCTGTTGTTGACTTCACCTTTCCGGGTGTCCACTTGTCACCAACACCGTAGTTACGCACTAGTACAGGGTCCCCCGGAGCTAAACTCCTGCTGGCGTCGTCCGACTCTGGTGTAGCTGCTCTGCTCTGGACAGGTTTGTTCCTGAGAGGAAAACACATGTCAAGTCTGGTGCGTAGTCGATAACCTAACAGTAACTCTGAAGGTGATAGGCTCGACTGCCTTGGGGCATTCCGGTATCGACACAAAAACTCGTGCGAGTGCGGTTGAGAGATCCACGCCAGGCATCTTCTTTAAACCCATCCTTAACCGTTTCTGACCGCGCGTTCTGCCAGCCCATTGCTTTGTGGGTGGTAGGGCGGTGTTCGAATGTGGGCAATTGCTGTGGGAATCAACCACGATCAGCAACATTTTTGTCCCTGATAGGTCCCAGCGAAATCGAGGTGCAATCGGGGACCATTTTTCTTCTGTAGTTGGCCAGTTTACTGGTTCACGTGCTGGAGGCATTGGTAAAGCCTGGACACAGTTTCCTGCATTCATCGGCTACTCCGCTAATGTCCCGGTTGATCTCCGGCCACCAAAATTTTGACCGTGCTACCTTCTTCATGGTGCAGACGCCCTGATGGGCTTCGTGCAATATCATCAGCAGTCCTACCGCGCTCCTGTTTGGGGTCTACTACACGATGTCCCCACAGTAGGAGGCCATCCTGAACAGATAATTCATGTCGCTTTTTGTAGTGATGCCACATCTCCGTGTTACCGGAGCAACATGCTTTGGGCCAACCCTCCTGGACGTACCTGCGGACAAGTGCTAGTACCACGTCCGTTTCTGTGAGTGATCGCAATTCTTCTATAGTGATGGCCGGACTGGTCTCACTGGTCGATGGCGAGGACAAACTCTGCGTCTCCTTCCGGTGCGGTCTCCGTTTTCCTGCAAGGTTTGAGGTAAAACGGCTTAGGGTGTCCGCGTTAACCATCATTTTTCCGGATTTGCAAAGCAGCTTGTATTTGTACGCTCCCAGCAGAAGAGCCCATCTTTTGTATTCTCGCGGCGGCCATGATGGGGGTCTGAACGATCCGTTTCGTAGAAGGCCGAGCAGTGGCCGATGATCCGTCACCAGGGTGAACTCCGGCCAAGACGGCTAGTCCGGAAACGATGCAATCGCCATCTATGAACCGGCAACGGCAGCCAACGCTTTTCGATTCTTTATTGGGATCATCACCTTTCGGACCAGAAAGTTTCTCTGGCCCTTACCTGTCCACCTTACTTGCGCCTTTGTATAAGCTACTGACGAAAGGAGCCATCGTGAGGTGAGGCGATTACGAATCAAGCTAGTCGAGTTCGAACTGTCCGAAAAAGGCTCTTTGCGCAGCCTTTTCGACAGTTCGAATGCTGCTTGTTCGTTATCGCTCCACATCCACCTGGCTCCTTTCGTCAGTAGCTTATACAAAGGCGCAAGTAAGGTGGACAGGTAAGGGAGAAACTTATGGTAGAAGGTGATGAACCCAATAAAGAATGAAAAGGTTGGTGCCGTTGCCGGTTCATAGATGGCGATAGCATCGATTGGTGCCGTTGCCGGTTCATAGATGACGATAGCAATATATATATAACGAACTGATCTGCGTTGTATTATTTCTGGTATCTCAGTGTTATGATTAGTGCAAGGAGCGGGGCAAGTTCAATTTAGACATGTTCTCTACATGCCTATTTCATCCTAAGCTATTTGATATAGTGACAACTAGATATTTCTCGTTGTTCCAACTTTTTTTTCGTATAATGTAATCGAAACCTGCCACACACGTTTGCTTATGAAAGCACCCTCAAAAAATACCCCAGTGAATACCCTTACCACACTCATATGCAGTTGGTGCGTCACTATATCCGCGAGTGCGGCCGTGTGCTGCTGCTTGCTGGCTGGCTAAAGCGTGACTCCAGAAAGTTTTTGATACACTCTCGTAGTTTCCTGATAATGAAGCTTAATTACAGCATTGCTGCACCGTTTTCTTTAGTTGAGCGTGCACATAAGCACATAAATAGACGCCTTAAACATGTTTCGTAATGACAGAAATGATTCAGTAGCAGTACTGTGAGACTAGTAGACAGCCACGAGAAAGAATTCGAGAGTGCGTGCCTTGAAGGTTGCCCAGTAGGCAGGTATGTTTCGTGATTTATGTAGCAAAGTTTCAAATGTAAAGACAAAAATGCTGTTAATAAGTTTGAGCATGTCCTCGCATTTGTTATGCGTACTCAGACACTAGTAAGGGTCAACCTTTAACACTTTGATCATCAACACCGCTTTACATTGGAAGATCACGTTAAATAGGTTCAGGAACCCCGCTACCGCCACCAATAGTAAGAAGCGGTTTATTTAAGAGTCGATGCCAGGAGATACAACATGAGCTCCCAGCCCACTGTGCCCAAACCAAAACACACCCATGGTCTCTTCCTCGCTGTTGTCCACTATTATAGTCCCACACGGTTGCTACTTGGTCATATTCGTAAACACAGTTTAAAACCTTATGAGATTTGGTCGTTTCGTTTTGCGTATGGAGTTTAACGTACCAAAGCGACTCAGGCTGTAAGAGACGCCGTAGTGGAGGGTTCCGAAAATTTTGAACAACCGGGATTCTTGAACGTGCGCTGACATTGCACACCACACGGGCGCATAGCTTTTAGCCTCCATCGAAAAGTCGCCGCCGCGGCGGGGATTCTATGCCGCATGCTTAGACACAAGTTGAGCGCCCTAACTACAACCATTGCAGGGTTTTTTGAGGTTTGAGTCCTTAATGACATGCCTTTTTTTTTTTTTTTTTTTGGTTAAGCAACATGGCGTGGAATCGCCATGTTGCGGATTGCATCGATGAATACTAGCACTATCTTCACCTGTGTAGGCCGAAGGCCTTCAGTCTTCGCGATTTGCTTTGAATTAATAGACGGTGCACTGGTGAGACCGAGGAAGATATTCATCTTGCCAACATGAGGATAGCCCTCGGCCTGGCATTTCACGAATTTGGCCTGTAGGAAACCGTGTGGCCGGATGACTTTTTACCAAAGCCTGTATACGAGTCCCATCGCCTTGTCGAAGTCACGTATTTCGGCCTACCTTGATGTTCCCCGTTGTGATCGTCATTAACTTACAACAAAAATGAATAATGGGAAATTTGCAAAAATATATGTCCAGGTTGGGTTCATACTTTATTCTTTTATTGAATACATCCTTGAAGCGGAGCAAGAGCCATGGGATGAACAAAGGCGGTTCAAATCACCCCGCATTATTCATCCGCTCTTTCCCCGGAGGGTGAAGTCCCGCATGTAGCGCATCACGGAGATCGCCACTCGTACATCGACGGGAAGAGCTGGGCGGATGCACTCCTGCGCAGTTGAAGATCGCGATTACAAGACGAGCAGTTTCTGAGGAAAGACACATACAAAATCCGAACATTAAAAGTAAACGAGAGTCAGCAGACAGGGCACATAGATTAATGGCCAAAGCCACGAACAGAAACATGGCTAAAGGCGCATCTGCCGCTATGCGTTAGGTATACATTTCAGATCGGAAGTATACATGATAGATTATTAAATTCTTATACACCTCTAAAAGCGAGTGACAATTATTTTATATATTGCATGCTCACGTACTTTGGTCAAAGTCAGCGAATCAACTGGAATCGACCCATACCGTTCCTAAGGAGAAAAAGAAAACGCGTGTGAATACATTTAGTCCTCTTGGTTACTCGATTTGTCATTTCTCCGTGTTTTGATTTTAGGGCACCAATAGCAGTTATAAGTGAATAGCGGCTGTGTTCAGCAGCGCCAGGTTTGTGGCGCAGTACATTTTAGGTGCACTTGGAGATGTCAGCGCTTTTATATTGCCAGTTGTCGTCAGTGGCGGCCACCACAATGTGCTAAAGAAAGCTGAGAATAGAAAACCAGGATATGCGACTCCTGGGCCGCATGCAACCGAAGAGGTGTGCTTTAGCTTTCCACATCTAGTCTCCTGATGAATGCGGACCCTCTGCTACGATCACCGCCACAACTTGTGACCAGCTCAAGACCCTCAATAAACCCATGCACCGGCCTGCCTGCAATATTTAGTTAGTGGTAACCGCTTTTGTATTCGTGTAAGAGACTTGAACGCTCTCTGTACGAATCAGTGCTCATTAAAAGCGCGTTTGTTGATAAGTGTTCCTGGTTTACTACGTACATGTGCCCTAGGTTTGTCAACAGAATCTAGAAAGCCGTTCGCGTAGTAGATAGGTTACAGGTAGGCAAAACTGACCCCGAATAATAGGTACGAAAGCTCGTACGAAACATCGCTCGTCCGCAGGGTCGTTGGTGGAAGAGGACCTTGCTCAGGTAGTTGAATGACTGATAAGCATTGGGACTTCGATCTTCAGATTTACATTAGCTCGGGGAAGTCAATCACGAGAAATTTAACGAGTACTATAGTTCAAGACGAGTGTAATTTCCGAGTGCTCCCCAGTCGTTCTATCCTGCTTCGTTGTTGCTTTCTTGTTTCGTAAGTGTAAGGAGAGTTTACCCAAAGGTTGTAAGTATTATAAAAAATAAAGTCATTAATTAAAACAGCGACGATGACGACGACGAAGTTTAACGCTACATGACGCCACACCACTATATTACTTTAAATACCTAGCTGTCGGTAGCTTTGGCCTATGACTAGCAGGGTATTTTCAACAAAACAAGATGGTGTAAGACGTTCATCTTCCAAGCAAGTCACACAGATAAGCTGGACACCAGGAAAATGGTTGGCTTGTATCCACTGGATCACCTGAGAACACCCAAATTCATTATGGGTGGAACGCATTGGTAAAAGGAAGATCTTTTTCGCACAGCGTTGTCAATGACGGCCATTAGAGCATAGCTGGTACATGCTAAATAATAGTTCGATCTAGAGTCCAATATTTACATTTAGCTATTAAAACTAGCCACTTCGAATATACAGAAATTTGTGGGCCAACGTTAGTGTTACCCGTGGCGCTTTCTAAACTCGTGGAAAGGCCTTGCTAGAGCTAAATAGAAAAAGTGGCTCTTTTCAAATGGTAAAGACTGCGCCAAGCAGTTTCAGCCACGCAGTAAACGGGCACACCCACCCATTTCTTGCTCACGAGTCAAGCGTTCCGTCCTGCTGCCTATCTGCTGCCGAAGACAACGAGAAAACTGCTTAATATTCCCACTGTAACCATCTAATAATAACAATACACACAGCAGAGAAAAGGTCGCTCCCAAATCCATCCAGTTAACCCGAGTCTGTGCTAACTACATTCTTTCAATCCATGCAAACTTACTAATCGAACCCCCTCTATAACTTTCTGCCGCCCCTGATACTCGTGCCTTCATTTGGAATCCACTCTGTAATCTTTAGGAACCGTCGGTTGTCCTCCCTTCGCTTTATGTGACCTGCCCAGGGCCATTTTTTGATTCCTTCAAACTTCCTAACCTAATCCCCTTCCTAACTTTATGCCGCCCCTGCTGCTCGTGTATTCTATAGGAATCCATTCAGCCACCTTTAGAAACCATCAGCTGTCCCCCCATCGCGTTACATGAGCTTCCCACGGCCATATTTCTATCCCTGCAAGCTTACTAATCTAATCCCCTTCCTAACTATCTGCCGCCCCTGCTACTCGAGCCTTCTCTGTGAATTCACTCTATCACCATTAGAAACGATCAGTTGTCCCCCCTTCACTTTATATGGCCTGCCGAAGTCCGTTTTTGTCTTCTTTATTTCTAACAGAATATCGTTAACTCAAGTTTGTTCTCTGACCCACTCTGAACGCTTTCTGTCTCCTAACGTTTCACGTAACCATTTCCCGTTCCGCAAGCTGTCTGCGTTGTCCTTAACATAGGTACCACCATTTCAGTTATTCTACATGTACTTCATAGATGAGTGCAGATAAGATGGCAAGATACAGTTGTTATAAACCTTCCTTCTTTAGGGATACTGGTAAGCTGTTTGCATCGTCTGACAGTAGTTGTCGAATGCGCTCCATCCAAATCTGATGCTTCCAGCTACTTCCTCTTCGTGAACCGATACTGCGGCCACTACCCTTCTTATACTTCGGCTCACAAGATATCTGCAGCACTGCGAAAAGCAGAGGAGCCCTTGTAGTTGTGCTCCTAAGTTCGTCTTGCCCTACGCACTATAATAGAGAATTGTGCTCCTACTGTCACCCCCGCTAATTAGGGGGGGGGGGGGGGGACGAGAGGCGCGTAGGAGCACAATTACCTATTATATACAGTGCGCATGATCCTGATTGGACCTGCGTGCCTCTGCTTTTCGCAGTGCTGAAACCATCTTGTGAGACGAAGTATAAGTAAACGTATTCTCTCCCTAGTTCCCGCGCCTCATTATCGCTGTTACTTTCCGAGGCTATTGATCATTACCTTAGCCTTCTGCATATGAATTTTCAGGTTTGTTCTGTTTTGCCTGTCAGCAAATTTCAGATTACCGAATCATTCTTCATTAATTTTTAGCCCCTAATTGTTTCTAATCTAACTCTCTGAATACCCCCAACCTGTGTGCAAGCCGTGAACTGTTCGCGAGAGGTCGGGTCTCTTCCTTCCTTACATCCTTCCTTCAGAGAAGCTTACTACTTTCTTTATGATGCACTACAGCCGCTGGACATCCACTACAGATTTATCCAGTACTTTCACGTAAAGCTTCTGTACAAACCTTCGACACTGTCAGCCGTGTATACACGAGCGACCGAATGAGGTCTTCTGATTGTATTAAACACTGAGTTACTGTCGTGGTCAATGGCTCAGAATAACATACTTCAGTGTTTAAAGAAATGTTCAAAGAACGTGAACGTTAGCGGCAAAGGACTTGTCAAATTATTCGACTTACCGGCATACTTTTTATCATCATGGCCATTCCACTTTCCAAGCACTTGGCCACGGCCTCTCGAAAGGCGGCAGTGTCCTGCATTGGTCCAATAGACGTTTGTTGGATAGCTGACTGAAACAATCGCATGGCTGTCTAGCTATGTTCTTTCAAAACGGAAGGAGCAACGGTTTAACAAAAAGAAATAAGGCACATAAGATTTTAACGGACATGGCACTACCTATTTGCATTATGCGTTTGCTTAACGTGGGAAGTCTGCCCTCTACAAGCTCTGTAACAAAGATGTAAAGCATGTAAGTGTACCGAATTAACGTACTTTCCATGTGCATCTTCTACTATGGGTCAATTGTGAGAGATCTGTTACTCGACGGCGCTTCTGCAGGTTGGCGCATTTTAGGCACGGAATGTTTTAAGCATCCGTTGTCAGCACCATCCAAAAAACAGCGCGAACAAACGGGGACGAAAGGAAGAAACCACAGAAACAGGCGCTGACTATCAACTAAAGTTTAATCGCAGGAAACACGTTTATATAATGAACAGAAACAACAGAAACATTTTTTTTTTATGCTGTATCACCAACTCGCCCGCTTAACTATCCTATTGTCAGCACGCCGTCAGTAAGAACACGGCGCTAAACCGATGGTGTCACAGAGGAACAAAGAAGGGAAACCTAAGCTGTAGTAAACTAAAATGCCAAATAATTTAGTTTATTGTACTTATAAACGCTAAAGAAAATACCGCGGGTCACTCCCACCGCCTAGATGCTGCGCTGCTGCATCGTACCTTAAATCCAGGCTAGTTTCGCGGCGCAAAGCTAGAAAGGTGAATATTTGAAAAGTTGGTTTAAATGAAAGGAAAGGTGCAGTTTCTGTCACACTTCTCCGCGGGCTTTCACAATACGTTGACCAATCAGAACCGCAGTTTTTTTGTACATGAGCGTTGTGGGGTGTTTCACAAGTATTAATATCAACGAGCTCTAACTTATATTGCTGACAGCTGAACAGTTCACATCACACGCTCCATACAGAGTGTGATGTGTACTTGAACTGGGGCCCGTCTGTCCAAAACCACTTAATACATGGTAGTATTTCAATGGCTAGCCTGCATAGTGCTGCCAACTGAATGTTGCTCGTGTATAATGCAAAACCTATGCGTTCATTCACACGAAAATCACGAAAAGGTCCAGGAAATGATGACAACCAATTTCACTTGGCCTCAACCTGCATGCATGCTCTCGCGTAAATCAACAAGGTTCTGGAGTGCCAAAATAGGTCAGCCGCACATCCCCTCCTCTGCACTTCCTTTCCGTGCTGAACGTTAGCTCCAAAAAATTTTGCTTTCATCCTGACCGGCGGATCTGCTGTCAGCCTTTCTTTCTTGGGATTATTAGTCATCGGCCTTTTTTCTTAGTATTTGCGACATATATGCATCAAAAAAACGTCTTGGTTGAAAACGGGGTAATAATAATAATAATAATAATAATAATAATAATAATAATAATAATAATAATAATAATAATAATAATAATAATAATAATAATAATAATAATAATAATAATAATAAATAGGTTCACAGGAAAGTTGTGCACCTGAACCGCGCTGTAATGAAAGGGGGGAAGGTGGGAAAGAAAGTGGAAAGAGAGAAAGAGGAGCTATAGGGAAAGTAAATTTCGACCACCTGGGGATCTCTAACGTGCACTGACATCGAACAGCACACGGATGTCTCTTCGTTTTGCCTCCATCGAAACGCAGTCCCCGGCAGAGCGTAAAATTCGCAATGGCTTAGCCCTGCTATGCCAGGATATACGTAGCTTTAGCTAAGGTTCAGCTAGTTATGCTTAGGTTTCCCAGCTCGTTTAGCATTCTTACGTCCGTTCTTCGTACGCTTAACCGCCAATTGCCAGGCAACTACTTCGCGATCCGATGAGTTAAGCTTCTCCGCGCTTTTGCGGCGCTGAGCAGCAATTTCGCTTTCCATCTTCATGGCTTACCACACTGGCAAATGCCCCGCTGTATAAATACACACTCCCACTGATACGTTTGCGCAGGCGTGGCGCTATCAAGAAGCTGCAGCGTAGCGTCAGACTTGGCTACTACGCAACGGAGGCGCACAGCTGGGCACGCGCCTACGCCAGTGCGGAAGACGTCGCTCCTCTGGAATGTGCAGACTAGCGCAGACCGGCGAGGCGCGCGCGCGGTTCTAGTGGCGGAGCGCGCGACTCCGGCGCGCCAGCTGCGTGACATGTGACGTCACTGCTCCTCGCACTTGCACAGCACGGTTCTCCAGGAGCCACGCGAAACTGCTCAACCTCGGCCAGTGTAGCTAACGCTACAAAACATTTGTTGCGGTTTAACCCTAATAAACCCTAGTTGAACTGCGATAGTAACGGCGAAAGCTTCTTTTGCCTGCTACATTATTCCCCTATCAGGTCCTATCAGTGTAAGGTGCTACGTTATTGGCCCACCCTTTAAGAGTATGACGCGTGAGCGTAAGTTACCAGTCTTCTACTTCTTCTTCTTCTGCTCTTCCTCCCCCTCCTCGGCTGTTCAAGGTCAAGCGTGGCCTCGGCCCCAAACCCACTCGGGAGGACTGGTAGGCGACCCTGCTCGGCTGCTATGACCTGCAGGCCCAAAAGGCCTTGGTCGAGCGCGCCCGGGCAGCGGCCGACACCACTGGGGTCCCGTACTAGGGACCCCACCTAGTATTTGTAAGGGCTGGATATTCAAAGATCCGGCTCATACATATATCTCCACCCCTTTTAAATCAATAAACATTTCCCCCCCCCCCCCCCCCCCCCCCCGGACAACGCAATGGCTCGAAACCTGGCGTAGTATCGCTATCGCAATAAAAGCGTCGCATAGCAGCAGCAAAGAAAATGAGCATAAGAAGGCGAAGAGAGCAGCGGAGACGCCCGAACAGAGAGAGAGGAACGTCTTGCCAAACGATAATTCCAGACTGTCGAGCGTAACAGACGTAGCATAACCGCCGAAATGGGGCCCATGGAATACTCCAGTCAACGGGAACCAACAGAAGAGGATCTAAAGGCCCGTCGTGTGACTGATGCTCCATTCGAGATTCCGAAAGTGCATCTGCGACCCGGAAATTTGCCGCATACTTATATGTGTGCGAGAGACTGTGGCACCAAATGGGTACTTGACATCAGTGAGTAATTCAATGTATGAGACATTGCATTTGGTGACTGCCAAATCGAAATACCGTATAGACAAAATTGAGACCGCTGAATGCTACTTGACAGATCATTGGGCAGTCTCCGTCTCTATCAAGCACAATTAAAAATTACGAGTTACTTTAGCGACTAAAGTAATGAAAGGCGAAAGCATGAGTACCGCATTCTGCTACGAAACTGGCACTAATTAGAGCCTAATTGAATAGTTAAACTAATTAGTAATTAAGCATGTAATCATTAAGTGTAAGGCAAATTATTGTTCATTAATTAGTTCGTTATTATTACTTTGTTAGTTATCAATTAGTAAATTATTCATTAGTTAGTAATTGATCATTGATTGCCACATGGCCATATAAGGCACGCATTCGCGCATACTGTGGTGATGTTCTGCAATTGGTCGAGACCCCTATGACGTCATTCCGCCTCGGGCAATCAGAACGCCGCAAAAGCGGGACACATTTTGTCCATGACAGCATGAGCCATTAAAGGCGTTCGGCTTAATAAAAGATGTTTATACACAAACTCCCTCATTGCTAAACATACATGACCACAACAAGCTCAACCAGAGAAACATACCTCTCTCTACGTATATCCAGGCATAGTTGAGCTAAGCCAATGCCTTTTTTTTTCAGATACCGCATAAGCTCGGGCGTCTGATGTCGACTCTGCAGAGCTAACCGCAGCTCCGATCAGATGCATTGGCATGAGTGCGTGCATATCTGCACTTCTGTCCTGCACATATTTCCACGTATCATAAAAATTTGTCTGCCTTTCTTCTGTACCACATTACAAAGTGACAGGTGTAAGGTCATCGCTCAGGCTCAAATTTCAGAAGCTACTTTTGTTACTTAAGCCATTTCTCTCCTTGGGGGTGACCGCTTATTTGCCGTTTTGTGTTTATGCAGAAATATGTGCGAGCTTTTGTATTAGTGGGTGTGTGGAAATGAAATACGCCCTAGACTTTGAGTGAGACTGCACTTACCGCAAGGCAGTTCTTACCGTCTTTTGGTCTTCGTGCCAGCTGTAGCACATTCTCACCCCAATGCAGAGACTAGGGAAAGCCTACGTCATCCCAGGAAAAGAAGAAAAAATGGGGGGTGTCAGTGCGTGGCTTGATCCTAGTAAGAGTTCTGTTAAGCATGGTTTAACAAGGCTTTGCATGATTAGACAGATTGTATTAGGCAGACGCGCAAGTTTGGCCTGAGGATAGACGCGATAGCGCCTTTACTGCCGCCTTTTCATTCCGCAAATACCTAAATATTTGTAATAATATTAATTGGTTTACTGAAAATGAAAGACGCAGTATGTGCCACACTTTATCCTTTGACACCTGAACTAATCAGGAAAGGAAAGGCATAGTATCTGTCACAGTTTTTCTTGTGGACACCTGAACTGCGGCGTAGAGAAAGGGAGGAAAGTGGGAGTGAAAGTGGAAAGCAAGTGGAGCTGTCTGGGGATCTTGAACGTGCACTGACATAGCACAGCACCCGCACGTATCTTCGCCTTGCTTCCACCGAAACACAGCCACTGGCGGTCGGATTCGAACCTTGGTACTCCGATACAATAGCCGCATACCTTAACCCCGGCGTCATCGCGGTGGTCTATTTTTTGTTAATAAATTTGTATCAATTTTTGGGGGAATGGAAGGCATGATATATCCCTTCTCTGTGGACACATACACTTCTCTGATGTACACATATCGTCGATTCTAATCCCTATCTCAAACTAGCTTTCAACGTTTTTTTTTTTTTTTGTACGCAAGCTTGCCGTAAGGCATATTATAGAAACTCATGTAAATGGTTTTCCGTGAGGAACCGGAGCAGGCTCCCGCTCTTAGCGTTGTCGGTGAGCCATTTAGAAAAGTCCTCTTCCCTTGTTGTGGTTAGTCCCACTTCGCGCAGAATCTGTGTCCTTGATGCCCTTGTCCCTGCACAAGTCCACAGCAGGTGGCGAACATCCACTTCTGCAGCTGGTGTGTGACCCGCAGATTGGTGGTGAACGAGAATCGAAACATTTTACGCTATCAAACAAAGATTGCGTTACAAGTTTGACAAAAAATAATTCGCGTAATTTTTTCTAATTTGGGTTACGACGACGGCAACGTATTGTCGGCCGAACGAGCTGTATATGTTTCACACTATAGTAGCGCAAAGCCAGTAGCAGAGGAATAATTTGTTTCTTGCTACCAGTTTTGCATCTTATCTTTATTGTCAAAGGTGTAATTTTCGAGCATGCACCCTCAGTAATAAGTGCCCTGGTGAGCAGCGTGACGCTGCTTAGATGTGGAAGCTGAAGTGCATGCACGTCTGAAAATTAGCGAGAAGAGTCGCGGAGAAGTGCTCTTGCTTTCGACATCGTTGTTTTTGCTCTGATTTTCAAACCACGCTCTCGAAAGGTTTTTCCCTTCGATGCTGTCGATTGTCTTTTGGCCCAGCAGTCTCGTGTTTTCTGCGCCAATCTGGAGAACTGTCCCTTATCACTGCCCTGGTCACCTCAAGTATGATGTGACCCTCCTCATGGCCGAGAAGCGAGGGGACACCAGCATAGCTACCTCATTGCTTTTGGCCACCTCCCAGTGTAGGAAGGTGCGTTATGTTGGCTGAGCAATAACCCTCGGACGACGGGGACCGTTGGGAACCACATACTAGACTCGAACGTTTGTAACGAGTGTACATTTCACTCGCGAGGAGTGTAGAATTCGCACTTGTGTGGTGCAGGGGTAAAATGCTGGACGACTGTGGGTGGTGGTGGTGGTGGTCGTAAAAGCATTTATTGTAAACTTTCAGGAGGTTTGTTTGGCGCGGAGTCTTAAGGGCCTCAGCCTTACAATACTGGGTGGAGTCCCTAGTCAGGCTCCTCATTGGCAGTTGCCGCCGCGCGCGAACGCCGCTTTAAGGCCCTTTGGGCCTGTAGGTCGCAGCAGCCGACCACGGTCGCCTCCCAGTCCTCCCGGGAAGGGTTAGGGATGGGGGAAGGGATGGGTTCTGTTGGCAGGCCCATACCATGTGGTAGGTGCCAGCCACCTCTCCACAGTACTGGCACTGGCCAGTGAATTGGGAGTCAACATGAGTACTGCCGGGCACAGAATCATGTTGGTGAAGAGGTGCTGGAGTAGCCTCTCGTTCGCTTTTCCCAACCCTTTGCATGGGTTAGGGTATTTGCGATGTGAGTTTTCATAGAAAATTAGAATGTCTTTGAATGTGTAGGCTGGATAGGAATCGACGCCCTCAGCCGATTCGAGTCCCGAGAAAACTGCCCGGAGAGAAAGTGCGCGGGCGGCTGCGTCAGCTGCCCCGTTCCATGCAAGACCCATGGTGGCTAGGAGCCCAGACGAGATATCGGGACGCGGGATCCGTGTCCCGACTGCAATTTTTATATATTCTGTAGTCTAAGGGAGTGGTCCACCTTTGCGCGACGTTCCGACAAGCCCCTCGTGAGTCGGTGATATATATAGAGGTGTGGTCTGAGGCGGCGAGGGCAATGACTACCTCTTCAGCGAGTGTTATAGATTTGGCCTTGAAGGGAAGGACATCGACTGTGTTCCCGTTGTGATCGACTGCGGCCGTATACCAGCCCCCCGAATGGGGGCTCAAGGCATCCACATAGAAAACACCTGATTTATTGCCATAATGGCTGGCCAAGGCTTCCGCCCGCGCCAGGCACCGCCCATTAAGGCCTTCTCGTGACATGTTGGCGGGGAGAGACCGCACTCTGAGGGCGCGTCTCCAGAGTTATGGGATGCGGAGCCTATCCTCTGTGAAGTGTTTATGTTGAAAGGCGGCGGCCCGACGCTGTCTGTGTGAGGCGGGTACATTGGTTCATCAAATGTGCTTCCCGAAGCTCCCTGAAAGTGTTCACCACCGCTAGGGCCATGAGTCGACCGTTAGAGATGGAGATTGGGAGGTCAAGGGTACGTTTCATGATTTTGCGGAGGATCACCTCGAGGATTTCCTCTTCGTGCTTTCTGCAAGTGGAGGTAAGGAGTCGAATACAGGATTCGACTGGTTACGAAGGCGTTTGCCAGCCACAAGGCATGCTTACTTCGCAACTCCCCGCGTTTTTTAGACACCCGGAAGACCACAAGGTCCACCTGGTCCCCACCTGGCGGAGCTTGGCTAGTGTTGTGTCAGGGCGTCTGTGGTGATGGGTGAAGAGACCGAGTACTCTGAAACAGAGAAAGAGGAGCCGTAGTGGAGGGCTACGGAGTAATTTCGACCACCTGGGGATCTTTAACATGCGCTGACATCGCACAGCACACGACGCCTCTTCGTTTCGCCTCCATCGAAACGCAGCCGCCGAGGTCGGGTTCGAACCCAGGTACTCCGGCACAGTAGTCGGGCGTCTTACCACTGCACCACCCCGGCGGTATTGCATGGTGCATCTTGGAGAGAGGCGGAGATGCACAAACTGCGATATCTGGGGGGAACATTCAAGGCCACAACGCCGGGCATAGCGGTCCACTATGCTCGCCGCTGTTTGCAGGCAGGTTTCAATGTCGCCCACGCTGCCTTGCGTGGCCCAGGGGGTGATGCCGTCGGCGTAGAGCGCGTGCTGCACGCCTTTGACCTCAGCCATCTGGGCCGGCAGACGCATCATGGCAATATTAAAAAGCAGCGGGGAGAGAACTGCTCCCTGAGGTGTGCCCCGCGTTCCAAGCATGAATGGTCAGTGTATTTTGATGCAGGATTGTAGGTCTGTAATGAATTATTCAGAATACCCGGGTTCGATTCCGACCGCTGGCGGCAGCATTTCGATGGAGGCGAAACGATGTGATGTCCGTGTGCTGTGCGATGTCAGCGCATGTTAAGAGCCCCAGGTGGTCGAAATTACTCTGGAGGCCACCACCACAGTGCCTTTCACTCCTAACTTCCTCCATTTTCCTACGGTGCGGTCTAGGTGTCCACAGAGCAAGTGTGACATATACTGCACCTTTCTTTTCCTGTGAACCAATTATTAGTTTTGAATCCCGCTTCAGTGTACTGACTTCTTGTCGGCAACTTACCTTGTAAAGCACTTCAGGCGACAAGGCAACGTCCATGATGATGTCAAGGCCGCAAAGAGACAGCATTTTGGCACCCAGAGCAGCACCTTGGGTGGCAATCCACACCCCTGCCAGCCACAACACGAGGAATAGTAACGCTGAGTATCTTTACGTTCCGCTAATGCAAGGTGCACACTAATATTTGAGTCAACATTGATAATCAACAAGTTTCCGAGGTCGATAAGGTGCTTATACTGGACATCATTATTCAGAACAATGGTAAGAGTACTGCTACTATTACTAGGCTCGCAAACTCAGTCCACCACGCCATGAAACTGATTAGACGATTTGCGAACCGTCACCGGGGAATGCGGGAGCATGACCTCCGCCGCCTTATGCAAGCTTTCGTGATGAGTTGAGTGGTGCACTCCCTTCCATACTTGTTTCTTTTCAAGGTGGTGGAAGAAAAAGTAAACTCACTAATAAGGCAAGCCTACAAAACGGTCCTCAATTTCCCCAGACACACGACGAATGCCCGTCTGCTCTTTATGGGGGTTCACAATACCCTAGATGATTTTATCTAAGCCATTCGCACAACACATGTTGAATGCCTATCATCCACCACAACAGGGAGGCATATTATCTCTTCCCTAGACCTCAACCCTATAAGCTCCCCTAGACCCATACACTCTACCCTGGGAACAATTGAATCCACTCCCGAAAAACGTACACCCGGTCCACCATCTAGCTCGGCGAGAGGCCAGAGCCGCAGCGCTACACAGACACTATCATGCAGATACCAGTGCAGTCTATGTGGACGCCGCAGAATATGCTACTCGTCAAGCCTATGTCTTGAGCGTGGTTTCCAAAACATTTCACCCTATAGTTTCTGGTTCGATTAAAGCTGCATCCTCGTTAGAGGCAGAAGAAGCCACAATTGCCTTGGCAATCTTCTCAACCACTGCCACACTAATCTTTAGTGATTCAAAAACAACAATTCGCAATTTCGCACGATGAAGGATTCACACGCCTGCTTTCAAAATTCTCAATTCTATTCAACCCTTGACCAGATCAGTTGAACTCCTATGGGTAGCTGCTCACGCGGGCAATCCTGGGAATGAAGTTGCCCACAACAGAGCTCGGGCGTACATCAATCTAGCAGGGCCAGCTACAGACCCAGGCAGTGCACGCAAACGACTGGTTACCTATAACGAAGTTACTCTCCACTACAGGGTGCAACGACTCCAATATCCGCCCCACGCCAATCTCTGAGCAGCAATGAAAATTGACAGTTGAACATGTCCGACATTGTCGGTATCAGTAAGCCGCAAGATACGAACAACCGACCTGCAACTACGGAAATATAAGTTGCGCGTTTTCGTTATACGCAATCAGGCAGCACGGTTCACCTTTTTTTTTTTGTGTACTGCAGCATGTATGCCCCCCCCCCCCCTCCCCCCTTCTATGAGCTCTAAGTTTTTGTCAGCTAAAAGGGGAACTTTGTCCACAATTTTCAACTGCTTTCATCTTCAGAGGACCTATACGTATTCTATTCTTGCAAATTATTTAAAACAAATCTTATCTATAAAAGCCTTCAGTGGATGTGGCGAATACTCACTCTACTACGCCCTTTCTTACAATCATTTTCCAGTGATTACACAGGAAGGCAGGTGGGTAATACTACAGTACAATAGTTGTATGCCGCTGAGGTGCATTTCATGTCGAGTGATAATTAGGATTACGTACGTACCGTACCTTCCTCCGCATTCTTGGAACCTCCCAGAGCGCACTACAACTACGTTTAACGCAGTTGAAACAATCAGAATGGGCCACTGCTTTGTGGAAATCATTCTTCACTTCCGTTTCACATAGAAGGTTAAATAGGAAAAAAAAAACTAGGGATGTTAAATCAGGTATACAATCCACAATACACGCCTAGGCACACTTACTCCACGACCGGCTTTAAACGTCGCCGCCAAAGTAATATGCTTCCTCTACACGGACAGTAAAAAAAGGTATATAACAACAGGCCGAACCAATCAAACAGTATCAACGTCAAAATTGGGCCTTGAGCTCGAACAGCTCACCAAACAAGTACGGATCGCATGCCTCGAGCCATTGCCTGGATTGATGCTTGAAGTTGCTGTTTATTCTGTTTTCATCAAGGAGTGATGAGAGTAAAGGAAGAAAGTCAAGAAACTGTGATGCTTTGTGCCTCTCATTGCTGCGTAGCAGTGATAAAGAAAGTTTTTCCGAATTCGTGTCTCTAAGCCCTTCGGTGGGTGGGGTCCTTTTGCTTTGGCTCTATTGGCGACTTGTACAATATTGATGGTGCCAATCACTGCAAAGGCAGGCGGCACGCACAGAACCTCGTATTTGGTTGCCTTTGATATTACTTTGATTACTTTGATACCAGAGTTCCGACATGAAAATAAATCACAAGCGCTACTACATGGAGTTGGCATATATGCAAGATCTGCTGAGTGCCATTACTTTGTAGTCCTCCATTACGGCGTCTCTGAGTCGCTTTGGGGCGTTAAACCGCACAAACCAAACAAATCGAAAGGGATATCAGTAAAACCAGTGTTTATAAATCCTCTGAAGTATAGTGGTAATTTTTATCAAGTGCTTTTCTCCAGAATATGTAGCGTCAAATACCTTGTTCGTACTAACGGAGGGAAATCGATCAAAGTTTTCCACCTCAACGCCCGGTCTGTTCATTCAAACCACGATGATATAAGTATGCTTTTAGAATAATGTGGAATCAGTTTTGAAATGATAATATTCAGTGAAACGAGGTACAATGATAGTCCCGATTTTCTAGTTTTGACTGTTACTATCATCAGAGTTGAAAGATCATTGCACGCGAGGAGGGGGTGATGCATTACAGACCATGTCCCCAGACTTCGAAAAGTTTGGGGAATATTCATTATAAACGACAACTTCGAGGTCATTTGCGTAAGTACAGGCTGAAATTTGTTGGGGATAATATGCTTCCCTCCTAACAGAAACTTATCGGAGCTTTTAGAATTTTTATATTATATTTCCCCATGCAATTTGCGCATGAAATGAAGTAATTTGCGACGGTGATTTTAACGTTGACATATCTAAAACTCCAACACCAGCGGAAACATTCCCGTCTGTACTTGAATGCAACAGTTTCCGCAACGTAATCACCACTGCCACTTCCACTTCATCACTCTTTAATATGTTTTTTTTTTAAACGTACAGCAAGAGAACACAATATCGGGAGTGTTATGTCCAGAAATAAGCGGCCACATGGCCATATATTCATAGTATCGAAGCGCAGTAGCCTTACAAAGCGTAAGGAAGCCGACGGATTTTCATATGCAGATATCTAGCCCGCTACGTTAAAAACTTTGAGACAAAAGGTGTGCCAAACTGACTGGAACGATTTTTGAAGATCAAGGACACAAATGATTGTTATAAAAAAAATTCTAGGTATATATGCGGAACATTGCTTTGAATCGTTTTCTTTAAATCTACACCATCAGACTACGTGGTCACGCAAGCCATGGATAACAAGACACCTTCTTGAGAAAATCAAAAGGAAGATTGAGGTATATCCCTATTTTCTGCAGTCACGAGACGCGAGTAAATGGTTAGAATACTAAACGTTTCGAAAATATCTGAATAAATAAAAAAAAGCAAGATATGAGTACTACTACCACATATTTGACAAAAACTGTTTACAAAGTGACCTCTTGTAAAAAAAAATAAACTGCAGATTAATCAGGAAAGCAGGGCATTCCAGTATCGACAGCCTGAAAATAAAAGATGCGATATGGTAAAGGAGAACGAACTTGCGGACCACTTAAGTAAGGTTTTGCTGATGCAGGAACCCGCGATGATAACGATGAAACTCCCACAATCATCCCAATGAATTCACATAAATCATTTTTTCAACCCACGTGTATTTCAGAGGTTACAATACATTTCCAGAGCCAGAAGAACATCCACAGCAAAGATGCTTATTGCATCGAAATCAGGCCAATCAAACATGTGCTAGATATCATAGCACCTGTATTAACGCACATTTTCATCACCGCATTGTCAACATGCGTTTTGTAAAAATATGAAGGTTGCGAACGTGACAGTCATACACAAGGGGGAGACAGGAACAACGTCACTAACTGCCGGCTTGTCTCTATACTTCCAGTATCGAGCCGTAGTGGAGGATTGCGGACTAATTTCGGCCATCTGGGGATCTTTAGCGTGCACTGACATCGCACAGCACATGAACGCCTCCCCGTTTCGCCTCCATAGAAACGCAGCCGCCGTGGCCGGGATCGAACCCGGGCACTCCGGCATAGTAGTCGGGTTTCTTACAAGTTACCATTGCACCCCCGCGGCCGCACGAACACCGATAAGAGGCAAACGATGAGAGGCAAATGATATGAGATTGATTGAAAAACTATTTACCACAAGAAGAAGGCGATCACCACCGCCTCCAGACGTAGACGTGGAAGACGGGGGCTGCCGCGTTAAAGGCTGGCTGGCAGGCCTTGGCCTATGGCAGCCTTCTCCGCCAGGTGGACGATGTTCCGCTGGAGATCAGGGTCCGAGCTTTGCAGCAGGGTCTCCCAGTTTTCTCTACTAAGTATATTTTTTCCCACCTCCGGAGTGTGCGGACCTTCCCATATTATGCGGTCGAGGCCTGTCCCTCTCGCCCCACCATCACAACATAGTCTCATGGTCTCTGGAGGAAGGGAAGGCTTTTGCCATTCTCCTCTACATCTAAGGCACCCTCTGTTTTTTTACGCCCCGTTGAACTGACAAGCCACGTTCGTAACTTTTGAAGTCGACGTACTGTAAAGTTTCACAGAAACTTGAAGCTGGGACTGCAGCAACGTTCTCGTTGCAACTGTGTTCGTTGTTATAAGTACAGATTATTAGTAAAAGAGCACTGCTGACCTCGTTCCACTGCTCGACTGCCAATTGCCTTTAACTTGCGCGCTTGCAGCGGTCGAGCCAGAGCTGTTGCCTGTTGGCACAGTCGGGACTTCCCACACTAGAGATCACTGTCAGCATAGGAACGCAGTGCATTTAATGACTATTGTCGGCTGCTTAGTAATTATAAATATTCATTAAATGTCATCCATTGCTAATTCCTCTTTAAAATGTATAGCTGATTTCAATGAGATAGTGTAAAGCCCTCCCCTTTAGTGGCTTGACGCACATGCAATTTTACATGCAGCTGTCGAAAACAGTACCATAACGGGCGGGTTCTCTCGCGATCACAAATAAATGCGCGTACGTATAGCTGGTTGTATTCTATATATTTCAGCTTTAAGCCGGCGGAGTAGCCTGCATAGCGCGAACGGCGCTTGTCCTTGAGCCAGTGTATGCATACTCCGGATCGTCCGTAATCATCACAATGTAGCCCTGCTTCGTGTGGCTATGAAAGACAGCTGTAGAGCCGAAAAATGAAATTGCTAACTTGTCCGTGGCACCCTACGACGCAAGCTTCAACAGCAGCCATGACGATGTTTCGAGACGGAAGGGCCCATGGTAAGATCGATGCCGTATGCTTAGAACATTTCGGCGGAAGGCAGCCGCAGCGCTTTTTTTTAATGTTAGGCTACTACCAGTTCACAGTGGTGTCCATGATACATGACGAGTCTTCTGACACTCACGAAAGGGCAGAAAGAAACGCGAGTCAATGTAGAAAGCCTCCGACAGCCCACGTTGTACAACCCGCTCAGATTTTTCTTGGCCACCACGAGGAGGCGCCACCCTATTTAAACCTCCAGCCCAAGGCTGTCCATTTCTTGCGATTGGTTGGTTGTACGACTTCTATTTCCATCGGAAGTGGGCGTCCTCTTCCCCGCCCTCAGCACGCGAGCTCACGCGGATGCGTAAGTGCGTGAGTGCGTGAACGGTTCTTTGCCTCGCGAGGCCAACACGGGTTTTGCGCAATAACTACAATTCGGCGCTCGTTACTTATTTCCGTGTGTTTTAGTCACTTTTAAAGGCATAATATTGTCCTTTGTCCTGGTGCAAATTATAAATTTAGAAATGTGTTGCTCGCGCTTTGGCCAGTAGAAAGATTTAGAGCATTCGGCTCACGACAGATGCACATTAGGTTCAGAAGTCGCAGTAGCCACCTGTGTCACGTGGGGATGTCACTAGCATGGCTTCGAATGCTGGCGGAGTGAGAGGCATACTTACTTGGTGCTGGGTTTCCAATGATCATAAAGGTTGGAGCCCCGTGTTGAGGCTTGCCATTGCACTTTGGTTTGCTGACGCACGCCACTTCCCCAAACCGGGGAAGGTGGGAGCATTCAATTTTTGGTAGTGGGGCTAGGCGTACGCGCCGGCCCCTGCCTGAAAAATGTCCAAAATCAGATCATCTATAAGGTTTTATATTGAGTGTTGTCCTTGCACTCCGGTTTGCAGCCGAAAGACTTTTTAGGCTCACGGCGCGTCGGCAGAGTTACCGCCGGACGCATGCCAGCCGGATAATGACAGAGATTGGCAGAATGATGAGTAATAACGACTTGTGATCACCCAAATATCTACCGACGACTTGTAACGACTACAATTGATTAAAAATGTCTGAAAATACTTAGTAATGAGTAGAAACGTTTAAATTAACTACTAGTACTACTATACTATACTAGGGTTTCGCCTTTTGCGCTTTAGGATGTATCTTGAAACCCTGTATTTTAAGGCGAAGGCCATTAATGCCTCATCGTAGTCGACAGAAGGTTGTCAGCTGAAGGTTATCAGCAGAGGTGTCACGCTTTTGAGAGCGATAGTTAACAATAAATTAATAAACCTTTTCTCCACCAGGAATCAAACCTTCATTCCTTGGATCCCCAGCCCACCGCTTTACCAACAGCGCTACGCCCCGGATCGTGAAATTCTCTTCATAATTCCCCTTGTCTACCGTGAGGATGATAGCGGGATTCCGCGTGACAGACACTGCGCCTTTCCTTTCCTGTAAACGAATTATAGAACGCCGGAGAACTTTGATGCGTTCAATGAAATGCAAATTGTGTTCGACAAGGGGCGCGTGATGTATCGTGACGACAGGTCATGACAGCACCAGGCAGGTGAAGGGTGGCTGTTCCTGGCCGTGCGGGGCTGGGGCGGTGGGTCGGCGCCAGCCACCGAATTTTTACCTGTTGTAGGCCGTCATTGCACCCGCCACCGCTTAAGTGGTGGACGACGGCTGTTGCGGCTCGCGTCTTTCTCTCCCTCTTCTTTTTCTTTCTTCTATACTTTCTTTTTCTGTCCGCACGAGGCAGCGGAGGTGGCTCAGCTACAGAGCCAGTAGCAGGCCCATGCATTTTCTTTTCCTCCTTCCTACAGCCGCCACAACAACAATTCATGCATATACGAAGTTGACCCCGCCGGCCAACCAATTAGATGTCCGTGCCGTGCATTTCGTTTGCCGCTTCCTCGGACGCCGAAGGGGGAGGAAGGAGGTGGTGAAAGGTGGCAGTTCCTGGCCCTGCATGCAGGGCTGGGACGGTAGGTCAACGCCGGCTGCGGTGGGGGCTAGCCATCCACTGAATTTTATCTGTTGTGGGCCGTCATTGCACCCGCCACTGATTCGGTGGTGGACGACGGCTGTTGTTGCGGCGCGCGTCTTCCTCTCCCTTCACATTCAACATTCCACATTACTAGAGGCACCCACACCATACACCTCCTGCTGCGCCAAATCAACCAGATCACCCATCTCATTCGTCGCATTTCTAGCCGCAATCATGGCCTCAAGGAAAAAAAAAACACTTTGACTTGTAGGCGCCCTTATCGTTAGTCGACTAACCTACCACCTCACCTACCACCAGATCGCCAAAACACAACTCAATACACTTAATGTCCTACACCGCTCAGCCGTTAAATCTGCCCTCCATTTACCTCGTCATACCAGCACGATTCGGTTGCTTCAATTAGGCATACATAACAAATGTTGAGGAGATAATAGAGGCGCACCTCTCCAGCCAACAACGTCGACTCCGCACAACACCTACAAGCACTCATCTCCTGCGCTTAATGGGCTACAATACCCCTGATCCCTCACCTCACACTCATATAGCCATCCCTCCGCATCTGCGGAGCCTCCTCGAGCTCAAACCCCTCCCAGGAAATATGGATCCCGAACACCACAAGGCCGTCGCGCAGCCCGTGCCTCATATTTTTCGAAACAGTACTCTACACGCCAGGACATCATCTACACTGATGCTTCCCACAGTCTGGACATTCCTCACATCTGAACGGCTGTGTTCACGGACATTCACCGCTCGACGTTCAATGCCGCCTCCATCCACTGCACTAGCATCGCCGAGGCCGAATGCTTGGCCATTACACTCGCTATTGCACACATCAGTCAGTTGCAGACTCAGCACACCACAATATGCACAGACTCCCAAACAGCATACCGATATCTCCTGCGAGGAACCCTGCCACACTCATCAGCTAAAATATTATCTACTCTACCTACCCCTCCCGATCCCATCACCATCACATGGGTTCCTGAGCACGAGGACATCCTCGGAAATGAGCGCGCTCCTGCGTTTGCCCGAGAACTAAGCTTCCGGGTGCCGGCGGATGGCCTCCCCAAACCTTCATTATACACACCGATCGAACCTCTTGACTGCACTAAAATTGTTCACTACTATCATCGTTGCCGTGCCACGTACCCGCCACCACATCACACGCTTTCTCACATCGACAGCACATACTGGCGACAACTCCAGACACATTCGTTCCCATCTCCTCAGTTTCCCCTCGTGTCCTATAAAACCAACATGTGTGGTCTTCGTGAAGCACAAGTCTAATATCCAAGTACTGAATCTGTGCATTTTCTGGTTGCTCAAAGATGAACTCAAGCCCCGGATGTGCTTTAGGGAATGGTGCCACAATGCTCTCAACCTTGCTCTCGGTGTAATCTTTATACGGCAGGCAAACCAAAAATTCACCGACATATCGAAATGCCTTAGCAACTCCAGCTTCATTCATGTGATTAAAACATGTCCTATTCCTTTCCTTTTTCCTTCCTTTTTCCTTTTTCCATTCATTTAATCATTCATTCATCCTTCATTTCATACCCTACGATGCCCTGAGGCAATAAATATCGACTGAAAAAAAAAAAGTGTTCTTTTACACTTGGCAAGGAATAGGTAACTCAATATAGGAGCAGTTGAAGATCCTATGCAAGTTACATCTTTTTGCTCCAAAACACTTCCCTCAAACTCAACATACAAGGATCGGAGGTAGAGCTTCAATAGACCTAAAAACCCGTCAGTGCTCATTACACTTAGAATTCTGAAAGTTCACTGCACCGTAGACATCTATTGCTTCTTCGACAGCGAGGATGGCCAAATGCTGTGGAATGTTGTAATACAGATCCTTTGCGTCAACAGAGAAACTCTTGATAGGCGGGGCCTGTTGAAAAAATCCAATCAGCTCATCTGAATTTCTCACCAACAAGGGGTCTTCTATTGCGAGACAATTCATGTACTTTTGGAGAAATGAAGCTTTGCAGTGCTGCCGTGTGAAACGGTCCTCCACGATGAGTCGGAAAGGGTTTCCCTCCTTGGTGTCCTGACAGCAAAGAATGGTGTCAGGGTCAGCTTCTTGATTCCCTTATTATCCTTGGTTAATGCTTCCTTGCCCACTTCTTGGAAAATATCAGCCGCTTGTTTACGGGCTAAATAAAGCTGTTTCCTGGAGATCTTTTCGACTCGAAGTTTTTTAAGATCCCTTCCTTCACCTTGGCCTGGTAATCATCTTTGTGCATGATGGCAAACTCTCCCGTCTTATCAGTGAGAATCACTTGCAGATCAATAGCTCTTTGTGGACTGGGCTCCCTTTTAGAACCTCGACCTTTTAAGAACGCAGAAGCAGCCTCCCCACCTTGGTACAGGCAAGCTTCCCTATCCTCTTCGTAGACTTTTGAGACCATCTTGTGAGCCATGCTCAAAATATCAGCAGCGTCAACCTTTCGTTGCACCGCATACTTAGGTCCATTATTTAAAACATCAAGAACATGCTTGGGAATAACCTGATCTGTGAGATTGGCACCCCCACTATTTCTCTCAGCAGGATCTCTTTCTTTCCTTGGAAGCTTATTCAAAGTATAATTCCACCACTGATCCGCAATTTGGTCTGCAACTTCAAGAAAGAACTTTGTCATACCTCTGATTGCTGAGGACCAAGGTAGGTGCTACACACATTCTCGATGGCGAGCTTGTACATCCGCACCTGGCGCCATGTCTCTGAGCGTAGAATCTTGCAGACCCTCCACGACGATCCTTGTGTTGGAGCCAAGCGTCCGAATACCGAAGTAAGGATCGAAGATGTCAGTCCTCTGTTCAGCCCATACGTCAAAGCACCAGTCCTCGTCTTTGCTTCTGCTATGTAGTCCATGAGAACACATACTTGGTGAAGTGGAGATAATGAATATATAGAAAGGCCCGATGTACGAAGCTTCACTTCTTGTGCTTGTGTTTCACGAAGACCACACATGTTGGTTTTATAGAACACGAGGGGCAAAAGGCCTTCTTCCATACGAGTCCGGTCATACTAAGTTGATTAAGCAGGGGCTGGCTGTCTCGTGTTTACGGCAGGCGCTGATCAAATCCTACCCGCACTTGATGGGCGACAGTGCACAACATGCAGATCGAGATGTTGAAACGAAGCGGATATCAGAGGAGCATGCTGATATCTGCGGCTGAAAGCTGTTTGAAGAATATGCGATCCCAAATAAGAGAACGCAAATAGACTGAAAAGAGAAGACAGGTTGTTGTCCTGCGCTACGTACATGGCATATCACACAGTATTAAGAAGATAGCCAGCCGATTCGAAATTAGGCTCGTGCTATCCGCACCAAACAAGTTAAAAAGTATGTGCAGGAAGGCGAATGAAACGAGAGAGACTAAGGAAGGATGCGGAGTACTACACAGGGAACGGTTTGTCAGATGTCGCACGGGTGTCGTGTACAAGATCCCCCTGGCATGTGGGAAGGCCTATGTGGGGCAAACAGGCCGATGCACCAATGAAAGGCTAAGGGAACACAGAAATTTGTGTGCCGCATTGTCTGCTCCAGGAAACCTGGCGACCCATTGCTCTCGTTGTAAAGCGGATGACGATCAACATGACTTGAGGGGCACCCATTGTGTACCAAGGTTCACCGAAACCAAGGTGCTGGCAGGCGCAAAAGGCAGTTTTAAAAGAGAGATTATTGAAGCATTCAAGATGATTTCGGGGAAAGAAGGGCAATGCGTGAGTGTTCCGTCGGTGACGGTCAACAGCAAGGAGGTGATACTTCTCCTTTTGGACAATACGACAAGACATTTGGACAATGTGACAATTAGTTAGACCTAATTGGTCATTATTTTCGTTTTATTTTCATTATTTTTGCGGAATATTTTGTTTACTTCTTCATATTGTAATCCCACGTTTTTTGTGATGCATTATCTTCTTCATACCACAAAAACAGGCAGTTGGTAGTGAGCGCATCATCTGTGTTAACGTCTTGGTTTAATTATCTTGTATGTGTATTGTACTCGCCAGTTAGGGCTGGAACAGGTGGGTCACCGCCGCTTGCGGCGGGGGCCAGCCTGCCACAGAATTTTTATCAGTTGTAGGCCGTCATTGCACCCGCCACCGTTTCGGTGGTGGACGACGGCTGTTGTTGCGGCGCGCGTCTTTCTCTTCCTCTTCCTTTTCTCTATTCTCTATTTTCTCTTCTGTCCGCACGAGGCAGCAGAGGCGACTGTGCCGGAGTACCCGGGTTCGAACCCGACCTCGGCGGCTGCGTTTCGATGGAGGCGAAACGAAGAGGCGTCGTGTGCTGTGCGATGTCAGCGCACGTTAAAGATCCCCAGGTGGTCGAAATTACTCCGTAGCCCTCCACTACGGCTCCTCTTTCTCTCTTTCCACTTTCACTCCCATCTTCCTCCCTTCCCTTGCGGCGCGGTTGCGGTGTCCACAGAAAAACAAGTGAGACAGTTACCGCGCCTTTCCCTTCCTATAAATAAATAAATCAGGCAGCAGAGGCAGCTCAGCTACAGAGCCAATAGCAGGTCCGTGCATTTTCTTTTCCTTCTTCCTACAGCCACAACAGGCAGCGGAGGTGGCTCAGCTACAGAGCCAGAAGCAGGCCCGTGCATTTTCTTTGCCTTCTTCCTTCAGTCGCAACAACAATGGAAGCCTGGATCGGACGCTGGGGGGGGGGGGGGGGGGTCAGCTTCGTATATAGCTTCGTATCGCCTGGTAAAGTCATGATCAGTCGTGACCTTATCGTGATGTCCCTGCTTGCCATGACGTCCCAGCTGATGACGTCATAGTCAGTCATATCTGGGTTTTATCTTCATCACAGTCTATATTACTAACTACCACTACCATTATCGATCACTATCTGCCACTAACTAGCGGTGGCGGTCTCCATGGCAATGATGCTAGACAAGGAGAACTAATGTACGTTTCTCACGTGCCCGGCGCAGCTGTCAGGATGATTGACCGCTATAGAGGGACAGGACGCCGGACGCGGTCGTATGAGGCACTAAAGTATTTCGCTTTAAATTGTAAATTGGTTTAAGGAGAAGGAAAGGCGCAGGTTTCGGTCACACACCTTAGTGAGCACCGCAACAATAGTGATTAGACGCACTATGCTGGAACCACGCCGTATGGGAAAGAAGATAGGACTGAAGAAATAAACAGAGGAGATGACAGAAGGGTTGCGAGAGGCTTTTGGCCGCCTGATGATACTCACTCGGATATCGCTCACTATACAGACGCCTTTGCGTTTTGCGTCCATCAAAACCCTGACTCTGTAATCGGATTTTAAGCCGGGTACTCCGTGCCGGTACGCAGTTAAGTCTTAACCACGGAGTCCCTGCGGCGGGTATGTGCGTCTTGCTTACTTGCTTGCTTGGGAAACGTTTTATTTCCTGTGAGGACAGGACGCAAGCCGGCGAACTTAGTGAACTTCGGCCTCAGTTGGTCAGCAGCCCCAATCCGGGTCGCCGCAACTGCCAGCCGCCTCCGAGCGCGACGGGCTAGGGCCTTTTCCCATATGACGAGCTAGGCCAACCGCTGCAGCTGTTCCGAGAATTTATTAAAGCCCGGCATCAACAGTTCGCACCTCCGGCGAAAAAACTGATTGATTTATAGGAAGGGAAAGGCGCGGTAACTGTCTCACTTGTTTTCTGTGGACACCTCAACCGCGCCGTAAGGAAAGGGAGGAAGGTGGGAGTGAAAGTGGAAAGAGAGAAAGAAGAACCGTAATGGAGGGCTACGGAGTAATTTCGACCACCTGGGGATCTTTAACGTGCGCTGACATCGCACAGCACACGGACGCCTCTTCGTTTCGCCTCCATCGAAACGCAGCCGCCGAGGTCGGGTTCGAACCCGGGTACTCCGGCACAGTAGTCGGGCGTCTTACCACTGCACCACCCCGACGGGGCTACCTCCGGTGAAGGGGTAGTCAAAGGCCGAAGAAAGTGCTCTGCGACAGCTGCAGACCAACAATTTCTGGTGTCCAGCTTGCTTGAGAAATGTTTTATTCCCTGTAATGAGAGGACGCAAGCCGGCGAGGTTGGTGAACGTCGGCCTCAGTTGGTCAGAAGCTCTAATCTGGGTAGCCGCAACTGCCAGCCGCATCGCGAGCGCGACGGGCTAGGGTCTTTAACCGATGTCAAGCTAGGCCGACCGCTTCAGCTGTTCCGAGAAATTGACTGCAAAGTTCGACATCAGCGGAACTCACCTCCGGTGAAGGGGCTGCCAAAAGCCGAAGAAAAGTTCTGCGACAGCTGCAGGCCAACACCTTATCGTGTCCGGCTTGCTTGAGAAACGTTTTATTTCCTATAATGAGAGGACGCAAGCCGGCGAATTTGGTGAACGTCGGCCTCAGTTGGTCAGCAGCCACAATCCGGGTCGCCGCAACTTCCAGCCGCCTCGCGAGCGCGACGGGCTAGGGCCTTTTTCCCAATGACGAGCTAGGCCGATCACTGCAGCTGTTCTGAGCGGCATCAACGGTACTCACCTCCGGTAAAGGGGCTGTCAAAGGCTGAAGAAAGCGTTCTGCGACAGCTGCAGACCAGCACTTTCTGGTGTCCGGCTCAAGCTGCAAGATACGACTCAAACGTGAAACCCGAGCGTCCCCATTGCGAAGAGAGTCGTTGCTCTTTATCCCACATGGTGTGGGCATGTCAATCTAGCCCCCACTAAAGACGCTTGGGAGGCCTTCCTCCGCAGGTACATCTTTCAGCAGTGTTTTTTGCGCCTGCGCCTTCGTTATCTAAACGACAAAATAGACTGAATCATAGCCTCCTAGCTAGTTTGAACTTCAATGCATTTTGCAGAAAATTTGATGTTTTAGCTAGCTTGGTTGGTTGATAAGGGGATTATCGTCCCTAAGTGGCTGAGCTCTAAAGAACGTCGCACTAGAAAGCTCCTGACAATTTCGGAAATCTGGAATTCACTTAAAGTGCGCTGGCATTGCAAAGTATATTGGCGCGTGCGTTTCACCTCCACCTAAACGCGGTCACCATAGCAGGGTCCGGGGCTAAATAAGGAACGCAAAGCACGTCTCTTGCGGCTTACACATCCAATCGCGACGCAATGGTGACCACACTGACTGTACAGCAATGAACACACAGGTTTAGCACTAAATACTCGTTTTAATGTGACCGCACATGATACGTCAGTAAATAGAAAAACGCGCTAAAGCTTTCGTTAACTAGAAAAGTAGCTATACCGAAATTAAACCACTAAGCACTAATAGTAGCAGTTCATGGGATCCAGGTGGCCCACATATTCTAGAAACAGCTGGTTTACAAGAAGCAATTCAGCCACCGTGAGTGGCCGAGACGCAGGCACTACGGCGAACCACAGGCTCGGAGAAATGCTGTCTCTGGGCGAAGCATGTAGCGGGCACTTGAGCACGGCGATTTGCAGGTTGGGCGCCGGTCCAGCGATAAAATACGACAAGGCGCCCAATGTGCATTTGGTCGTCCACTGGGACTCCGGCGGATGCAGTGGTGCTGTCTGAGTAGCCAGCCCTTGAAAGGAGCGGCGCCGGTTGCATGGCCGCCACCGCAAAACCTAATCTTGTAGTAACCTCGACTGTGTAAGAGTGTAGACTCGGCTTGTTCGACTCAGACTGAGCCAGCACCAGCTTTATCACCCGCGAAGTCTTGTTCCAAGATGCTGGGTGGTACACCGTCGTTGGGATGGAGGCAAGGCTTGCTCGACACTGAGTCAACACCACCTTCGTCGCCCTCAATGCCTTTGTGCGATGAGGCTTGCTGGTAGACGAGCCAGCCTTCCATGAACGCGTCAGCACCGGAGCACTCTATGCCAAGGCCACGTAGCAAGCGTTCCAGAATACACAGCCAAAGATAACAAGCCGTGTCACTCACTCCAATTTGTTGCTGTAGAAACTGTAACGAAACGTCCATGCTGCCACCCAGGTTCGATTTGTGCCAAAAAATTCTGCAGGAGCTGTGCTATTGCGTAAAGCAGGTCTGCTTCCTCGAGAGCGATACACATCGCGTTCGAGCGAGGTGTTGGTCCTTGGAAGAAGGAAAAGAAAATGCACGGGCCTGCTACAGCCTGGCTCTGTAGCTGAGCTGCCTCGTGCGGACAGTAGAGAAAATAGAGAAGAAAAGGAAGAGGGAGAGAAAGACACGCGCCGCAACAGCCGTCATCCACCCCTGAAGCGGTGGCGGGTACAATGACGGCCTTCAACAGATTAAATTCGGTGGCAGGCTAGCCACCGCCGCAAGCGGCGGTGACCTATCTATCCCAGCCCCATCAGGGCCAGGACCAGCCACCCTCCGTCCCTCAAGCCATATAGTAGACAGACCGCCTGGGGATCTTTAATGTGCACTGACATCTCACAGAACACAGACGTCCCTCCGTTTCGCCTCCATCAAAACGCAGTCGCCGGCAGAGCGTAAAAAGCGGAGCACAGCAGCAGAAAGCGAGAATGAGAGTAAGCAGGCGAAGAGAGCAGCGGAGACGCCCGAGCAGAGAAAGGAACTGTCCTCGTCTCCCAGCGCTGTGATTCCATGATGTTCGAAGATATACTTTTCCCGGTTGGCATTCCAACTGCACAAGTAAAAGAGAAATTACGCTGTAGGCTACTCATTAATTTTGTTATTCTGTTTATAAATTTTGATGCAAAGTCCTTCTCTGCTGTGCAAGATCAGTTTTTAGGCTCTCTGTATCTGTTCTCGCTGCTGAATCTGATGATTACATGACTTACCACTGTTACACTGATGCGTGTTGTCTAGCTTAGCCTAAGTTTTCGCGCGGCGTTTAACATACTTACCTGGTGCTGAGTCTCCGATGATCAGGATGGTCGGGGCTCCGTATTGAGGCCTGCCATTGCACTCGGGCTGGCTGAAGTACGCCTCTTCCCCGAACTGGGGAGGCTGGAGCATGTAATTTTTGGTAGTGGGGCTCGGCGTTCGCGCCTGCCCCTCCAACATTATAATAAAAAAAAGCAGTACATTTAGTGGGTGACTCTATTTGAGAGAGATAAAACACAGTCCAAAGAGCACCTATCATCGGCCCAATACTGTAGCGGGAAATTCAGCGAATTTTTGCTGCCCACAGCTGTCTCTGCCGATTGAAGGCGCCCAGGGGGGTTATTTATTGCTTCATTGGTTCCAGGAATTGACCTCGGCAGCTCCCACTCGTTAATGTAAGCGCCATGGGTATTTCTGCCTTTCGCTCCCTCGTTTGCCTCTAGGGGACAAATGTAACGAGGCACCTATCTGACCTTACCCGACACAACCTTGTGAGGGCATGCCACTGCGTCCTCCTGACTAGCATAGAACTCCGTCATGCGCCACCTCCCCCTTCAGCCGGCCCCTCCACGGTCTTGAGCTCATTTCTCTCCCTTCTTGCTGATCCTTACGCGGGACCTAATTTGCCGTGCTTTGTTCTTGCTTTCGAAGCACCCTATCGGACGCACGTCGTTCTGTTTACACGCAGAACAAAGATGCATTTCAGTAAAAACAATTTTGAAAGGAATTTATCAAGTTTTGCTTTGAAATTTTTCCCTAAAGTAATTCATTATATAATTACTGGACCAGAAATGCAATTCATTACATTGCCAATTACCAGAAAAACTATTTCAGTAATTCAATTACTGCCATTTCTGATTATAACCAGATTTAAATAGGGTTTCCCGAGTGCTTTAACGCCCACGCCTAGCGCTGAAACGATCCGCATGATTATAACTCGTGTACCGCAAAAGTACACTTCTCTACTCTCTCCTACTCTTCGCGCTCCAACCCCCAAGGTCAATCAGTAGCGCGTTTGACCTTGAGCCGAGAGAGGCTATAGTGGCGGGCTAGAGAAATTTCGCCCACCTGAGTTTCTTTAACGTGCTATCACAACGTGACTAAACCAGGGGTTTAACAATTGCTTCACCTGCGCTTGGTAGCTCAGTATCGCCATTGTTGAAAGGCATGCCAGGTCGGAGTGCATCAACGCTTCGGCGCAGGCTTCAGGCTGATGTGTAGCCAGTTCAACAGAGCTTATGCTCGGATAACTAGGCTTTACACAGACAATCCTCCGAATTTTTAGTTTCCATATATTTTTTCTCAGTTGCCATCGCCGTTAAACGATTACCCACTAAGGCAGTTGAATCTTTTGCCTGGCTGTTGGCAGTGTCGCCAATATTCTGCGTCTTTAAGGAGCAACGGATTTTGCAAACGTGCCTCAGAATATCAGTTTCTGAGCGTTTCGGTGGAGGCGAAACGAAGAGGCGTCGTGTGCTGTGCGATGTCAGAGCACGTTAAAGATCCCCAGGTGGTCGAAATTACTCCGTAGCCCTCCACTACGGTCCCCCTTTCTCTCTATCCACTTTCACTCCCACCTTCATCCCTTCCCCTACGGCGCGGTTCAGGTGTCCACAGAGCAAGTGTGACAGATACTGCGCCTTTCCCTTCCTATGAACCAACCAACCAACCAACCAACCATGTTTGCTGTTCTGTCGCCTTCTGAGCACGTCCACAAATGTGGGACGCCGCTAGGGGGGCCAGGCAAATGCGAACGCGTTTCGCATGGGCTCTGTGAACTCAAGGTTTTTGACGAAACATTTCCCATTGAAGGACCAAGAAAACATCATCAACGGACGTATAACGTCGAAAGATTCACGTGGACGCCATTTTCAAGCCTGTGAGTGCGGTTTAACCAAACTTAGAGGATTTTGAAGTTGCGACGCGGCGGTGGCTCCGCTAAGCCTAACGCAGCCGATGTGGTGCCCGGCGAACACCGGCCGGAGAGCCGACAGCGGCTACGCCTAACCACGACATGGCCGCAGCACATCTCAACGGATCGACGCAGAACATCAATAGAACGCCGCCGGCCGGGGATCCGACCGCGGCTACGCCTAACCACGGCATGGCCGCTGCAAATCTCAACGGATCGACGCAGCATGAGTGGAGGACCTGAACTCTCACCAGAACACCCCCAAGACATGGAACTGGACGCCGAAGCAAGAAATGCAGCCACTAACGGGGTTTCCCCCTACTACACAAGAGACGAAACCCAGTGGCGCATTGCCGGAAACCTCCGGAAAGAACGAATAATGCACAGGAAGCTCACCTCTAACGGGGCCGACGGTCCGGACGCCCGAGAGTATTCGCCTGAGCAGGAACAGTCAATGCCCATGGTGAAAAACAGCCCCATAAGACCAAAAATTCGAGGCAGGAGAGTACCACCCCTGCCACGTGACGACTACAAGGTCATCATCAGACCATTCAAAGGCCTCGAGGTAGGCAACTTTAAAGCTACCGATTATATAAGAGCAATCGCCAATGAGTGCAGACTACAGGAGATTTGTGACCTTCGGATTAGGATACGATATGATTCGAATATTCTCATAGTGAGCACGCCCAACAGAGACGTGGTGGACGTACTCCGTACAAAATATGAGACAGCTAACCCTAGCTGGGAAAAACTACAATGTCAACACCTACGGCGCATTACCGGAGAATGTGATTCGTGGAGTTGTACACGGAATTGACAGAGAAACTTCGATCCAGGATCTGTTCAGATATACAAGAGTGAGGACTCAGGGGGTTCGAGCCGTATACGCAAGAATGCTGGGCAGTTCTGAGACCGCCATGTTTGCCTTCGAGGGGCCCCAGCACAAAAGCCTAATCATCTACTAATTCTCCTACAGACCAGCAAAGCAAGTATGCCGACTGTGTCACCAACTGGGACATAGAACCGACGTGTGCCCGACACCTGGACTTAGAGCCTGCACGAAGTATAGTAGGGTAAACCCGGAGGGAGGACATACATGCGAGACAAAATGCGAGTGATGTGGAGAAAATCACCCCACTGGCGACAGAGATTGCAAGAAGTTAAAGAAGACTCCGGAACCGCGTAGACGCAGGATCGACAACAATTCAGCCGGAGGTGGAGGTGGAGCGGCCAGGCGGCCACGATGGTTCAGCTCTGAGGGAGCCGAATCGGAAAGCAACTCCATCGAAACGTCCAGGTCAAGATCGAACTCGACCAGGCGAAACCAATCACCATCGCAGCAGACATCAAAGAAAGCGACGCTGAAGCCACGAAAGAAGAAACCAACTCAGGGCCAGCAGCAACTTCAGCATAGGCACATAAGATGGGCAGAAATCGCTTCTCCTAACGCGCAACTGACGGAACTAAATCTAAGACTGTAAACTAAAGGCTAAACTCACAGCCACAGAAGAAGAAAATAGGAAACGTAGGCTCAAAAACGTGAGCCTTAGAAAACTAAAACAAGCAAGCAACGAGACAAGGCAAACGCAGAAACGACACCACCCGCGACACAACCAACACCTACGACAAACGACTCACCTGAGGCACAACTAGAGACACTACTAAACCACACGATGCTCCACATACTACAACAGATACATCAAATGATGGAGCAACTCAATAGCCAAGGGCAGGTAGTAGTCCGTCTAGACGAGGAGAATAAGAGACGTTGCAAACGCCCCTCAGCCAGAGACGACAACCCCCGGATTCACGTCTACCGACAAGACAAAGACGTTAGCGACAGTGAATCACTAGCAAGTTATAATGGCCACAGCCACAACAACTAAACTGCAACAACTAAGGGTATTGGCAATGGAATTTCCGGGGCTTCAGGAGTAAAGCCGACTTCAAAATACACACCACCAACGTGAAAGGCAAACCAGATATAATCGCCCTACAGGAAACCAATGGTCACCCCGAAGTAATGGGCTACGATTCAGTTGTTAACAAAAAATTCAAGAAAGTCGCCATACTTGGCCGCAAAGATTTAACACTAATACGGCATGAGACAGAGAGGGCAACATAGAACACGTACTGGTCGAAATTATTCCGAAGAAAAAGGACGACTTGAGTACATTTATTCTGAACGTGTATAGCCCACCCAAGGACCACAAAGCGGACTTCGAACCCTTGGTTAAAACCACTATAGGGATGGCGAAGAAAAACCACGTAATCAAAATGGGAGACTTTAACACACGGCATAGGGCGTGTGGTTATATATAACCATGACTACCAGAAAGGAAACAACATAATAGAAATAATAGATCGGATGGAACTGGAACGCGCCACCGACTGCAGATACACCACCCGAGCAGGAAACAGCGTATCCAGGGGCGCCTGTCGAGACAACCCTTGTAAAAGAAATTGAAAATTAAAATTGGTCAAATACAGGCTTGAAATTCGGTAGTGACCATTACCTCCTCGAAATTACGCTAGACAGCGGAGTACAGAACGAAACACAAACAGGCCAAAATTACAAATTGGGAGGCCTTCCGCGTCTTACCTGTGTACGGAGAGATCGAGGATATAGCGGAATGAACGAACGCAATAAGCAACCACTACAAAGACAACACACAATCGATTTTGCGCACGGAGTAGTTCCCGGAAGTGGATAAACACCTACTACACCTGTGGGAAGCCCGAAGGAGTTTGACCAAGAGATGGTCCCAGCAAAAATTAAATAGGAAACTTTGAATAAGAATTAGCAAACTGAATTAAGAAATTTTGAAGTACGCCGCTCAACTGCTCAGCGATAATTGTGGACACATGTGTAACTCACTCGACGGAAAATTAGGAAGCGCAAAAATGTGGGCCCTGCTGAGACACCTCATAAACCCGACGAACTCCAAAAGAGAATGCGCGAAAACATTGGAACAAATCACACATGGGTTCGAAGGAACCGAAGAGGAACTAATAGCGAAACTCTGGAATCGATATATAGGAGCGAACCACGTCGCCCCTTGTGCGACGGAGTACACCGGGGAACAAAACATTAAGCTCGACGCCCCAGTCACGTGGGAGGAGGTTTATGCAGCAGCTAGATCATTCACAAGAAACACTTCACCGGGCGAGGACCAAATCAGCAAAGCAATTATCAGGAACCCCGGAGCCGGACACCTAAAAGAACTCACAAAATTCACAAATAAGCACTGGGAACTGGGCACAGTTCCGGAGGCATGGGAACATGCGGAGATAATCACGATACCCAAGCCTGGCAAGACACCAGCTTACCGTACCACAAACTAAACCAAGAGAAAATCAATCAAATTGACACCCAAATTAGGAAACCATATAAGACGCCGTAAATACCCGCTTCCCCACAAGACACAAGACATCAAGCAACTACCTGGTGGTGGTGGTGGTGGTGGTGGTGGTGGTGACAAACGTTTTTTATTGACCAAAAGGGGTGGATGGATCTATGAACATCCAGCCCTTACAGATACTGGGTGGGGCCCCTAGTACGGGACCCCAGTGGCTTGAAACAAACTCATACCCAAGTCGCTACATATACAGTAGGATTTGGCCTACGCAATACACTCCAGAACGCGTGTGGTGCGGACGCGGGATCGAATCCTGGCCTCAGCGGCAGCTTTTCGATGGAGGCGGAAAGCAAGGCGCCCGTATGCTATGCAATGTCAGTGCACGTTAAAGACCCTCAGGTGGTCGAAATTTCCGGAGCCCTCCACTACGGCGTCTCTCATAGCCTGAGTTGCTTTGGGACGTTAAACCCCACAAACCAAACCAAACCAAACCATCTTTCCCTGCCGGGGAAGACGGGGATTCGTGCGCCCGCGGATTAGATGCTGGCAGGTAGCCCTTGGCTTGTTGCGGCCTCTTCCGCCAGATGGACGGTGCGGTGCTAGATTGCAGGGTCCGCGCTTCGCAGCAGGGTATCCCAGGTTACTCTACTTGTAATATTTTGTCCAATCCCTGGCGTTACGGCACCCTTTAGGCGTGACAAAAAAAAGTGACAGATACTGCGTCTTTCCTTTCCTGTAAAACACGTCTTTTAATAATAATTAGTTCACAGGAAGACAAAGGCGCAGTGTCTGTCACACTTATTTCTGTGGAAGCCTGAACCGCGCCGTAAGGGAAGGGAGGAAGGTGGGAGTGAAAGTGGAAAGAGAGAAAGAGGAGCCGTAGTGGAGGGCTAGGGAGCATTTTCGACTATTTGAGGGTCCATGCAACCATGGTCCATGCAAGCAGCAAGGTCTAAAACATGAAGGGGCCGCCGAAGGAACATGTGGTGCAAGACGATCTGAGTTCAAAACTTCTTGGGAGTACTTAGTGGGATACCCTGTTGCGTCGGCCAAGGCGCAGTGGTGCCTGGCCACACTCACTGCCAAGGGGAAAGGGAGGATGGGTGTGATAAAGGGAAGAAAAACGCAGAAATTTCCATGGCGCGAGCATTATTGAACGCAATATGCCGATGTCGACTGCTGGGACTATGGAAGAAATAACCTGCTTCGAGGGACTTCAAACGGCGGAAACATACTCCGGACCAGGAAGACGCTGTATGGGCTCGCTGCCTATTTCTGTCTTGAGCGCAAAGTGACTAGTGAGCGATCATGGCTCTGTTTTTTGTTGTTTTGATGCCGTTATCTTACTTCGGTAATAGCCCACACTAAAGAGGGAGCAAATTGGACAGAATTTCGCGAGAAGGAGAAAGAATGAGAGAGGTTTTTCATGATGAGGTTTTGTTTCTTCTTTTTACTTGGTTTACGCAGTTTTGTAGGGACGAAAACAAACTTACTCTGCAGGAGTAATTGTGATGTAATGGAATTATTTTTATAAGCGCTAATTCAAGTGTAATTTAATTACATTTTCGCGATTTTCAGCAAAGTAAAATTAGTAATGTAATTTAATTCCTTTTCAACAGTAATTTTGCCACGTACGCCAAGTATGCCAAGCATGAATCGTTAACAAAAACTGAAGCTGAAGCGGCAGTAAGTATGACAGCCATGTTACCGCAGGAGTGAAATTTTTTTTGTATGTTGTGTTGCACTTCGCAGTTTACAAACAGAAAATCCGTGAACATTGGCACGAAATCTGGCGTCGTCCTTGTCCGTAGTCCATGACGGAAAAGTAATTAGCCTGCCTTTGGCTGGTGGTGTTTCGACGGTGACATTCATTACAGGCATGGAGATAGTAATGTCGCCTACCAAGTATCACCTACCAGATATATGTCTGTGAACAGTGCAGGCAAGACAGTCAACGGCTTTTCGGCGGAGTGAATGCCTAAGTGCTAACGGACTAAAGGTGGCGTCATACAACACGTGCCAGCAGCCCCTGCCACAATCAATTGAATCAATCTCGTGCGAAATCAGTAAAACCTCATTACGAGGAAAGCCAGGCATCGCTCAGAGTGCATCATAAAACTACCTGCTAACGGCCACCTGTCACCATCAATTTAATCACTTAACGCCGAAACAATGTAATCACCGCCAGGAGGGCGACCAGGTATTAATAGAAGAGTGACCTCCTAAAACTAATTTACGCTATCCTTAACTAGAAATATGTGCGTAGGCGTAGTTTCTGCATTACAAGGCAACCTATAAGCATTATAGGTATGCCCTTTTAGCACAAAAGCTGGCGGTGACGGCGTCCTTAAGTGCAAAATTTAAAGGTGCGTGCTTTCGAGCCAGTTGGTTCTGCATACTGTAGGAAGTTAGCGCAAACACTTTGTCAAAGATATGTGTCTCTTCTATGTATTTGTCCAATTTTTCGCGCTAACGTCATCTACAATAGTGCAAAATTCGTTGGCATCAATGGCACGACATTCAGATGGCGTCGCCACGCCGGTGTATGATGACAAAACCTATGCAAGAGGGCATGCATATTCATGAATGATGAAACTTAACATTTTAGGTGGTAATGATTCATTGTCATATTCAAGACTCATCAGTCACACACAATTTGAAAACGTAGCATTACTGAGCGCTTTACATGTAACGTGCTATAAGGTTTGGAGTATGTGCGAGCATTACACACAGTTATGCATGATTCATAGATCTAATCATGACTCAACTCCTAGCTACTTAATGTCGACATCGGCCTCCAGAGCCCAAAATTCACAACAATGGTTCTGGCAGGTGGTAGTTGGTAGGTGCATTGGCCGGACACTGATTGACCGGTAGTATTGTGTGACGTCATAAGACCGCATGTCATAGCCGAATTTACTCGACCTACCAACTTAGGCAGCACATTTGAGATGGCCATCGAACTGACCGGGACCCTTTCGATGAATATAAAGCGGCGTTTTATATCTATGTCGTTCCTGCAAAATTTGGCTACATCGCAGTCCTCCTCAAAAGTATGCCTGTGGCTGGGGGCAATGGTCCGATGACATGGCTGGACACTGATTCGTTGTCCATAGCATGACTCAGCACTTTACAATGTAACGCAATGTAAGGTGTAGGATTCGAACTAACATTGCCCATAGTAATCACCCATGACACGCACTCATTATGCAATGCAGCATGGCACAGCAGTGTAGAGTAACGTAATATATGAAGATGCTTAGGTATGATTAGACGTAAGCAGTCTCAAGTGTTTGAGGAAGTTTTTCTGACCAGAAATCTGGTAAGTGCGATGTCAGCCCAGTTGAAAAAAATTACAGAACTGTGTCAAAAATACTACAAAATATCCTGTAGTTCTGTCTTAACCATCAGATTTTTCTGTAGTTCTGTAGTTTTTCTGTAGTATATTTCTGTTGTCTGTAGTCCTGTTGCACTTTTCATTTTCATTTCATTTTCATTTTATTTTCCTCAAAGACCCCCTTGTAGGGGGTTTTACATAAGGGGTAGGGTTAACATGAGAAAGCAAAACATTTATTTCATGATGACAGGTGGGATGTAACTTTATCTAGGAAGGTTGTTGGGCATGTTATGGCCGCAATTTCATGGGGAAGGGCGTTCCATAGTCGCTGGTTGTTTGGGGGAAAAATGACTTGGAAAATGTAGTCGTACGGGCACGCTGGCGTGAACCTTTCAGCGGATGACCAATGCGTTGAGAAGTGCGCAGATGTATGGCTGCTGTTTGAGCTGGGAATGATAAAATTTGTGAAATAGGCACAGGCTAGAAATGCGGCGACGGAGGGAAAGACTGCGTAATTGAGACTGTAGCTTTAGAGATGAAACACTAAAATGGGATGAGTATGAACGATGAATGAAACGGGCGGCTCTGTTTTGCACGGCTTCTAATGAATCAATGAGGTATGCTAGCTGTGGATTCCAAATTGCGGATGCATACTCAAGTTTTGGTCTGATCAATGCTTTATAAGCAAGTAGCTTTACATTTTGAGGGGCGTCGTGAAGATGACGTTTAAGAAAGCCTAGTTTTTTATTTGCAGATTATATTAGCTTTGACACGTATTCACGCCATGATAAATCATTGCTGATAGTAATGCCGAGGTAAGTATAGGACGGGACAAGTTCGATAGGAGAGCCAGCAATCTTATAAGGAAAGAAATGCGGGTTGCGACGACGATGAAAAGACATGAGCTTGCACTTATTGGGATTAAGTGTCATTAACCAGTGATTGTACCATGATTTAATGTGGTTAAGATTGTCTTGGAGGGATTCTTGATCAGCGGTATTAGAAACTTGTTGTAACTACAGGAATTACTGATGTTACAACAAAATGTTCTGTTGTCACAACAGGTTTCCCGTCAAAAACCGCACAGAAATTCTGTCGTAACACTATAAAATTTTCTGCAGTTTTTCCGACTGGGAGTGCAGAGTAAAAATTCCGGTGAAAATTCTGTCCACTACAGCGCCTGCTTCTCTGTGTTTTATTGTATCATTCATTCACGGCCCTGCATTGCGCACTTTCTTTCCTCAAAATTAATTAGCTTTCTCATTTTCCAACTTCGTTGGTACTGGAAAATAAAAATTACAATTGATTTTTAGAAATGGGTGCGGAGCAGTATCTGTCTATGTCTATGTGGACAAAGCAACAACGCCGCAATGGAATTGGTAGGTATATGAAGGCGACAAAAGAAAGCCGAAGGAGGCTCCGCAATGGCAAATATAATCATGAACCCAGTTTGACCAATATGCATCATGAGCGTGGTCTGTTTGAAATCTCTGATTTAGTTCTAGATTTATTGGGTTTAACGTCCCAAAGCTATTCAGGCTATAAAGGATCGACGTCATAGTGGAGAGCGGCGGAAAATTCCAAATTTCATGCACTCCACATCTGCGTGTTTCTTTCGTATACTACGTACACTTCGTATTGAGCGGTTCAAAATGGGTTACTTTAACTCGACTCCTTTTAACTGCAGCCGGTGCGGCACAGTAGGGGTTTGTTTTCTTCCTTTCTCCGCGGAAGGTAGCAGCATGAGAAAGCATTGACACGGGTTTCGGGGCACGTAGAGAATATCAGCCCCCCACTGTGGCTCGTCCGTCCGCTAAGCTCTGAGGCACGTTTGTTCTTGCTCGAGAACTGGTCAATCCGCTTCGACGTCGCCAGTATTAGCACCTACGAAGGAAAGAAGAGAGAGAAAATCCCCCCTGCCTGTCTGCTTTCTCTTCCCCGTCTGCTGCTGCTGCCAACGACGGCGCTCCAAGGTGAACAACGAGCCGAGTTGTCCGACAGACGCATGGTCTGGTCTTGGCTATACCTCCTTCTTTGGAGCTACCGCGGGTGTCCTCTTCTATTAATTCATCCTTGTAAGGGAGACGGGGGGGGGGGGGGGGGGGGGGGGGTTATATCTGTCCAGCGCCTCCCCACAGTGTCGATATGCAGGAACATGATACAGGTAATGATGCGCTCGCTGCGCGCCATCTTAATTCTGTGAAGGGTCTTGAAAACGTGTTTGCGTTCGGAGCAAATATGGAGATAGAAAGGTAGGCCGCTGGAGGCGACTCTTATGGAAATATATTGACATCGAAGGTCCATAAGCGCTCATTCTCTACCGGGGCTCTTTTCTTCGTCTTCGTGTAGCTGATGTTGCAGCCTTTGCTGCTGTGTCTTTGTGTACTACATCTTGCTATTCCTTACCTTCATCATCTTCCGAGGGAACCTGGACAACAGGTGCTCCTACCTGTGCGAGGGAGCTCTTGTTCGCAGTGCACACTAAACGTGGTCACGTACAGACAGCACGCCTTGAGGACATGCGTGGCGTTTATTTTTGTTTGAAAGAGCATAGACGTTAACTGTGTCATTCTTGGAGAGCCCTGCAGTACAACAACGCAATTGTGCTCGCAAAAATTTGTTCTGGAAGCGATCGGATGCATTGGTTCCGCACAACAAATTTACAGATGATTAGCGCAGTTAAATGCTCAATATTATGCTGTAGCGCTATGCAACGCTTCGCAAGAGCTTGTCCGCTTTTCGTGTTGGGTCGTCTTCGATCACGGTGGTACTCTGCGTTATAGTGCTCTATATCTGCGTCATACAATGTGAACGAGCCCAGGTTAGCCTCCATGGTTAGCCTCCAGAACATTAGCGTTTAAACAGTCCTTGGGAAGAAGTGACTCCAAGAGAAATGGCCACGTTGAATGGTCGGTGATCTACTATATGGTCACTGTAAAGCTTCCGTGGCTGAAGCTCTACTGTAAAGTTGGAAACATTTACAGCGGTCGGCCATCACCACGGATAATGTATCGTAGCGCTGGAGACGCTCCTGCACCCCGCAGTCTTGGGTCCTATCTGGCAGCAGCCAGGAGGAATGTTCTGGTATGTACATGCGATGGGTTCTTGAGAATATAAACCGAATGCAAAGCTCTTTCAGCGACATCGGGCCGGGTTTGAACCCTTTATTTTTAGAGTAGAGATCCTTGAGCAGACTTTCAATCTTGATGGCAAGAATGCTTGCATGCGCTGCAAAAACTTCACGGGCGCAAAACATGTTAGCTGTGCTATTTAGAAGAACTCCGAGCCGAGTAAGGACATCTTTTATCAGTTTCGCAATGATGATACGAGATTCAAAATGCTCTTGCTGGCATAAAATATTGCTTTTCTGGTTATTTTGCTTGACTGGTTATTAAAAGTGCATTTTGGAGAGTGTAATGTGAGGTGTGCAAGGACTTTCATAAGAAGTGGGCGGGGGACAATTGGTGCCGAGCAGCACCAAGAGAAATAAAAGAACCTTACGGGGAGACTTACCAAATTTTTACAACTTAAAGAAGAGTCACTGTACCCCATTTTGTGTTGTCTGACTTATTTTCATTACATTGTTTTATATGTTTGTCTATGCTTTCTTCAACGACTTGTTATATTTTTCAGCATATCCACAGGTATGTTTTCTTCGTGTAATGGGTGAACTTTGAACAAAAAAAAAAACATATTTGGTTTGGTTGGTTGGTTTGTGGGGTTTAACGTCCCAAAACAACTCAGGCTATGAGACACGCCGTAGTAGAAGACTCCGGAAATTTCGACCACCTGGGGTTCTTTAACGTGCACTGACATTGCACAGCACACGGGCGCCTTGCTTTTCGCCTCCATCGAAAAGCGGCCGCCGAGGTCGGGATTTGATCCCGCGTCCTTGGGAATAGTAGTCGAGCGCCGTAACCACTGCGCCACCCCGGCGGAGCAAAACATGTTTGCTTAGAATACCAATGAAATCGATACATTTTAATATTGCATAACAAGATAGTATACATAGCTATAAATAGCATAACCCACCGAAGTGACTTAGGCTGTGGCCGACGGCGTAGTGGGGGACTCAGAATAAACGACCACATAGGCATATTTAACGTGCACTCACATCACACAGTACACATGCGCAGTTTGTGTTTCGCCCTAACCAAATGCGACTGCTGTCGGGATCGAGCCGGGGTACTCCGACTCAGTAGCCGAGCGCTTAACCAATATCGAAAATAATATTACTCTTTGGACAACAATCAAAGTATAAGTAAAGAAAAACTTGTCTTTCTCAGTATTCTCTTTATCGCAGCGACATCATATCAGCATAAAACAAATAAAAAATAGCCTCGCGTTACGTCGTGCGCAAGCAGCATTCCTGACCGATCCCCCCAGAGTGTGTATGTGCCATTTGTTGTAAGAACAGCAAAAACCAGGTACTCCACCCGAAGCATCGATGCTGTTATTGTAGCGGCCGTATAGGCGTGTCCCCGCCCGCCGTTAGGCTAGCCCTGCCACCGAGAAGCGTTCATCCGAGGCGAGCGGCCTCGATCTTCGCGTCTTCGGCGCTGCGCCACTCTTCGGCCCGTCCGAGGCGGCGATGACCGCGTTTCTCGACGTGCGCGTTATGGTCGGCATCGAGTATCGCCCAGCGACAAGCGGGCCAGATCGCCTCCTGCAGAGCTTCGCCGAGCCGAGACCTGTTCGCAGGCGCTCAAACACCCTCGGGCTTTTCTTCGTACTCATCTCCTGCTGTATGAAAGGGGGGGAGATACGATGCTGTATTTAGCTGGGTGGCCGAAACGGGCAGAATCGATGGAGGCGTTAGCACTATAGCGCTCTTCGCTTGGAATGGGACCGTTACTGCGCGGGTAAATAAGGAAAACCTCCTGCTGCCGATGAATGTAGTATTGCTTTTCGTTCCGCTTAGTGGGCCATAAAGCGCGTCGGGTAAGACGAAGTTATCTGCCGAAAAGGGTAGCTGAAAAGAAACGGTCGACTATTCGCGATAAGAAGGGCAATAAAATGAATTCTGCCCAGAGCGCCGGCATTTTGACGGCTTACGCCACGCCGGTTAATTTTGTTAGCTGCACTTTTCATGGCGGCTCGCTGCAGCATCAGACGATCAAAAGACGCCACTTATTTTTTTAACGCATTCGTTATCTCCATGAAGATATACTTAACTGCAGTGACGCGTGTTAATGTACTACGCATAATGATTTACTCCATAGCCAAGGGGTGCCCTGCTAAATTTTGTGCTAGTTTGTAGCCAATTCGTAAAGTAAGCTAAATATTTCTTATCGGTATATGGTCCCTTCTCTTTAATTTCTCACACCTTCATTATAAAGGCGGCGTACTAAGCAATCTAAAAGAGCGCTGAAAAAGAAGGAAAAGGCTATCAGCCCTTTTGTCAGCACAAGAAAAACCTGTATATTGTTTTTTCAGCAAAACCGATAACAATAATAATAACAATAGTAATAATAATAATAAATATAATATTAATATACACGATTTTCAGAATTATGGTGTATTCATTTTATGTACAAGGAGCAGTAAGCAAAAGTTATATTCGTAAATAGGCTACGCGGACGAGCGGACAGGAACTTAAAGAAATTTCAGTTGTAAACTAAATAATGAACTGAATAATGAACAAGAAAAAATTATCAATTGGGCTAGCTCTTGATGGATCATTTTGCGCGAATTCTATTTGGCGTAATTTTTGCAACACGCCTGTGTGATGACATATTCCTGCCAAAATTTTCAACCCAATCCGTCTAATTATGCGCACGAGACTGCAGCACTCGCCATAAAGATCTTCCTTGGTGTGACGCAGTTTTTCCGTATGACGAACTGTCTAACAAAGCAACGTAGATAACTTTCTGTGGTTGGTCACTGTACGTAGACGTACTTTGGCCAACAAGACCGAATGATCACTTTGTAGGGCTGCGGAGCGGTGTTTCAAGCGATTGTTTGTATAGTGGGCAAGCCGTGATGTGCTTTTAGACTTCGCATGAGGGCTTTAGCATGCGGACCACAGCAGTGACACCACACCTCTGATCTAGGGAGAAAAGTTCTCTGCCACCTTTACCCTCCCGTTCTCTCAGGAGAAGCGCCATACGCAGCTACTGCATCACACCAGCGAGAGACTTGGCACCGAATTCTATGGTCTGACAGGCTTAATTAGACCGTTTCCGAGTTAACATCGGACGTGCGTAGTTCAGGACACAGGAGCTTTTTAAAATTATTGTACAAAGCAGGACCGCCTTCGAATGTCATCAAATCTGAGATTCAATATAAGCATTCAGGCAAAATGCAGCGAATACAACGCTTATTGAGAAAATTTACTTAGCTGAGTTCATGACTAGAGTTTGTATGACAGTTTCTGTGCGCCTGGCCTCATAATCCATTTATTAAGCTGACATTTGTGTACTTTTTTTCGCATAAAATATCCGGAAAGTATAATTTTGAATACGCCAGTATACTGATACAGCGCATTTTGTGTACTTTATTAAAATCGTTCTAAAAGCAGTAATGTCAAAGCTCACGCTGGTGTGATTACGTTATGTGACAAAGAAGTCGGGTTAGTTGAATGCTGTTCTTGAAAGACTCATTTTTGTTTACATCTTCCATGCACGCTTCACGCGTCATCGACATCTGAAATTGCAAGGGGCGCGGTTCACCCCTTGTCATCATCATAGTCTTAGCGTAATAAGAGGACCGCTGACACTGACCTGAAATAAATGTTTGTTTGTTTTTTGCCTATAACAAATAGAAATTTTTATCATGCCATGGTACTGAAAGACTTTTTTTAATGTTTATTTGCCATGTTTTGTTGTTTAATTTCGAGTGTATATAGTGTACTTCAGGTTCCTGCGTGTAATTTCTTTGCTGTTTTACTGCAATACATTATAATTATAACGTTTGCGTTAATGCTCTGTCAACATTTGTTTTCCGCGTTGCGCGCTGCTGTGCACTGGCTATAGGAAGCCGTCACCTCGTCAGGCTTTGTCACAGTTCCTTCTTTCCTTCTTGAACTTAGAAATAAAGAAGTGAAGAAGTGAAGCAAGGCGGAATGTGGCCACGAACAAAAACCATGTCTTTTCATTTTAGAAGGGCTTCACCCGTTTTATGTGCAGACATTTGTGAGTTCCATCACATTTCTTTACTCCTCCAGCAAAGCGCTGGAAGGGACTCTTACTGAAAAGCCGTTGGAACAGCTTTAAGAATCCAATCGAGGAACCCGGTAACTTGCTATAACTCGCTAAAACTACAACACCACAGCAAAAACGTAGCATGACAACTGGCAACAATAAACGATGAATACAATATAAATATTTATGCCGAAATGGACCGATTGTAACCAAGCTGTCGCTCTATATAAGTTTCTCAGTCTGCTATATATTACAGAAAATCGATCGATGGTATACACCCTTAATTACGGGCTTTCGGGAAGTTTGCATTTGTTAAGAATGTATTAAATATAGGTATAGTCATCGTTTGAACCCCTTCGAAGATAGGTTGCCATGCTCACTACATTTTCTAAAAAGTAATAGTCTATAAAAGCTAAAAGAAAGCCAATATCAGCGTTAAACTGCCATTGTTGATGTTTTACAGACACGTACGATATTATGTAGAAAGCCCTACAAGCTTTCAATATTCAACAATAACTCGCCATTCAGTCCCCCTCCTTTCCTAAAACCAATGTACCATCAAAATTATGGAGCACTTGTCTATACCAATATCACGGCCTTCCTTGATTCCGAGAACGTCTTTCATCCTGCACAGCGCGGATCTCGTAGTTATTACTGCGATACTCAACTCACCAGTTTTTTGCACGGCCCGCACGTGAACTTTGGTTCTTACCTACAAGCCTACCTTACCTATCAGCCTCGGGCCCCGACGGGATCACCAATAAAATGCTAAGGAATCTGGACGATGACTCTATTAGTCTACTAACGAAATTCATTGGAAAAGTTTGGGAAACGAGCCAGTTGCCAGATCAGTGGAAAACGGCAAACATAATACTAATACCCAAACCGGGAAAACCCCCGCAATTGGAAAATTTGAGACCGATTTCCCTAACCTCATGCGTAGGGAAGTTGCTGGAGCACGTAATACAGATGAGATTAACGTGCTTCATGGAGCAAAACAACCTGTGGCCGCATGAAATGGTCGGTTTCCGACCACACTTGTGCACGCAGGACGTAATGCTCCGACTAAAGCATGATATCATAGATTCGCGATCGAGAGACGCCAAAGTGATCCTGGGCCTAGACCTCACCAAGGCCTTCGACAATGTCAGGCACGAGGCTATCCTCGAAGGGCTCGAAGTGCTTGGAGTAGGGGAGAGAACGTACAACTACATAAAAGCCTTCTTATCGGGCATAAAAGCCTGCATGATATTTCAAAATTTAGAATCTCCTGCGATAGAGTTAGGAAGCAAAGGCACACCGCAGGGCTCAGTGCTATCGCCTTTCCTATTCAACGTGGCAATGAGAGGCCTCCCGGGTAAACTTAACCAAATCAAGGGGCTAAATTTTAGCATGTATGCGGACGATATTAACCTCTGGATTAACCACGGGAGCGATGCGAGTACGGAGGAACGCCCGCAGGCAGCGACCGACATCATTGTCGATTACACGGCTAAAAGGGGACTTTCGTGCTCCCAGCATAAATCTGAGTTGTTCGTTTATAACCCAAAGTTAACGACTGCTCGAACTCGGGGTGCATAACACGTGGGCAGAATTGGCGGAGGCAGTGCGAATCTCCCAATTAGAGAGACTAAGCACGACCGGGACGGGCAGGGTAATCCTTGCAAAAGTAGGTCTCAACCCGAACAGGGGAGTTAAAAAAAAAGTCACAATTAATAGTGAAATCAGGAATGCCTTGGTAGTCCCCCTCCCCCCCCCCCCCCCCCCTTCCCTAGGAATATGCATCCATAATTTAATGTCGAAAGAAGGGCCAAACGAGCCGAAGCTCTAGAGCGACGGTTCAAGAACATGGGAGCAAAGGAAGTAGTCTATGTTGATGCGGCAAGTGGCAGAACAGGTGCGGCGGTAGCTTCGGTAGTCGATGGCCGAGGGGCATCGGTATCCGCGGCAGCCATCAGAGGCAGCAACATAGAGACTGCGGAGGAAGTTGCGATAGCGCTAGCTTGCGTAGGAACAGAAGCCAAGTTCATAATTAGCGACAGTAAAACTGCCATTCAAAATTTTGGGAAGGGGAGGATATCGCCGGAGGCGGCCAAAATCCTCACCCAAAGAATGATAAATAGGAAAATTCAGTTAATTTGGACACCCGCTCACACTGCCGTCCCTGGTAACTAGGCGACTCACGAGCTAGCCCGTGCTCTCTACTTCCGGGTAGCCGTCGAGCCTCCCAAACACTGGGCATGCGACGAGCGTCTGCAAAAACGGGGAAATCATCGACCATTATAAATTGGGACGTAGACTGGTACCCCCGCCAGATGTTAGTCTAAATAATAGAGAAGCTGTCGCGTGGAGGCGGCTACAAACTAATACGTTCATGAACCCGGTCTGGGCGTTTCACGCGCTACCAGACCTTAGGGACAACGATCTCTGCAAACACTGTGGGGCGAGAGGGACCCTCGACCACATAATTTAGGAGTGCCCACAATCTGCAGGGATAGGGCAAAATATTACAAGTAGAGAAGCCTGGGATACCCTGCTGCGAAGCGCGGACCCTGCGACCAGCACCGCACCGTCCATCTGGCGGAAGAGGCCGCAACAAGCCAAGGGCTACCTGCCAGCCTCTAATCCGCGGGCGCACGACTCCCCGTTTCCGATGGAATTAAAAGTTGTACAACCGACCAACCAACTTTGATAAAGCCTTCGACAAAGTACACATTAATCGCTTACTGATAAAGGTTTGACGATTGAACTTCCACTCCAATTTTTTAAACTGGATTTAGGGGTTCCAACTACTCATTCCCGGTTTCTATTAACAAGATCCCTACCTCCCTCCCCGTGACGTCAGGTGTTACCCAAGGCAGAATGCTCGGCCCCTTATACTTTACTTTATATAATTAGGGATCTATGTAAGTATATATGTAACATGTAGCACGAACCGTTCAGTCATGAGTATTTTGACTAACACTTTCTAGTCACATTTTTTTTTATATTCTGACATGTCACTAACACAACAACATCAGCCAATAAAATATTAGGATTCTTACAACTTCATGTACATTGCGCACTTCTACGTATTAGTAAGCTCTTAGCGAAAATGTAACTTGGCACTTATCAACAAAAAAAAAATAACTAAAACGTTTCATCAGCCGCTTGGAATTCCCATCAAGTTTATATTAATATCTCGACTCCGTTCAAAACCGCGCTGTCAGGTTCATTTATGCATTGTATTCTTATGACGTCCACGTGTCCGCCTAAAAACTGTATTCGGTTTGCCACCCATATCGTTCACCCATCGCTACTCCAGTCTGTCTTTACTCAATTACATCAGATCCGGTTGCGCAACGCCTCATATTCTTTAACAAGCATATCAGCCCGCGTCAGCCATCGCTTACGCGCAGCTCCGTCCACTCACACGCGCAGGAATACCTTTTCGAATTTATGTGGACAGACACTATGTAGAGATACACGGTCTATTATTTGTACGTTATTGCAGAACTTAGTCAAGGTTACGGAATGCTTATTTAAAGAGCAGGCATACATTTTATTGAGAAATGAGGGGACATACTGATACGTTTAAGCTTCGCTCCCAGGAGGAAGAAGCCTCATATGCCTCTTAGTGCTCAAAACTTCCGAACGATCTCCGAGTGAGGGGTGGTACGTCTTCAGCTGCAAGATTGATTGCTTTGGTTTGGTTTGGGGGGGTTTAACATCCCAGAGCGACTCAGGCTATCAGAGACGTCGTAGTGGGAAAACTCCGGATATTTCGACCCCCTGGAGTTCTTTAACGTGCACTGACATCGCGAAGAACACGGGCGCCTTGCTTTTCGCCTCTACCGAAAAGCGGCCGCCGAGGCCTGGATTCGATCCCGCGTCCTTGGGAACAGCTAGTCGAGCGCCGTAACTACTGCGCCACCCCGGCAGGGTGCAATATATTAATAATAGTTTCATAGGACTTCTCGAGCAGCATACGATAAGTTACTGCTTTAAATTCATATCATATTCCATAGAACACGCAGCGCGGTCTTGGGTAAGACATCGCCGCGTTTTGTAACTCGCCCGCGTTATGTCGTTCAGCAATTATCAGGAATAATTGAAACTTCCGGTAAAGGTAATTCAGGTTAAGCGTACTTCCATTCTCAGGATGAAAGGTGTGCTGATTAGAGCCAGGATAGGAGAAACCGGACTTTTTGCACTACCTACGCATGTCTTCCGTTCAGAAACATCGACGCTGAAAGTACCAACGTAACAACATTGTATCATCAGCTCTGAATAATTCGCCACTTACACATGTATTCAGAACGTTCACATCACCGAACATCAACAAACTGGGCTAAAGAATTTAATTAGCCACTCCTAGTTTTCCAGTCCTGCGTACTCCCATATGTATAGTGTTTACGTTTGAAGGCTCCATCTATCAAGCGAAGCAGAGCGTAGCCCTAGCCCCTGCACGGCATCTCCATGCACGCGCTCGCGTGGTCTGGGACACTTAATGACTGGTCATCCTTAACGAGCGGCAGAGAACCGAGAGCGGTCTGGTTGGTACGAGTAACCCGCTTCCGCTGCCGAGTGACCTATGGCAGCCGTTCACCCCGTGAGCAGCCGCACTACGAGGTCACGGGCCCATTGCGTCCACTGGGTCCCTGCCGTACAGCAGCAGCAACAGCAGCGCAGGAAGAGGAGAGGCCCCTTCAGTTCCGAACGGCTATAGGCAAGCACGCCCGTTGGGACGGCCACTCGCCTGGGGCGGCGAAGGAGAACAGTTAGCCGTACCGTTGCAAGGCACAAACAGCGCGCGCGTGAATGTGCAGGCTGGGAGGGAAGGGAGAGGCAGTTCTTGTTGGCGGCCAGTTCCGCTGGGGGACCCGCGAAGGGCCACGGCGTTCCCGCCCTCACCAAGAGAGGCCCCTAAGCACAAAACCTGTTCGGCAACTGCGTCGCTCGTTGCGTCGGAAGGTGCGCGCGCTCGCGTACCTGTCACGTGCCTCTTTCCCTTGACGCTGCTACCTGGCCTCCTCCACCTCCTCTTCCTCGTCAGCGGCGGCCGACGCGCTGGCTCCTCTTGTGGCCGCGAGTTGTCCTCATTCCGGGCCGGTGTGTACGCGCGCGCGCACGCGCCGAGTGGAGAAATGCACCGCGCTTCACGGTTCCTGGTCTTGGTGCGCGATACACGCTCGCCGTGAGCTTCTGTCTGTGGTCGACGGTGACGAAGTCCGCATCCGTGCCGCCACCGCCGAGTGAAAGCCCGCGGAGAGTGTCCGGACACGCCGATCTGTCACGGTCTAGAATCCGCGCTGCGGTGAAGGTCCAGAGAGCGTGTTGTCGGAAGGAAAGTCGTCGCTGTCTTCTTACCGCTTTCGACGTCCAACAGGTGCTCAGAGACTAGACGCTGGCAGCAGAGCCACATACCTAGATAGTTCTTGTTCCTGTCACCCGGAAAGACGGCTTTGAACCCTACCTAACGGGACTTTGTGGATTGTAGCGGTCGAGCGTCAAACAGCTGTGGTGTCGCCGGCGTGGCCTGACAGGTGTGCTTCTTCGGGGAGGAGGTGTCTTGACGGTTCCGCACGCTGTCTACTGTCCAACTATATCCCAAGGTCGTTGTCGAGACCTGTCTGCTAGGAACGGTTGTGCACGGAGCCAACGCCCTCGTCCAGTATGGAACTTGCCTAGTGCAAGCCCGACTTCTTGGGAGACGGCGTGGGAAGTCGTGGTTTCAGAGGCGGTACCACGGGCTTCTCTAAGTGCAAGTGCTCCGCGTCTCCTCGTGGAATCGCAGTTGCTATTTGCACCTTGTGCTTGTCTTAGTGGAAGTTTGCGTTTTAACACATTGTGTGCTAGAGCCAAGACTAGTTGATGATACTAAGGACCGTGTCCTGGGCTACTTTGGCGGTGACTGCGGGAAGTGCGCAAGCATCTGAGTTCATCCCGGCCTAATCAAGCGGAACCGCAACGACGACCATGTCTCGCAAATTACAAAAGTTCCTCGTCCTACTGGACAACGAAAGCCTGCTCTACTTTCCCGGTTCCTTTTTATCGGGAAAGGTTGTGGTGGAGTTGGACGAAGAGATACCCGTTACAGGTGAGATTGTAGCAGTCTTGATAGTTTCGATAACGCCAGGGGGTACGTCAGCGTACCTTCAATCTGAATATTATTTGCATGGTCTCTCCCACGCCTATTTATTTGCTTGTTTGTAGCCCGGTGTGCCAAGCCTTAACGATCGTTCTATTATTGCGAACCTAAAGAAAGTGCTGTTGTTGTCTATGAATAACACAGAGGTCTTTGGTTTCACTTTACGCCATATAAACGCCCCAATTAGTTACCTGCATTCACTTTGTGGCCGATTCTGCACGATTTTCGAATTCTTGTTGAATCGCACCATGCACTCTTTCACGAACTCTTGTATGTGTGCATTATCAGTTCAAAGACATTTTGTTGCACTTCATATACCGCTGTTTTGTAACTTTGCTTTGTATAATATCGTCACTGCTTATGAACTCATGCATTAAAAACAGTAATCGACGCTGCATATCCAGATGACAAAAAACAGTAGCTAAAAGAATATCAGTGCTACACTCGAGATTGAATAATCGCAGGGAACCGAGCGGCAGCCAAGTAGCTAAAGGGTCAGAACACGGTAAATGTGTCCTTTCACTGAGGTCTCATCGTCTTCAAAAAAAAAAAATGTACGTGCTGTATCATTTCGCTGTAAGACAACCACTACAGTGACATAGTTGCATGTAATGTCAGCTATCGTGAGCTGTATATATTGCGCTGAAATACATTCATATGACAAGAGTTCAGCTACCCAGGTTGAAGAGTATGCAAGGTTTGAAGCATGCTCTGATAAGCTGACCGATGATGACCGACGTGGTAGTTTGGGCGTGTGGCATGATGTGACTCAAAAATTTAGCTCAGCGCAAGGCGATGGAAGAAGAGACGAGACACACAAGCGCTCATAATTGTTTCATGTTTTACTGTTTCGTTCTTTGTTTGTCTTTTTTTACGGCTCCTATTGGTCTTCCGCTACACTACATTTTTGAGTCTGAAGAGAGGGGGGGAGAGGCAGAGAGGTTAAATAGGCAACGCCCAGTTGATATAGCATACGTGTGAGAAGAAGCGAATGTGAAATAACAGTTTCGCAAGTGTCCGCAGGCCACCAATGTTAGGGTAAAAAGCACATTGAGAGTTCACAGCCTTGAACCATGCCATGAGTCCCTTAGGAATGTCAAAAGCCCCCCACGCGCAGTTTAACGTACCGAGGTGACATTGGTGATATGACGGACGCCAAATCAGAGGGTTTCGGATGAATTTGTACCATCTTGTCTTCTTCCTAGTTTGCTGACGTCACACAGCACACAGGCACGATATCATTTAGGTTGCATTGAAATGTGGCCGCAGTGTTCTATCCCGGCAGCTATAACTTTGACACTGCGCCGTCGCAGTGGTTTGCTCATATATAAATAAAATAGCGCACTATGGCGTCGAACAAGAAGCAACACCGCAGCTGAATAAAAATTTTAATCAATACAAACATTAGCGGAAAAAACGCAGAGAATTCTCAGTAAATAATATCAGTACTGAGCGGACATCGCAACCTTTTCGAAGTTGCATATTGTGCGCTAAAGCATATATTGGTGATATTGAGGAGTTCTGAAGGGTAGGGTTAGAGCGCTGTCATTGGCGGAACGAGTTGGAATGCCGAGGAAGCAGTGCATATGGACGTCGGATGGTCGCCGCCCGTCTCTGCAAGCCGACCGTACCCTCTTCGCTGTCGCGAGCGGTGGCTTCGCAGAATGTCGACACGACGACTCGTCACACACGCCCTGGCATGCATGTCACGTTGCCGGTGGTGTATGGATACGAAAGCTGCACCGACCGTAGCCATGAATTCCGTCATTTAGTGTGCCATGTATTGCCTATCAAAACTGTTGCATGCTGGGCAAGGCAAATTGCAGAGACAGGTGGCGGCAGCTCTTCTTGCTTTCCAGAGATCATGCAAACTTATCAAGAATATTAAAGAACCTCAGCTAGTCAAAATTTGTGGAGCCCTCCACTACAGCGTCCTTCATAGCCTGAGTCGCTTTGGGATGCTAAACCCTATGAGCCAAATCAAATCTGTGATTTTAATTGAACTCTGCACAAGCTATCGTAGAAGTGCATAAACTTCGATGCACGCCATAGCTGCCTGCGCGCAGCGCGCACTAAGCACGCTTGTCTACTTTATATGTACTTACTCAGTATAACTAAAGATGTAAGACTTACTTTTTCTCTCGCCAATCCTTAAGTGTTTAGGTGGATTTCATGTCGTATCCATGCGGTCTCTAATCTTTCGTCTTCACAGATGGGATACCATATAAATTATATACTTCACGCATATAAATTTACAGTATTCTAACAGCATTTTTTTAACGTCTAGTATATACAATTGCTGGACAGTACACTGATACGGAGCGAAATGTGATGTTGCACAATTTTCACTAAAACGAAATTTGTGACCTGGTGCGTTTTGCAGCCAGCTTTTTTTACTTGTCACAGCGAGCCTGCTATCGCTTGATGCTGCGTTGCCACCTGCTTTGCCAGCAGGAATGAGGCTTACAAACAAGCAGCGCTTTAAAATCAAAGACAGCAAAAAGGATTAAAATATTCGTTCGCGTACAGAAAAAGAACGGCAGCACAGTTTCGTGAATTTACACGAACTCATGTGATGGTTTTCGAAGTCATACACTGCTGCATCTTCTGTCCAATTGTGAACATGATAATGGCGCCCTCGCACTACGAGTAATCGACAGCATATGCCAGTGCTTGTATTCTGGCGCTTTGGCCACCGCCGCCGCCCACGGTCCCGACGCCCTCGTGGGGGCTGCCTGCGCATGGCGGGCGACGTCGCGGCACAAGGTCGACCCGATACTTTTGGTCATGCGCGCGGAGGCTGCGCTCGAACTGGCGTCACGCTTGGGTGGCGGCGGCCAACGCCGTCGTCCCACTGCAACAGCGGTGACACGCCGGGCTTTCGAATTGCCCCACTCCGACCGCCGACATACCCCCACCGATTGGCGGGACACACGCGAGGTTTCAGGATGGCATCGCTACGCTAGGGACGATGAATGGAGGACTCGTTTTCGCGTGGCTGGCGCGCAGGTTTATCTTGTGAGGAAACGAAGGCGCTCAAAATAATAAAAAAAAAAGGAAATGACTAGGTGTTGTTTGCGCCGCAGTGACGTCATGTATTGCCAGGTGCGTGTTCGTGAATAACTCTTGGGGGCAGTAGTTTTGAGGGGGCGTCCTATTTGTATACCGTGAACTTCAAAAGTTAAAAAATGTATATGAGATTTTGCAGGGAACGATTCCTTGAGTAGGCCTTCGGAAAGAGTGCGCTGTCTATGGCAAAACAAACGAGTGAAGATAACAGAGTACGTCGCAGGGAAGCAAATCGTTACCTTCTAGAACTTCTGTCAAAACTCCTCTGATGTCTAACCGCCATATAATTATGTATGTTCAGTAGCGCGGTGTACCGCTAGTACTCGTCATGCAAACAGCGATGTCAAGAAAGAAGGTAAAGCATGAAGAATGCGGAAAACACCAAGCACTTTCGGCGAGCATCTGTTTGGGCGGGGCTGGTCTACATACCGTCATCGTTGACTCACGTCGTTCAGTCGAAACGTGGTCAACGAGCCGAGTCTAGTTCCCCTTTTTGCGCATTGTCCACTGCTTCCTTTGAAAGAAGACAAGCATGGGCGTTTCTTTTGAGACCCGTCAACATAATATCCAGGCCGGCTCAAGGAAAACAATTGCCGGAGGACAAAGGAATGGGCTCTTGAATAGACGCCGAGGCTGTTGATAGCCATAGAGCGCCAGAACCATTGTATACGAAAAAGCGAGCTCCGTTGCACGCGCAAATGATTGATTGGTTCGACGTCGACGCAAGACGGCATCGACGCCGACGCCATTGCTGGTCGATCCTGGCATACGCTATCAGCGTGGGGTCCACAAAGACGCCACTGATGCTACTGCATCGATTTCCGCGGAGTATAGGCTGTTGCCTCGAGGAAGATGGCACACTGATTATATCGTGTACGAAGGATTCCTTGCGATGTAAACACTGTTTAGGGGGTGCGAAATTGTTGATGGCCTCGAAAGGGGTGAGTGCGTGTGAAAGTAGTGACTGCGCTGCCTTCTTCCAAACTCTCTTTCATTCTCACTCTATTATTATTCATCTCACGTGGACATCTTCGCATTATCTTGGAGTCGGTCCCCCCTTCGCACAAACAACACACTTGGGGTAATCTTACGGGTTCAACGACAACTTTATGGTTTTGTAGCAGCTTCTCTTTTGTTTAACCAAGTTCTTTCGAAATACTGATGCGTTTCGGATGCTTTCTTCGAAGAGAGGCGGCAGTCACTTGATGTCCAAAGAGCACAAGCAGCAACGTATGTCAACGTTTCGCTTCGCTTGTGCGTTACTCAGCCATACGTCTATGCGGTTCATACAGCCTGCAATCCGTATAACCCTCGATTGCAAAACGCGCAGCGGGCGAGGTGAGACGAGGCCAGGCGCATCTCCGCTTCAGCGTTGAAGCCGTAGCGGGTAGAAGCAACGAGTGTACGCCATCGCCCCCGCCCTCCTTTGGCTGAGTTGGTTGCGGAATGTGTCGTCGCGGCGGCTGTTTTCTGCGTACTGCTTCTGAGAATGGCCGATCATCAGAAACGCATTTCCTCTCATCGCTTCTGCTGCGGTTTCTCGTTGGAGAAAACAAAGACAGCAGGTGCGCCGCCGAGCCACGTCAGCCGCACCAAGAATGTGGCTATATTTTATGATCCACGTGTGAAGTGTCTCCCCGTTCCTTATTATGCGTGCTTGCAGAGTGATTGTTTTTTTTTGTTTGTTTGTTTTTTCTCCTTCGTATATCTGCCTCTGTTTGTTCAGGGACTCTATTGGTGCGAATCCTGTTCAGTTCGTATGAATTTCAGCTCACAGATATAACCTTTTCATAGCAAGAAGAAACGGACATGAGCAGGGAATGTAGTGCGAAGAGAGGCTAACCGATTATCGAAAAGGGTAACGAATTGGATACCAAGGGAAGGAAAGCGTAGCATGGGGCGGCAGAAAGCCAGGTGAGCGGATGAGGTTAAGAAGTTCGCAGGGGTCAAGTGGATGCAGCTAGCACATGGCCGGGTTATTTGGAGGAATGTGGGAGAGGCGTTCGCCCTGCAGTGGGTATTGTCAGGCTAATGATGATGATGATGACGATGATGATGATGATATAACCTTGCCTTCTCGCACGAGGCGACATTCAACGCATTGATGTGCGGCTCAGTTCATACGAATGAAATTGAGAACTATCTCAAAGATAGTTCAAGGCAGGATCTAGAAAGTGTAGAGTTATATTTAAAAAATACGGCTATTAAGCACTCTTGTGACATAGTAACTTCCCAGCGATAACACAACTAGAGGGGCTAGTTGGTGTTCGTATACGTACTGCAGCCCTAAATGCGGTCATAATAAGTTAGGGAAACTTTTGTCCAGTACAAAATATTCTCATAGGTGCAGTGCAAGTTATCAGTTTACCATTTTTTTGTTTTGTTTCTTTGCTGTCGTCTGATGCTGTCTCTTATTCCTCATGTTGCGCAGATATATCGCAATGACATCAGCGACAAAAATATCTTTGAAAAAATATTAAGAAATCCGTGTTCGCTTACTGCTGCACACCACATCGTCATTACATTACAAGTGAAGCATTGGACCACAGACATCAGATTCGAATCGGTTGGAGCTGGTAATCTGAACGCATCGACGCGTTGGTGTGCCTCTAGCCGTAACCAAAGACCACCCGCTGGCCGGTTAATTTGCATGTCAGGGGAGAGAGGGGGGGGGGGGGGGGAGGCTTGTAGGGGAGGCTTCACTTACAGTCACGCTACACGGTTTGACGGAGAGACGACAAGGGAACTCTCACTCCAAGAAGATGAATCCGCTGCAGCCAATAAGTACGAAGAAGCAAAGATCCGCCTCACAGCTCACCGCATCTGTCTAGTGTGGGCACGGACCTGTGGCGGCGGCCGCGATATATTCCTACCATTGTGTGTATCGCACGCTACGTGCGACCGATAGCGAAGCCGTGCGCACGACGGAGACAAGTCTCTGCTTCGCGCACAAAACGGCTGCGGCGGCCAAGATCATTCAACCGCCCAGCAGGAGGGGGAAGAGGTTGTCGGGGAAACACAAAGGGCGCAGAGGCCGTGCACACTTGCTCTTCCCTCCCCTTCTTTTTACCGCTGCGGACCCTGCTGTAGCGATAAGACGTGAAAAAAGGAGAAGGAGGGCAAGATGAAAGAGGAAGGACGCGTGCGGGTCTGTGTCCGGCCAGGAAAAAGCAACTCGAAGGTGTACACGGAGAAACCGCAATGTGCTTTCTTGTTTCTTTGTTTTATTTTGCGTTAGTTCCTCTCTTTGTGTATATCCTTCCCGCACCGGCCGAGCGTGCGCTATAAAAAATGGGTACTTCCGCGTTTTCTTTCCCAGCTCTTCAACTTTATCTCTGCCTCAATCGCTCTTTCGCTTTTCTTTGACTTGGAAAACAAGACTAGGGTGAAGGCCTCCCCAAGAGACAGACCCTTTCAGGCTGGACCGTCGCCTGCCCCTCGCCGGAAGCACGATGCGGTCGTCTGAACAGCGCAGCGTGCTCCCGAACGGCACTTCGGTTAACGATGCCGGTTTCGTCATAACTCACGCACGCACGCTCGGTGCACGGCACGACGGTTGTTGTAAGATGTAAGAAAAAAAAAAGCGAAACACACTTTGAGTGAAGCCCCTTAGCGGGACTGCATTCGGCTAGGTTGTAGGCCGTGATTCGGACGTCAGTGCTCCGGGAAGGACTTATCAAAGTGCCTATAGCTTAATTGTATACATACTTCTGAAGTGCTTTGGAGACCTATCAGGTTTTTGCTCAACCACCACAGCTACCATTCAGTGCGGTGATGATGTTGCATTGGCGTTCTGAATATGGGCAGGAGGCGGCCCAGACGCCAGAATTTCAGTCGCAGTTGCCGCTTTTAGATTGAGGCAAACCGCAAAAAAAAAAAAAAAAAAATAATAATAATAATAATAATAATATTCGTGTACTGAGGGATTTCAGCTAACCCAGAGCTCTTCGCTACAAATTTCTCTGTACTGCAGCACATCACATTGCACGCGACACAAACACGCACCCCACTCCTCGCACGGCACACCGACGTCAAACACAGCATCACACACCGTGCAACACAGCACACACCACAGATCGCACACCACACTTTTCACCAGACTGCACTCACAGCAACTCAAAGCGTACAACATACCCTGCACCGCCCACCATACCAGAATAGCCAAAATATTAAATGGGCAGGAAATAAAACCTTGTTCAGACACGGCTTTCATCACTTTCCCCGATCAGCTTAAGCACCAACCTCGTCTTTAAGTCAGTTTAAATAAATAAAAAAAAAACTTAGACTGACAGGCAATCTGCCCCGGCGAGTGAATGATAAACATTGCCTCACCGCGCTCGACCGGCAATATTCTCTCGCGTAAGATTACATGCGTACATCCTCGTTAACGCTAATAACAGAGGTGAAGCTTGGCGTCTGTGGCGGGTTCAATTTTCGTTCGGCAGGATAAACGATGCTACCGGGTAATATGGGTCGGCGTAAGGCAAACGCCGTTGCCAGGTTATTCTTTATATATATATATTTTTTTTTTTCAAACACTACGCTACACTCATGTCCTAGCATACCAAGGGGCTGTCAGCTTGTATCAAAGTAGACATGACATAATAAACTGTAAAATGAGCAGCTAATATGAAGGAAAACAAAGGACATGCGGAGATAAATGTTCGCCAGAAGGATGTATGCATCAAGCCTACATTTCTGTAATTCACCAAAATCATGACGCCGATTGAATAGCCTCGTGTAAATAGCGAGTCGGACTAAGCGTACTACCTTGAATTATTGTAGAAAGAAAAAACGCTAGAATAAATGATACGCAGCTAGACAGTCAAGTTTATTGCTGATGGCGACTAAAATAAGCTGACGATTCGCCTAAACACTCTTTAGATCGCTGTACCAACCAGTGTACGAAAAAAAAAAAAAAAAGAACTATACCTCGCAAAACGAAGTATATGCCTTCCCACATGTGGTTCTTATATGTCACATATCTAACAATATATATATATATATATATATATATATATATATATAGAGAGAGAGAGAGAGAGAGAGAGAGAGAGATTTTTGTTTACAAATTGTCAAGTAAATATTCCCACAAGCATTTTTAATAACAATTTTGAGCGGCTGTCGGTCTTCGTACGTTGGCTAGCTTTCAATGATCTCGATGCGTGGAGATTGATTTTCACGGGAAAGGTACGGGCCAGTCAAAGCAACGATGACTCTATGAATGCCGAACGAACGCGGTATTCCGCCACGTGTTTCTACTAGCTTGACCATACTCTCCCTATTAAACCTACTGCATGCCTGCTCATTTCGTCATGGCTTCATACATGTCGGAGCAAACATATTCATTCATCATGTCGGACGTGTATTGATACTCCATTATGTCTCGATTTATGAGCTGTCTCTGCGCTCTCGTAGTGCACAATTTGAAATCGACTTGCAGTTTTTGCACCGGATGTTGTGGTGCTCGGTCTAGCGCGAACACGGGATTCATTAATCAAGAAAACATAAGCTAGATGATTTACTGAGACTGCGGAGCTTCTTTTACGTGATGACAATTACCGAAGTGCAAAACGTCAAGAGTTAAGAGTTCATGGTGAAGAGCTTATAGGAGATGAGCCTTCTTCACGTGGTCCAGACCATCCTTTCTCCCTTAACATCGTCCTTATCCTTAAAGTCATTTGGTTCTCTCCCCCCCCCCCCCCCCCTCTAGCGATAGCCTATCAAACACAGGGTATACATCCCTTGGAAAAGTCAACCAACCAAACAAATAACTCACAATTCATTCTACACGTGTCTGGCGCAGTAATGATAGTAGATGGACTCGATCGCCCGCTCCGTTAGACCCCGGGGAGGACGAGGAGGCGAAGGACTCTACATCTTACAAGAATGCTGAATTGGACGAGTTGGTGCGTTTGCATTTTAGGAAACGTAGCGCAAAGAAGACAAGGACGAAATAAGGGCTCGTGTGTGTATCCCTTACTTTGTCCTTGTCTTCTTTGCGCTACATCTTACTTCTGTAGCAGGAATCGCTGTGCAAGCGGATATCCGTCTTCAGAAGCACAGTGGACACGTGCGACACCACAGGCAGCGGCTGAAAACAACCCCGGGCTGTCTGCTCTCACAGCCGTTCAAACGGATGCATGCAACAGCTTTATCGCCCGGTCACCTTTTCCCTCGGACGAGTGTTCCATCCTCGTTCTGTGTCCGTCTCTATCGGTGAGCGCCCTTCTACGGATACGATTCCTTTGTCGAGCGAAGCGTGGGAAGGCGGCACCGTGCTTTGGACCGACCTTCGCCTGGTCACACGGTGCGGTGCCAGCAGCACGGTCGTAACACGGGATAAATATGATACATACAAAAGAAAGCTACGAACTTCCTACTTGCAAGTAAGGGTACAGATGCCCTCAGCTTTGATAGCAGTCCTTCATTATTCTCTTTCCGTCCCGCCACGGTGGTTCAGTGGTGGTTAAGGCGCTCGACTGCGAGGCGCCTGAGTCGTTCACTGCAGCGTTTCTCATAGCCTGAATCGCTTTGAGAGGTTAAACCCTGCAAGCCAAACCAATTATTTTGTTTTCGTTGTTCACCTAGGCTTCGAACGCGAAGGCAGACAGAGGAGAATGGTAGAAAACAGAAAAACAGAACAGGCAGGAAAGCGCCAGCAGAAGAGAGACATGCCTGCTAAGTCCAAAATGGAGAAGGCAGAAAAGGGATCCCGAAACGTGGAAGAAACAGGGAAATGAATCGCCACCACGACAACAGGGCGAACAAGAAAATGGGCCGCACACAACCTGCACTACAAAGATGGAAGGGCTTAAAAAAGCAAATGGAATACCAAGCAAAACAGCAGCACTTAAAGGGTCGGCGGGACTAATTGAAGTTGTCCAACACCTTCAATCACGCAGGGACGAAGCTCCCACCGAAAATGGAGGTTTGATATCGTAGAAAAGACTAAAACCTGAGTAAACGACGGTAGCCATCACAGGTCGATTTTGAAAATAAATGCGTCAAAATCAGTTGTTACCGGGAAGAATGATAATTGGATGAAGTCGCCCTCACACCCCTTTAAGTGGCATGCAGCAAGACAAGCTGATCAACACCAGAGAAGACCAGCGCATAATTGCAAGGCCTAAAGCAAAGCAAATAACAACAGAGACAATGTCTTTCGAGCAGTCTAGGTAACTCGTCAATCAGCTTCTACTGGTATTATTCGCGAGGTACGTTCCTCGCTTCTTTTCTGACGTTGACCTTGCCGTTGCAATCAGAGGCTCTCGGGACGAGACAAGGCTGCGCTGCTCAGCGCTATGTACAAGATGTATGCGCTAGCGGCTGCTGTTCGTGAAGCTGAGACGGGCGAAGGAAGTCTCCGCAGCCGTCTCGGTCTTCCCGTGTCGGCGCGGATTGTCGAAACGTCCGCGTGGGAGCTCAGCGCGTGGGCAACGTGTGCCAAGGTCCGTCGCACCCGCCGCAATCTCGGCAGCGACGAAGACCGAGGCTGACTGCTCCGCTGCTGTGGCACGCGCCTCTTTGAGGGCGGATCGTGTCGTCTTGCATCTCCTGATTAGAGACCTGGAAGGAAGAGAGAAGGACGGCCTTTGGCGAAGGCGTGCGACCACGCCAGCTGACACAGCCTTGTCGGGAGTCTGCAAAGTTACAAAAAAAAATAAAAAAAAAAATGAAGAAAATCTGAATGTGTGGAAAAAGCTCTCTTACACCTGATTAATTCTGATATGTTCAACACAGTAAAGAAACGGGGACTTGTACTTGTGTAGACGCGCTTGAACAGTATATGTTCTTTGAGAATCCACCCTTTCTTTGCCTAACTAGAATAATGTAATGATTTTAATGCTATTTATTTGTCTCATTTATCTATGTGCTTTATTTACCTACTTTTACGTTTTACGTAAGTGTAGGGGGGTGGCTTATATTAATTTAAGCCGCGTGTGTCACCAGCGACCTAGCTCCAAATCCGGCCGGGACCGAATCTGTGACATGGGCTCACTTATCGTTGTTTACGTAATATAGCGAACTAAAGAATGAAACAAGTCAGTCATCGCAGATTAGCGGGCATCGGATGCGAGTTATTTCATCAGTGCAGGGCTAGCTGTCTAACGATAGGGAGAGAGTATTGGGAAAGGGGGCCATCATTTAATTTACCACCCTTGAAAGATCTACTAAATCATCTTGTTGCGAAATTGGTGGGCGATCTTGTGCTTAACAGAACAGCAATCTCCAAAAAAAGTCGGGGCGTCGAATTAGTAATTATTTACACGCCAATAATGCAATGATCCGTACTCTGCTCGAGACACCGACTTTAAACCGCACTATGGTGGCGGCCATAGGCCTGCTACGATCGGGTCATAAATCCACGAACTGTCCCAGTTTGGCGCCTCCAGCAAATAGCTAACATGTTGGTCTTGCGAGGGAGGTTAGAGTTACTGATGCTCGAAGAACATCAATAGCCATATGGGCATTATACATGTGAGGAACCTTATCAGAGAAACCTTAGAATCAGAACTTATGTCCTTTATAGCAGGATTCAACAGCGTGCACCCATCCATTTCTTTTACAGAATCATATTCGGCATCGTCGATAAATTTTTTCAACGTATTTGTCCTTGTCTGGCACTAAACTTGTGGCTAAACTTTATAGGAAACCGACTGACAGGCATCAATACCTCCATTTCCAGAGCAGCCATGCAAGGCACTGTAAGACAAGTATACCATACAGCCAAGCACTTCGTTTTAAAAAAATTTGTTCAAAAGATTCCGACTTCGTTGACAACTGCGGGAAACTGCGTGATACCCTAACAAGACAAAGGTATCCAACGCAAATTATTGACGACGCAATAAAACGCGCCGATGTAATGGACCGCAAAGATCTTCTTAGCTCACATGAACGTACTCGACAATCACCGAACCCCACTTTAGTGCTAACCCATTGCGCGTCAGCACCAAATGTTAACGGCATTCTCCGAAAACATCATATTTTTATGCAGAGCAGTCGCCTGACCCAAATCTTCCCACAACCACCTCGTGTCGCATACCGAAGGTCGCGAAATTTGCACGACTTGCTAACTTCATCTAAAATGACTAACCCTCTTTCAACTGGCAGCCGCCCTTGCCAAAAGCCACGTTGTAAGGTGTGCGATCACATGACCACCACTACAGTAGTGAAAAGCACAGCATCAGACTTTTACTGTAAAATAAAAGGTGATTTCACTTGCGACAGTAGCAATGTCATCTATCTGCTCCAGTGTTCTGTGTGCGGACTCCAATACATTGGACAGACGGAACTGCCGTTCCGGTTACGATTCAACAACCACAGATCACATGCTAAAAGCTTGCCTAACCTTCCGCTTTCCAAACATGTCGCGATTCCGGGCCATTCTTTTGACAACATTACAGCCACAATACTGGAATCTGGATTTATATCTCATCATGAAAGAGAGGTCCGAGAATCCTTTTTAATCTACAAATTCAATGCAGTTACTTCTGGTCTCAATGAAAACCTAGGGAAAATATCTTTTTTTTCCAAGCCGCGTGATTAGTATTGAAGTGAAGGTGCATGACATGCTATGTTTACGTTTTTACATGTATTTGCTTTTAATACAAAAGAGTGCTCCAGTAAACTTGAATTGAACTTTCTACATGTAAGCATATAAAATATCTTTCTCTGTATGTTTCACTAGCGACTGCTCCTCGTGTGTTGGATTTTGCATTTATTTTGTGTGCAAAAGATGATTACATATCTTGCGTATGATTCCTGGTAATATCTTAAAAGATGCAATACGCATTAATCATTACCTTGTGCGCATGTGACCGGACATTGAGTGTCAAATTGTTATGTATCTGCATGCCACGCCGAAAATGTACTGTATGAGCGCCACACGCGCCATTATGAAATGATATAACCTCTTTGAAAATGTATTATTTGTGGATGTACGTGCATTTTATTCTATTGTCATTACAGTGTCACTACTTGTCACATGTCCTTCGATAGCGCATGTATTTAAGCGGAAAGCATAGGCTGCTCTGCGCATTTCTTGACGAAGGCCGGGCCCCGGCCGTGTTACAGCGAGCAGTAACACGGAACCAGTCCCACTTCTTCTTCACCTTGTCCCTTCCGCGAGGCAAGAGGACACACTTCGTCGTCCTCTTGCGAAAACTCGGTGCACCCAAATACCTCATGCTACCTACGTGGGTGGTCTTTATAATACGTCGCGTGACGAGCAGCTTCCAAAGCATTCGCGGCGTGTGAGAAGCGCCGCCGCTACCCAGAGCTAATAATCGCCGTGTCCCCCGACGTCAGAACTCAGAGCTGTCTAGCATAGAGGCGGCGATTTAGAAAGTACTGAGCCACGCCCAGGCCTGCTGATTAGACTCAGATGGTTCGGCCTCAGCCTACGGCTCCCTACTGACTTGCTCCACTGGCCCACCTGCGGAGATACAATTCATCAGTCCACAGTGCCCGCCGCCATCGGCCTAAACTCGACTAAAGCGAGCGTTGCCGGTGGTCCACCACGCCTCAGTCTCTTTGCTGAGGCATCCGTCTTGTAGAGCAATTCCAAATCACTGCCTGCCGAGCTCGTCAAGGAAGCGAAAGGGTAGAAGGGTGAAAGACACAATGTTATCTTTAGTTCCCAAACAGGTATACTATACGTCCGGTTCTCTTCCTTGCTTTGAAGGGTTCGATCTGTGCCTCAAGTGTTTGCTCATTGTTTCCAGTTTACTCTTCATTTCTTCTGCGGCGCTTTTGTTTGCTTGGCACCAGGGAATTCGGGTCGGAATAATTTGCCCGAATTATTGTTGTTGTTTACATGTATAGATTCTCAATTCTACCCTGAAGAAAGACGGTCCACCGTCCGAAACTGTTGTTAGAATAAAATAGATAATTGGGAAAATTATGTGACATCCTGCTTATATATATATATATATATATATATATATATATATATATATATATATATATATATATATATATATATATATATATATATATATATATATATATATATATATATTGTAATGCCCCCGCTACGTTTGAGCGCATGATTGACACTGTTCTTAGAGGACTTAAGTGGAAAACATGCTTGTGCTACCTGGACGACATAGTTATTTTCTCTGCGACTTTTTCTGATCATTTATGCCGCCTTGATCAAGTATTAACGTGCCTGGCATCCGCCGGTCTCCAGCTGAACACAAAAAAGTGTAATTTCGCCAAGAAAGAAATCAAGATCCTGGGCCACCTCGTCAGCCGCGATGGCATTCGACCCGACCCTGACAAGCTTGCTGCAGTTTTGAACTTTGCACGCCCTCAGCGGACTAAGGAACTACGCAGTTTCCTTGGCCTGTCTTCGTACTTTCGCCGTTTCATTCGAAATTTCGCTACCATTGCTGCACCGCTCCACCGCCTCCTTACAGACCGTACTACTTTCAATTGGTCCGAAGAATATATATATATATATATATATATATATATATATATATATATATCATCGGCGCGTTTTTTTTCCTTTCGCTTTGCATTTAGTGCTGCTAAACAGCAATATTCGTTGCGTGCAATAATTAGTTGGTGAAAGCTTTTTCAGGAAAGGCTGCAAGATGCAGCAGCATTAAGTACGAAATAGGATGCAGATGATGCAGCTGCACATTGGTCGAACACCGACGACTGTGTCGTTATAAGACGACTTTTCATCTAATGAACTGTCGGCGTGAGCAGGCACATCAGAGCCGAACTGCGCATAAAGTTCGTAAGGAGGTCACTTCCGCGACACGTTTCTCTTACCGTGAGGCGCCTCACGCGAGCCCTTGAGATCTAGTGTTTCCACACCACGCTCTCGCGTGCACTGACCGGAACCGGACGGGCCATGCGCGACGGGCCGTCTTACTTTGCCCGGTAGAAAGCTCCGTATTGTTCCGACCTCCAAATCTACAAAACGTGACAAGGCGTAACGTCGTACCAAAGTGTGGACTCTATTTTCGTTTAAATATTTGCTGCTCTCGTCTTCCATTAAACTGGCGTGCAGGCCACAGGAAGTGAGTACCGGGAAGTTCTACGAATCGTACTGTACAAAATATGCTTGTTCTCCGTACAAATAAAGGTCACCATTTTCTGATTCGCAAAAGGCCGTCTTCCACTTTGCGGACAAGCCTGATAGATTGTTTCAGGATGGCTATATGACGTGCTTATTGAATATATCGAGAATCAAGAATTTAGTCTCGGTATTTTGGCTGCGTTATTCACCCGAAGTACTCGACTGCTTATGACTCGCAGAAAAAAAGGAAAAGAAAAAAAGAAGAAGTGATTCTCTCAATCTGGGCCGAAATGTCACATTTGGTCCAACTGGCCTGCATGTAATATTTAATATGTAATATATGCATTTCCAAGGAGTATAGTACGCACGTTTTAGCCGCTTGTTAGGGGAATCTACGAATTCTTGTAAAACTACAGAAATAACATAGGTCGCCTTATTTCAACAGCGTCAATCTCGAACTGTCTACTCTACGTGACGCCTCGTCGTGGTGATGCAGTGGTTAGGGTGCTCGACTACTGTGCCCAAGGATGCAGTATCGAGTCTTGGCCGCGGTAGCCTCTTTTCTGTGGAGGCGAAAAGCTAGGCGCCCGTGTGCTGTGCGATGTCAGTGCACGTTAAAGAACCCCAAATGGTTGAAATTTCTGGATTCCACCACTATGGCGCCTCTCAAATGTTTGAGTCACTTTGGGACCCTCAACATCATAAATCAACCAACCAATTTTACGTGACGTCTATCATGAGCGCTTGACGCCAGAAAGCAGCGGACTCGAACATCAGCAGCGAACACCGGTGCTTCCAAGATAATCTGGGAGACGAATGAAAACATAGAAAACTCTAGCTACACTGCTGTGTACTTTCTTCCCTGATCGTCAGCTATAAATACCCATTTACGAGTCGTCGATAGCACTAAATTTAAACTCCAGGAAAACAAGCGCCTAAACATCGGAGAGGAAAGTTTTATGATCGAAATAAAAGGAAGCTGGGGGAGCCCCAGACGTGGTCTTCGCTCGCGACTCGCTCGGTTGTGCGAACCGGTTCCGCGATGCGAGTCACATTTGATCGACACGACTGAGTGTATATATGCTTCTCTGGCCTGCCATTTTACCAGAAGTTTACTGCTTCTTTCGTTCATGATTTGTTTTTGTTTTTCACCGTCCGAAAAGTTTGGTCATGTTCTGAAGGGCTGCTGAGACAGCGGACGGTTTCGCCCACGTCTCGAAAAAAACATTTCTTTCCTGTCGAAAAGGTCAACTCTCAAAGGGTATTTCCACTAGTATACCATCTTCTTGTTAGTAGGCGTGGTCTGTGTACATTGTCGCCGCACTCTACACTAAATATGACGGAATGCTTCGGGACCCTTTTTTTTTTTTTTTTTTGGGGGGGGGGGGGGGTCGCGTTAAAGGGACCATTCTGCTGAAACTGGCGTTGGTGTTGTGAGTGAAAAATCACAAGATGCCCCTGGCAGGTGGTAGTCTGTAGATGATGTGGCCAAGCACTAATTGGTCGGCGGGTATTGTGACGTCATGATACTACATGATGTGGCCTAGATGGCAAGAGCTGCTGACTCGGTAGGCCTCTTTGAGAGGGAGTCGCGCTTCTACCAGATGATGCAGACACGTTCGCGTGGCTTGCTTAAAGCGAGGCTTTATACCTATGTCGGCCGGTCTTTCGAATAGAGTGGCAGTTTATGACTGCAGGATAATATGCATGTGCAATACATTCTGGGCACACATCGAGGTCAAGACCATCAAGCAAGATTTTGGCTTGGTCTATGCAAAACTGCCAATAAATATAAGGGTGAAATGCTACAGGTCCTTGCCGCTGCGCATTTTTCCTTCTCTCAGTGCTACAGCGCGGGTAAAGGTTGCGCATATATAAATATTTGGTTGAAGTTAACTTACCTTGAGATACTTCTACATTTTTTACAGGCGTACAATGGGCGGGAACCCTCTATACTAAATTTATTAGGATATTTAGGTTTTCTTATAAATCGTGCCAAAAAGTGCGGTTGTACCGTACCCACCCGCTTCATGTTACATGCTGTGGAATCTATGCCGAAGCTAGCCTAAAATCGCCACAAAGATGCAACCGTGCCCTTAGTCGAGTGGGTGCGCAGAATTTCGCCAGTATCTTGAATCTTCGGCTGAGGACTTTCAACCATTTATAATCCCTCCGGCTGTTTCCTAGGGGCTCATATATACAATGTCATGTTCACGCGTGCTGCACGATGGGCTTTCGTCGACGTTCCAAATACGAGCTGTCACTCGTAAGATGCCCAACAAAGGCTACCAGCTAGAGCATAAGGCACAACTGGTCATGGTACACGGCACAAACATCACCAGATTTACACAAATTACTCTCGCTTTCCATTACTGACGTCCAATCGCCTTCTCTGGTCGCTTAATCCCTTGGGCCTCACTCCGGCGCTAATCAACAAGTACTTAAGCTCTTCCTAACCTGACAGCCTTGATTTGCGTAGCGCTGCTTCTGAGAGGATCTAGTTTAGTCTCTCACTGGTTTTGATTGGACTCATGTATACCTCCAGTAGTATATAGTACTTGCTCAGCCCTCTCAGACTGACTTATTTCAGCCTCTAAAGCAAGAACAGTATCTTTATTTTCAGTAGACCGATGTACCTGTCAATAACACAATATTACCAATTTTCAATGCTATTATGCATCCTTGTAAAAATAAGCCGAAATTCGCTCAGCCGATCCGTCCGAAATTTCCTTCCAGTGTAATTGAACCTAAAATTTACCACATGTCCTTTGTGCGGTGATAAATGTTGCCTCTACACACATTCTGATAGTGTCATAAGCCTTTGCTCGTCTCAGTGTGCAGAGGTTGAGGTCTTTGCTAGCTACCATTGCGAATAATCTTGGGGAATCTGCTGGTATTTGCTCTACATTAGCGACACATAGATATTAATTCAATTCCCATTATTTGTGTAAGTGTTGGCTACTACAAGGCTTCAGAAATCCCCGGGTGGTAAGGCCTTTATTTTTTAAACATGCAGTGTTGCCGTCGCCGAAACAGGTTTCAATTCTCCGTGGACTATTGGCGTTAACAACGACAAGGGCGATGATCAGGAACAACCAGAAACAACAGTTCCTTGTCTTGCAATGCGGCCACCGAGCTCTGCCCGCTTTTGCGTGAAGCTAATAGTTGCGTCTGCATTTGTTACGAACGCACCTCGTGTGTGGTGTGCGATATACTTATACTGTTTGTTTTTTTGTTGTTTTTTTTTCGTTTGCTACCACTGCAGGTCTCTACTTCCACATTGTTGGCGAAGGCGTGGTGCGACTCACGGACAAGTCCAAAGTGAACACGACGGACCGGGAGAACTACATCGATTTCCGCATGCGGCTGCTTGGCGAGAATACGCCCAAAGGTATGCGTGGATACGTCCGCGAGGATAGTAACGGCGTCTTGTGTGGTGTCCGTGCCAAAACGTTTGCGGCCCGGGGCCTCATTACTGCTCGCCAATTGCGCTGCAATGACGGAAGTTACAGATCTGAATATTGATATAGCGGTGCATTTCTCACCGCTCACTCCGAGCTTGAAAAACGGCTTACTAAAGGACTCAAGTTAAAGCGGTTGGTGGGCGATCGGATAACATGCGCGAGGTGTTTTTACTATGTGTTGTAATTTTTTGGCAAATCAATAACGACAACAAGTTTATGGACAGCAGTCGACATTGAATACTGCAATGATGGCAAAAGGAAAATATGGTTTGTGCGACTACTACACTGAGACACTCATATCCTCGATTTTGTTTTTCTTTCTTTTTTCACTGCCTTTTTTCATTGCTTGTAAGACGTCTTTGAATTTCTAGCACAAGCAGCTATTTTTAAACTGTGAAATATTTCATATGTTCCTGTTCTGAGTTGTGAAAGCACAATGCGTTTCGGTATGTGAATGCAAATTAAATTTAACCATGACTGCACTATTTTACGTTTCGGTGAATAGTGTGACGTTAATTGTTAGGCATTAGCGAATGACCGGCACCATCACGATGGCAGCTGTCGTTGAATTAGCACGTTGTCTAGCAGAGCGAAAACGCTTAGCAATTTCTCGCTCCTAATTTTAACCAAAAATTCATAAACAGTTTTTTTAAAGAAGTCCCCGGTAATCTTGGTGAGAAGTTATGCGCAAAGTTTAAAGATTTGCTGCATTTTTTTTCTCTCCACCGCAAGTTTGTTTTGCGCCCTATATCATGACCGTTGTTTTCCTCTTTTCTTACCGTAGTTCTTTTGCTCCACATCACATGATATGCTGCACCGTCCTACAAGGTTAAAAAATTGGTGGAAAAAAATGGGGAATTTGGAACATGATCACGCAGAACTTAAACCAACAGAAGAGATCCATGCAGAGACAAGAACACAGGGCAGCGCTTGGCTTTCAAGTGGTTGTAATTTAGTCTTGTTGTGTTCAAATAGCTCAATATATTTCACTCTGTGACCAGGTTGCCCAACGTTAAATTGCGCTGCCAAGACATTTGTTGTATTGGCACCGAATGGAAAGTCGACGACGCTTAAAACTTTTCGTTGGAGGTTGGCAAAGCTTTCTGCTGCGTATAAAGAGTGACAAAGGAAACTCTTCACGTTTCCTATGTTGCCTATAGTAAACTGAGACAGGCTCATTCGGTCTCTTGTTCTTTTTGTTCCGGCACGTGGTCTCTTTTTCGCGAAGACAATGGGGTCGTTAGCACACAGCTGCACACAAGTCCGCGACACTATGCGTCACAGTGTGTCGTGCGCACTTTGCAACGTAAGCGTCACAGTGCTCTATGTCCTTTCCATTCTTTCATTTTTTTTTTTGTTGTTGTTTTTCTTTTTTTAGTATGAATGGGTTCCGTCAGGAATGATGGAGGCGTTGCTGAACGATACAGTTGTGACGGAACCTACTTCCTGTCACGCGAAAGCTTGAGGCTGACTACTGCTGGCCTTTTCTTCAAAGCTTCACCTGTGTTGCGCTTTCTGGGTGACAGTGAGCGCGGCAGTGCAACAACGTGCCGGCTCGGTTCTTTGCCTCTCCCTGTATCCCGAGGCTGTGTCAGCTGTAGAAAAACAGAGCCTTACGTGTTTCTCTCGTCAGGAGAACAAGGCTGTCACGCAAGCCAGAAGACATCAAATGAGCTTTGAAACAGGTCTTGCTCTGGTCTGGTTGGTTCATATTCACAGTGTAGTGGACGCTATACAACAACAGCAACACGGAGGGATGGCGGCAGGCTACAAACGCTTTTGTTTTTGTTCCGTTTCTGCTTATGCCTGTATCTATATTTGTATTGTGATGGTAGAAAGTGGCTGCTTGTTATTCCGACCCATTTGAGCTCTGTGATTTGCTCCGGTTACCACGACGATCCTCAGTCTGCCCCAGCCGGCTTATTGAAAACCTTCACTCGCCTGCGACAGCGGTAACTACTGGCGTGGGATGTACCGTTATGTTCGTCGGTTCGTCCAGTCCTGCCAAAAGTGTCAGCGCCGAAAACACCCACCTCGCCAGCCCGCCGCTCCTCTGCAGCCGCTGACCTCCCCAGCTGAGCCCTTTGAGAGCGTTGAAATCGACCTGTACGGCCCTCTTCCTAGCACATCAACAAGCAATCGCTGGATCATCGTTGCAATTGATCATCTCACACGCTACGCCGGAACAGCGCCTTTGCCGTCTGCTACAGCCCAAGACATTGCCTCCTTCATCCTCCATCATATCATTCTTCGCCACGGGGCTCCCAAAGAATTGCTGAGTGACAGAGGTCCAGCCTTCCTTTCTGAAGGTGTTGAAGCTGTTCTTAGAGAATGCAAAGTCGTTCACCGCGCCACCTCTGCGTACCTTCAGCAAACAAATGAAATGGTTGAGCGTTTCAACCGCACCATGGGCGACATGCTGGTAATGTATGTCGCTTCCGACCACTCCAACTGGGACCGCGTTCTTCCATTCGTCAGCTTCGCTTATAACTCTGCCACTCAAGCAACCACCGGATTATCGCCGAAACTTCCTCCTGTACGGTCGTGAGCCCTCTTGTACCATGGGTACCATTCTCCCATACCGACCGAATTCTTCCGAACTCATGACTGTTTCACAAGCTGCAACTTATGCTGAAGAATGCTGCCAGCTTGCCCCGTCCTTCACTTATCACGCCCAGCAGCAGCAGAAAACCACCCGAGATAAATCTGCACTTCTTCCTGCTTACTGTACAGACTCTTTGGTCTGGCTATGGGTGCCTTCCTCCAGTCCCGGCCTTTCATCCAAACTTCTGAGCAAGTATCAGGGCCCCTACTGTATTGTCAAGTAAACATCCCCCGTCAACTACCTCATCAAACCCCTTACGCCATCCACTGACCACCGTCGCCACAACCGTGAAATAGTACACAGTAACCGCCTGAAACCTTACTACGATCATGCCATCGTCACATCGCCATAAACAACAGGATGGCGCCTTTTGGCCTGGGGAAGTTGTAAAACAGGTACTTCGTATCTGATATGTTCAGCGCCTGATGCTGAAGAGAATTTTTACCCTGGGGAAGTTGTAAAACAGGTATTCGTCTCTGATATGTTCAGCACCTGATGCTGAAGAGAACGACGACAAACGTGTTCAACGCCTGCCGGTCAGGAAAGACGACGACGATGCTCGCTCCGACGCTCGTGCGCGTGCTGACACAAGCTCTACGACTGATCGCCGAACGTTCCCTTGACTGTTCACGGCGTAGCGCCCTGTGCAAGGTCTTCTATTGCAGTACATTTAAGGCGTATAAAGAATACAGCATTATTTATGTTTCCCTGCGTAATTCTACACCATCAGTAACTTTTTTCATGAACGACTGTGTGAACAGGCTGTCAAAGTTTTAATGCAGGAGTGCATTTAACGGCTACATTTTCATCTTACTTTGTCCGTCCGTCCGTCCGCACCTCATGGAAATGACTACATCAACTGGGGCATGTATATCGGGGAAGCAGGTCAAAGTATTCGCATTGACTTCAAACTTCTCCAAGAGGCACCTGTAACAATATAAACAAAGTAACTGTGGTGAAAAGAATATATGACTAATTTGCATGAGTGCGCTACCGATAGCCCACCAAGGCTTTCCATTCTTCATTAGATGGGACACGAAGGTTCCTTGGTTGAAGTTGAAAAAAGATGGACCTAGTGAGCGAGTGTCGCGAATGGAAGGGACCCGTTGACGCAGTACCATTCAGTTCTTAATCTAACATTTATAAAAAACATCTTTTTATGAATGCGCAATGTACTAACCAGGTGACCGAAAAGTCCTTTTGAAACGTTGTCTTTTACCAGTTTGGAAAGCACAGGACGTCTTTCTTTATGAAGCGTTCTTTGCTGACTTTGAGTACACTTTCGTAGGATTTCCTCACGCGTGTTCTTGTCCTCGCACGCACGGGCCTGTAGTGTTCTTGTTTGTTTTCACGGTGTGCGGATGTGTTTTTTTTTTAGTCTGGTTGGCTCGCAGTGTGCGCAGAACGTCACAGGTATGAATATGCCAACGTGAGCGGTGCACTTTCTTCTCCTTCTTCCATCAGTCGAAGCCACAACAACATGTGCCAACGCTATGGCCTCCTTGTTATTTCCATCCGCCACACTTCCCTCACTTCAGATATGTGGAAGAACTGCATAGCGAAAGAAATCAAAATCAAGTGCTTGTGCCGACACGCCAAAGCACCGATAAACGGCGAGGGTTCCATGCTTTACGCGCTACGTACTCCACCGCTGGTGCTATGTAGGTGCTTACAAGGAGTGTAATGAGAAGAATACGCAAAGGTTTTTGTAATGACAGTTTTCCTTGTGCTGTTCATTGTGCATGCATGGGATTATAACTGTCAACGGCGTGCAAATTACCATTGCTGCAGTGAGGCAATCCAGATGTAGCACGGATTAGAGTGCACATTTTTGCATTTTGCTGCGATTCGCTTTTGGTACGACTGGAATATACCAACATAAAAGCGGACTAGTGCAAAAAAAAAAAAAGAGAGACAGAGTAGGAGGGGGTTGCAAGCCTGCACTAGGCGCATTGTGTGCCAATGGGCGCGCCCCGCGACGCAACCTGAAACTATGTCGACTTGTCCTGCGACGCAACCTGAAACGATGTCGACTTGTCCTGCGACGCAGAGGCTGATGTGTGCTTCTGCTCGGTGCAGGTTCCCCTGCGCGCGTGGTGTTCCTGTCACCGGGTGTGCACTCGTTCCCCTTCAAGCTGGGCCTTCCCCTGGGCCTGCCCTCTACGTTCCTGGGCAAGCACGGATGGGTGCAGTACTTCTGCAAGGCGGCCCTCAAGGAGCCCAGCGGCCTGACGCACAAGAACCAGCAGGTCTTCATCGTCATGAGCCCCATCGACCTCAACCTTGAGCCCAACCTGCTCACGGTATGTAACCTTGCACTTTCCTACACTCTGACCTTCGATAGACAACGGGCGATCACTTGCTTTTAAAGCCATTTGTTAGGTACGAGTTACATCGCCCTCAAGGAAATCGTGCGTTTTGTTTAAGTTATACACCTTGCAAGTTATGTCAGTAGTCGTATGTGTATAAACGGCTAACTAATCCGCGAAATACATAAATATTTACACTGCATTTAATATTATGTCCAGCTCACGCCAAATTTATATTTTGGTGTACGCATTCAGGAGACAGCTTCAAGGCTAATTAATTTAACAGCTTACAAGAATGGCTCCAAAAATAATGCGTGTTATTGTAATTTATCTTTATCAAGGCATAAAACACAGGTGTTAGCAAGAAAATGTTAGTCTTGTAGATTGGTGGTCTCCCACAAATTAAATTAATCTTTCCTTAGCACTGTTTAAAGCAGCATAGAAATTCAAGAAATAAGGGCGGCTAAAGGATACCCAAGCAGCGCCAAAGTAACTTAAGCAAGCAAAAGCACGGTTGCAGCCAGACAACTTTGTGTACAGAAGGAGATCAAGGTGGGGTCAGGCAATAATAAGGATAATACTGCAAAACTGTAAAGACTGTCAAAACATTCCCTCAAATGTTCGTACAAAGGATCATTGCTAAAGTGTAGGATTTTATGACATACTGAACCAACACGGCTTGAGGTTACAGTGCTGGATAGCAATGCTGAAGATAACGAAACTGCTGCACTGCTACCAGACGGAGTGAATATGCCGAGGTGCAGTGTGATGTAAAAAGAAATATCTATGGCTATAGCCCCCAAGTTTAGTAATTATTCTCATGCGTTCGACGTATCACCAATTGGGCGAGTTATTATTTGATTCATAGTTGATAGCGTTACGAAAGACGGCGAACTAGACAAAAGATGTATACTGGACAGACAATGTGCTTTGTTTGTTTTGCTTTTTGGGCTCTCGTTTCTTTGGCGGACTCAAGATGACAAGCTGTCAGCCTAGTTGGTTTTCCATTCTCTGTGCTCTGTTTCTCTGCGCTCCGTGTTTGCCTTGCTTAAATTGTCGGCGGTTCTGGTATATTATACTAGCCCATTCACTTTGCTCACCCATGATGCAGCAACCATTCCACTGCGAAGTGGAGGAGAGCCTGGGTATGGCGTGCTTCTCGTCAGGCCGACTGTCGTGCCGGGTGCGGCTCGACAAGGGCGGCTACGTGCCGGGAGAGAGCATATGCATCTTCGCCAGCATCGAGAACAACACGCGCACCACCATCCGCAAGACCAGGGCCGTGCTTACCGAGGTGTGTACGCACGCTAATAACGCCGCCTATTACTACTCCGTCCGCGAGTGCTATTCCTTCCGGCGAGGTCACAGAGCACAGCCTGGGCCACATTGTGCTTCAAGCAAGGCCCGTAGAACGAAATTGTTAAGCGCAGTGTCATCTGAGAAAACAGCGATGTTGGATATACCAGGCTCAATGACTATATTTATGTGACGTCGAATGTTGCTGGTAATAAGAAAACGGTGATGTTGCAATGACTCTAAAAAAAGAAATTGGTTCGAATCTCTGCCTGCATTCACATAAGACGTATGCTGTGTCACTCCATTGCTCACGCTCACGCAGGTCTCTTTCCACCCACTCAGTTTCGCAGGACTCGGTCTGCTTCATCTTCATAATGCGCATACTAACACTGTTTGCCTGATGTTATGTACAACTTTATTGCACTCGGAGAATATTTTTATGCTGTTTTAAATTGAGTTATATCTATATTTTTGATTTGAATATCTCGATGCTCGCCTTTCTCCTGTAATCATCTGTAGCGGTAGCAGCGATCCCGAAACCGACAACGCTATCTTTTCTGTTGTTGTTACCACTTGCTTATATGAAAGGAAAATTAATGAATTTAGAATTTGTTAATACGCTGTTTATAAGCTGCAACACCCGTCATTCTAGCGTGGTGGTGCAAGCCACGTGAAGTCACTTCGGCCACTCAGCCGACCAAGGCCTAAATGCTCGCTGATGCGTTCGTGCCAATAAAGTGAACAAACGAGTACGTGTCATGTTTGATTCGAACGTGTTTGCCCTCTGAGCGGTGCGATGTTCTATAGAGCTCAGATATGGGCGTGGTGGGTTGTGGGATGCCAACCGTGCACAGCTCCGCCCCATTGTCACTCCGTGCACTACTGCCACTCCCTCGGCGCAGACGATCCAGTACACGGCCAAGAACAAGGTCGTCCAGGCCGAAACGCGCGAGCTGGCCTTCCTGGAGAAGGGCCGCATCGAGGCCGGCACCACAGACCAATGGCGCAACGAGATGCTCTACATCCCGCCCATACCGCCCACCAACCTGCGTGGATGCCACCTCATACGGATCCAGTACGACGTCTACGTGAGTGCCATGCCTATATGCAAAAGCATACACGCTGACACGCATGTCATTGATCTCGTGTTTTCCATGCGTTCATTGCAGTCATTTCAAACGACAAATGGACCTTAAAGAGTTATGTTACAAACTATCCTAGAAGTGTAAAAATCATGGCATGAGAATTGGGTAAAAAGCTCCTTTCTCACCAAGAATTAACCATCTGTCACTGCCTCCAAGTGACAGCGGTTTTGTGTCCCGTATATGCTGTTACGTAATAACGATTAGATGGCACGCTATCTGAAATGGGCATGTGCATTAGGTGTACGCGTATGTGAAAGAGAGATATGTAAAAGTCCATTGAAGTAAGAGATTTCAAGAGAAGGCGAAAGTAGAAGGGGCGGTTGTAAATCAAGTAGGGGGATAGTGAATTTTAGGTCTTGTTCTTCTGGGACAGTGAAGTGGAGGGACGATGAATGATGGATAGCGACACTTGATGAGATAGCAAAGAAGTTAACTGAACTTTTTACACACGACTTCACAGCACCTACAACAAGGTTGGGAAAAGTGGGGTCTGGCTACCTCGACCTAGCCGAAAATGTCGCGCTTAGTCATAGATCAAAACTCTCGAATAGACCCTGGGTCTCCGGGCCCAACCCGCACTCGAATCGTAGCCAATTGATAACAATTCTACCAGCCTGATTGGTTACTTGCTACCTACCACACCCCTTAATTTTAATTAAGATTGCCATGCTCTCCAAATACATGCATCCAACCAAAAAGAGCAACAAACAGAACATACAAACGGCAGTACCCCGAGCGACCACCATAGGCCGATCGAATACTGGGCTCTGCGCTACTACCTTAACGCGTACACAGGCGCTTTTCTTACTACGCGTACCACTTCTCTTAATCACCACAACGCAACGTTCCCTATCGTCCCATGTCGCCTACGTGTCGTCATCGCACTGGTTATTTCAACGTTACGGTTGTCACAGCCATATTGGCGGTATTGTTTCGACTTACCCTTCCCGTACTTCTTGGAGCCACGCGCTGCGATAAGTGCATGGCCGCCGTCTTAACCCACCGCTAGCGGGTCGAGTCAGGGGGAGCCGGTTGTAGGGCTGAGTCGGTCCGACCCGTCCGGGTTTACATGAACCCGTTTCTGTAGGGCCGAGATCGCCGTTACATTTTGGGTCGAGCAATCGAACCACGAGCAAGAGGGAGAGGAGGAAGAGAAGGAATGCGCAAACGAACAGCTCGTGGTCCCGTCTCCTGCTGCTGTCCGACCAGCAAGTATAGGCAAGAGAGGATGCGCTGACCCGACACGTCTGCGTATACATGCTCCTCGCCCCAGCGGGTCGGATCGAATCAACCTAATCCCTACCGTCGAGCTAACTCAACACGCTCGACGGGCATTTAGCTCGGCACCCTAGTATGCATGAGCGCGACAGCCAGTTTTCAGCCCGATAGGCCGACTCGACCCGACTTTGTCGGGTTCATTTAAACTCCCTGAGTGACCTTCGCCGTTGCGAGTGCGTTATTGTTGCGGGAAGAACACGCAACGAACACCTTCCAAGCAAGTGAATCTCTTTTGTCATACACAGGCCTCGTGTTCCCAACCTCGACTCACCAGTGGTTGCACCCTGTTACGCCTGTCATTCCAATAGACTCCATCGGTGCTGTTCGCCTTGAACTATGCGAATACTTCAGTGCAGACAAGTCCCCTTGTGGAATATGAATATGTCAAGAGCCACTGCGACCGGGGGCTAGCACTTCGCAGTGTCCTCCACGTTACCGCGTGCCTACATCGACCTTTACAGGGATGCGATTAGGAATTTTTTTTTTCATTCCCCTCGTCTTCTTTTCTTGACTTTTCTTCCTTCTCACAGTTCCCTGTAACTTCCTTCATCGTGGTCACTTGCGAGCACATCGGGAGTTTCTTGGCACGCTGGATCCAGCCTTGTTTTTTTTTTTTTTTTTTTTTTTTTGTCAGTATATTGACTCATTTTGTAGAAAGGCATTTCTGCCCTAAAATTCACTTTTGCCGCCCGAGATTTGTGCCATATCTTTCTTTTTCTTCTAATTGGCTTTTCTAAAATTTTCTCTTGGCAATTTTCTATTTTATTTTATTTTCAATTGGGTTTTGCCTGTGACAACCTCTGGTTCGGTGCGGGTTTTCTCTCCCATTTTTTTTTTTTTGTCATCTTGAGAGTTTTACAAAGAAGTTAGGATAACTCAGCTGCTGCAGAACAAGGCAGATCGATGCCAACCGGAAAGGCATTCTTTTTTATAACCACAGGAAGCTGGTAATATCGGACCGCCGTTTCAGGGTTTCCAAACTGAGGCTTTGCGTTCGTTTACCTCGATCTGAAGCAACAGCGGCATATTTAGAACGCTCAAGATGCACAGCAACCGTAAAACTTGTTGGGGAAGGAGCTAGTTGGTGCATGGCTTCGTAGAAAGACTTAATAGAAATAATGGAACTAGTCTTTGTCTCATCTGTCTTATTTTCTATACACATTTCTACTGCCATAAGCCTTTGGATATCGTTTAGGCAGCTTTTTGAATTCGCTGCATACTGTGTACAATCTATATCAACTTCCCTTTGATATAGGCTACTGGGAGCGGTTGATGCTGCAGAGTATGATTTTTTTGAAGCGAATTCTTACAATAGCGTACAGGTCGAAACGCTCGAAAGTTTTGTCGCTTCACGACGTGTCCGTACTAGTAGTTGGACCTAACGGCGATATTCCAGCCGTGTTATTTGCCCTTTAACGTCGGTGTCTACATTTAGTTTTGAAGTCTGGCAAGGTGACTTTCGGACCTGTGGTACATGTGATAGTCCAAGAGCATTTGATTTTTTTTTTACTGCACCCCTAATTTTGCGGGAGTCTGGCCATTAAAATCGGCAGCGCAGCAACAATCTTTGTTATAATCATCATCAACATCATGATCACAATATCAAACTCCAGACAAAGTGTCTTTGTGTGATTTCTTCTTCAGCATTCCCTCTTCTTCCCTTTTTCACGCAGTTCATCATCTACCCTAAGGGTCCTGGCAAGGAGATCCGCTTGCAGCTACCCATCATGATGGCCACGTACCCTATCCGCAACAGCGACGGTACGCTTCAGCGCAAGAAAGGCACCCACTACCCAACAGTGCTGCCCGTGTTCAGGCCCTGGCTAAACACCGACAAATTCAAGACGTAGCCAATGTTCCTGTTAACCGTGTCAGCAGAATGCACATCCCCCCCTCCCCCCGCCCTGATATTTTTTTTTTACTTTGATAAAATCTCTGGATACTTTTCAGATCTCGGTGATCTGTCGTCTTCACAGTCGGCAAGTGTTGTAAACTTGGCCTCGGCAAAAGTGGCCAATACGAATTACTGGAGCAGAATGTGACATTGTTAAGTTTATTTTCAGATTAATAGATTTATGCACAGTTACGTGATGCAGTGCGCAGCATAATTATTGTCTTGCACTGAAGTGATTTTTTTTTTTTTTTGTAAGAGAAAGTGCGAATTTGTGATGCCTGCATTGCGTTCTAGAATGTTCGATATAGAAAATAACTAAATTGTATGACCAAAACAAGGTTAAAGTAATGAGGAGGTAAAAAGAACTTACACACAAAAAATGTATTCCAGTCACCATCTGCATTCTATATTTTGCTTAGAACATTGTGTAAAATGTTTTCAGGCGATAAACTGAATTCACGCCGCCAGCATCAAATGCTCCTAAAAATTCAATAAACGCGTCTAGTGTTCCATCACTTTGAAATACGCCAGGACGATCTGCACTAAACGGTCTTTACATTCTGCCTTAGCTAATTACAACTGAATTTCTAATTAGTGAACGAGTAGCGCAAGGGCACCATGTGTTTAATATATATCCCGGATAGGTGCCACTCTGTCGCGGCTGAGTTCACAGCGTCTTCAAACTTCAAAGAGAAACATGTCTAGATTTAAGGCATACCTGGATTGAAGTCCATGTTTATGTGAGATTTGTTATACGTATACACATAATTTAATTAACAAAGACGCTGTGTAGATAAGGTTATTTTATTTTTGCTGGCTCGAGAATATTTGTGAATCGATCACAATATTCAGGAGTGATAATAACTAAAGAAAAAAAACTTTGTGCGAAGTGATAACCTTGTGGCTGTAAGTGCCAAAGCATTCATCGAACCAAAGCTATGGCAGCGATGATTCCTTCTACGTTATATACTGTCTTGAGCAGCATGCAAATTCTTAAAGCATGCTGTCCATGAGCTGTAATTATAATTTGAATAGAAAGCACAGCCCCAGCTTTCTACGCAGCTTGCGTCCATGTAACCTAACACTCTGCTTCATTTTCCAAAAACTATCAGCTTTGTTTTGTGTATAACATGAAGCTTGCTGGGAAAAAAGAAGGTCGTGTCGTGAATAACATAATCGATGTAACTTTACAACATAACGAAGAGACGAAATTGTAAGTCGCGCAGTGCACATCAGCGCGCTCCTTACGCACTCCAAAAGCTTAACCGGAGTTATAATATTTCACTTTTTCCATTTTATTTTTTCATGTCAACTTATTGTCACTAAGCGCACCACCTTCGATATTATTAGTTAAAACCTGCGAAAATCATTTTCCAGATGCTATGAGCAAAAATGAGTCACGTGGTGTAAAGTACCACGCCAGCCATCAAGTTGTTTCGCAGGGGAAAGCTTTTCGCAACTGACATTTTTTCTTTCACGTTTTGTCGCCTGCTATTTTTCTTCACTGTGCGCGCTTAATAGCGCACAGAAAAGGCGTACTTCAAGCAAAGCTGGCCTGACAACACTTCTTTTAAATTGCTTTAATATTCCATGCCTCTTACTTTCGTCTGCTCAAAGCGCAAGCATTCATCAGTCCGCGTAATAGCCGTTTATAGAGAGAGAGAGAGAGAGAGAAAAAAAAAGCAAGCTTCTTTGTGTCTTTTTGTCAAAAATCCAGGGGAATTTGTGTACACATAGGTGTTCGTACTGAAGCTTGAACTGCCATTTTATAAAGCAGAGTTCATTTGTTACGAAGTCTGCAAGACCACGGTGAAAGCGAGTGTTGTTTCTTGTTGTGAGAAATGAAGCAGTTCTTTCACGTTCATTTCGCACTCGTTCTTGGAGCGCAGCATTCAAACAAACTGCTGAGAAAAGTTGGGAAAGTTTGGCTCCACCAGTGTATGTAGATTAGTGTAACTTGAAGTTGAGGATTATAGCGTATGTGTGCATGATTAACAGTTTCTTAGGGCAATGAGACCAACTGCCTCTGGTCCGTGCAAGAAAGCTCAGCGCATCTCAGCGCATAGGCGCGAATAAGTCGGGCATTTGGGTGCTTATATCCTTGTGTGTTTTAACAGTTTGTCGTTGGAGGCTCGCCTCTTGTAGTGTGTGGATGGACAACGAGCTGTTGTTGCTTGTGTTTACCGGATGAAACCTGTGGAGCGCGAGTGAACTACACGTACTTTTCATGTTACTTTGTTGTTCTTTGTGAAAAGAAAATAAAGATATAGTATGCGCTCAAAGTATGGCCGCTGAGTTTCTCAGCCGGAATGTATGCACGGAAAAAGATGAAATACCATCTGATCGACCTAGATTTTGAACGCTATTTGTCTAACAAATATTGAGTTTTCCGATGGAAATATTTTGCATGTACGCGAACTGCGCAGAATTGAACCACGTCGTCGTAACTGGGCGAAAGGGGGTCACGAACCAGGGGAGCGTCACGAGCCAAACAGAATTTCTCAGAAGAAGAAAATTGGGGCAAGCGATTCTATTCATGATTAAATAATTTCAACAGGCAGATTCCTATGCTAGGAAAGACTTCGTCACTTTTTCTTTTCCTTTTTATTTTTTCCAAATTCTAGTTAATCAGCCATATTTATCTGACTACTCCAGTACTTGACCATATATATTTACAATTTACAAAGCACTCTGGCCAATCCCCCGCCGTGGGTATGTGTCATTTTGTCTGAGGTCATCCTCATCATCATCATCGAACATACAAGACGGCCCGCCACGCATAGTGCGGGCCTCACCGAAGCCAGCAACAACAACCGCCTTAGACGCTATTTCTCTTTTCCTCTCTCTTTGGCTGCCCGCAACTGTTCTCGCCTATTGCGTTTTCTTTCCCTTTGTTAAAAAGCTGAAGAGCTGCATGCGCTAAAATTTCGCATTAGGGGATGTCGCATTTGCCTTAAGATATATATATATATATATATATATATATATATATATATATATATATATATCGTGATTTCGTGTCTCCCAGGTGGCTCGACATCAAATAGACCGTACGACGTGAAAAACGCATTATACTGGGAAGTCATACGCAATGTCATTTTTCTTTTGTAAGCGCATATTGCATTGGTGACCCATTTGTCAGTGCAAGATCATTCCTGAGTCTCCTAAAAGCCTCAGAGCGCTCACAAGCGCACAAGGGTGGCGGAAGCAAACACTTAATATTGCAATGAACGCGAAACCGCATCATATCCTGCGCTCACTCCACGCACTGCATATACTCGGGCTTACTACTGCTGCCTAGGCCAAACCCCGCGATATGCGGCTACTGTTGCGATGAGTTAGTCGAAACCTGTGCTGCCGGCTACTAGTGTTAGTGTACCCTAGAACAACTCGTTAAAAATAAAGTTTTGCAACCGCGCTACTAAAATAATTTAACCGCAGAAGGGTCGGAGCTCCTTATCATTATTTTTCTCTTTTTTTTTTTTTTGCGCTACATGTTGAAGCTCTCGGATTAGCTAAGTGGAAGGGGTTGTCCCTGAGGTATGCGCGCTGGTTCACCTGTTCGACCTGCTCTATACATGAATATGTATGCGTGTAGTTCAAATTTTTTCGGTCCTAAAGAATAATAGAGAAACTTGATTATTCGCATATTTTTTTCTGCCCCAGCTGTAATAAACCCGTTCCATGGTATATCATTTCTGAATTCGCGTTATTACCTCATGATCAGCATAAGAATGAAAACGCAGTCTTTGTTTAACAACATTCATTGCTTTATTTCGTAATAAAAAACCAGAAAAAGTACAAAGCACACTTTAACGCATCTGCGCTGCTCACATAATTTACGTCAGCAAACTTGATAAAACATACTGGTGCATCAGGAAACAGTTTTTTCATCTGGCAAAACACCACACAACATGCTTAGATGCTTTTCAAAGTGCATTATACACGTGGACACCGTAGCGTAGAGGCAAAAGTAAAATAAAAAATATATTCATGCGCGTGAAAGACGGCGAGGCAGAATTCTGAATGGCGGTGATTCGTTTGTTCGGCAATGCAACAGATTACAAGCTTTTTTGATTCGACCAGCGATCTTCTTGACTGCGCTATAAAGAGGCCAACCGTGGTTACATAAGTACGCTACACATCCGCAACACCAACTCACGAATCATATGTACGATGAATTCGGAAGGCACGTATCACTCATTATGCATCTCGCTACGAAGCGTCAAATCCTTCGGCGTTCAGTGCGTCCAACAGCGGTGCTACATTCACATCAAGGCGTAAGATGTACGCGCACTTTTTTCAGCTAATATAATAAATGCACGAGCAGCAGCGAGCCTCATATGCACCATCACACACGTTGAGGTTTCATTGTAAATAAGTTAAAAAGCCTCCCCTGCAGAGAGCTTAGTGTAAAAGACAAGCCACCCCCCCCCCCCCCCCCCCCCCCCCCCCCATCCCGCCACCGATACCGTAAACCCGGTACCACACATTGATCTGATCATCATATCAGCGCGTACCATCTTAAAACTCGCGACAGCGTGCAAGAGTATTCGATGCTTTATTGAGCTACGCACCGAATTACTATCGACGAATTGAGCCGGCACCATCGGCATCCTGCAATAAGCATTTTGATCCATTTTCGCTCGTATACTCAAAACATCAAGTAGTTAAGCTTGAAGCTAAAACGCTAATTTCTTTTCGTAAGTTCCTTCCATACAGTATCCCCTTCTTCGTTCCGAAAAATGCTTCCGTTTTCAAAGGCTTAACTTAACGCCCGGCTTCTGCCGGCGCAATGTGCTGTTGCGGGCGTGTAACTTTTAACGATGCGCTTTGATTAGTCACACTCGACGGCAATAGGCGCCCATCGACTGTGACGCGAAATAAGAGCAGAAGGGAGGCAAAAGTGCGTGGCATAGAGAGGGTCCGGAAGTGCTGATCGTTCAGCGCGACTGCGGCAGCGCTGATCGGCAACGGTTCCTCTCGCAGCTTGTGAGCGGTACACAGAGAAAGCTCGTGGCGTCTTGTCCGACGAAGCTTGCGGCGACCTTCTTCCCGGCGGCGGAAAAAACTCACAGCCGGGTGAACTGGCTCTTAAGGTCCTCGTACGTGAGAAGGTTCTGGATGAGGGAGCACGAATGGAAGAGAACGCACAAAACAGGCATTAGAAAGAATGAAGCACGTCCCGTTCAAGTGCAGGATCCCTTCTCCAACATGCAGTGCTGTAAAGGTGAGTCATCTCCATGCGTCCGGTTAATGAAAAGAATCACTATACCTCTGCGGCTACCTTAGAAAATAAGCGCCGATTGGATGCTTCAACGCTTCACGAATTCCGACCAGGTAATCTTAGCACTAATATTAAAGCTGCAGCTCTATTTATAGTTGCAGCTTAGCGTTCAGCTATTTATCTAACAGTAACTAGCAGCGTTACGCTTGGCTTATATTAAAATGAAAGTTCAACGTAAGGGCCGAGTGTAACAATTTAGTCACTAGGAACCCCGCTCCGTCCACACCGCCGTCGCAAAATCAGTGGATCTTAATCAGAAATGTATTTTGGGTGTACACTACTGTGCTGCTGACCACTGTCATGTGCCTCACATCGCATTCTACTGCGACGCGGTTCATAGCTGGTCTACTAAGTTAGCCCTAAAGAATGAGCTCTGCAACACCGAAATGCGCATACGAAGTACTGCGGTCGACCATTGCGGAAGATGACCCCGTGATCGCGTCGCTAGCCCAATTCATGAAACGCACAGAATTAATCCTATGATGCCCTCGCAAAGTTTAATTTTTTTTTTGTCGGGAGTCTTACGATTACGTTAGCAAAAAGGTTAAGCGAACGAGACGAAATCAAAGATGCGTGCACGCGCACAAACAATGGGCAAAGCCGTAATGCTGCGCATGAGACACGCTCGAAGGACTTTGTGGCCCACCTAACTCCCGCCAGGTGTAATAGCGTTGGAAGCACAAAATAAAATCAACCCACTCGATGCGTGCCTTTTTTCATTTTTTTTTTTTTTCACGACGAGACCTACCTGTTAACACGAATGGTTCTGGCAGGGAGCAGATGGTATGCGAAATAGCGTGATGAAATCGTAAAAAAAAATCCTTTTTATTTTGCTAAATATCGGTAATTTCATTTCATGCACCTAAATGCACAGAAACATTGCTATGATGGTTATCGCTATTGATGCGAATTATCTCATTTTTCTGTAAAATGTACCACTGACTCATTGGGCAGCTTAAAAAATTCATAATTTTAAGTGATCGAAGGTAGAATTAGAGAGAAGATTGCTACACAGTATAAAAGAGCACTGAACAAGAGTTGTGGGGGTGCGTCAGTTCGCCAGCCGAGCCAACGTTTCGACAACGTGTCGTGTTGTCCTTGTCTTGTCTTCCCAGACGAAGACAAGTCCCCTTGTCGAAACGTTGGTGCCAAGAGTAGTGGCAGTTTCAATCGAACAATACATTTTTTTGTAAAGCGGTAAATTTAAACGAGGCAGCGTAACTATTTCTCTCACACTTACATCGATGGGGCGAGTGGAGATGATTCACCTGCTCACCAAGTGTGATCACAGATATAAATTGCTTCAGGGTGCGAAGTGATGATAACGAGATCATTTGTGTGTGCAAAGCGGGCAATTTGGTGCGTGCGTTTTATCATGCAAGGAAAAAAACTCCAATATTTTTCTTTTTATGTTTTTCGGCAGTTTTAACGTACATCAACCAGTATCGAGTTGCTGATATTATTGACGGAATTCACTGGGCATCGCGTAACGCGTGCCCGCAAAACATCGTGTTAACATATTCCAAGAGATTCGGGTACCTATGCAAAGCTGCTAGACGTTACTTACTGCCATAAAGGATCCCGGCTCTCTGCACTAAACGTGTATGTGGAAGAGGCAAAGGAGAAGGTAGGACGTATAAGCAAGGTTTTATGATTTAAATCCAGAATGAGTCATCCTGCTCGCCATGGTTCTTTTAATGTTACAGAAAAAATTAGGGTAGTAAATAGAAGGGTCGGTAAGTACTCTTGAGAGTGCCAGACTTGTAGTGAGGTAGTCAGGCAACACATTGTAGGTCATGCTAGTGCTCATGCAGAGTAATCAAGGTTCAGTCATGCCACACGACCACAAGTACGTAACCCCTAAGTTTAAGGTGCAAATACTTCTTCCGTTTTCACTTCCACTCGTCCGGTGTGGTTTTCCTGAAGAGAGATTCAAGAGATCGTAAATTTAGGCGTCTATTCGGCGTCAATTTATCCATGACCAGCGGCTGCTCTGAGAGCTTTTGAAATTTTTAAAATACAAAGCACCTGATTGAAGTCAAGCATTATTCATAACACATTAAAGTAGATGGCCAACGCAGGCTTCGGGGACTACTTTTTGTATTAAAGAAGATGAAAGTGGAGATCTAGACTACCTGTCCCATTTTGTTTTTAGCATATGCGACTTTCTGAAGCGGGCCTTGCTCCAGGCAAATTGTTTGATTAGTCAATGCACGTGCGCTAACGAAATGAGCGCTGAAAACTTTACTCTTGTTCTAGAAGTGGGCGGCCGTGTCGCAAATTGAATGACATAACAACGATACAACAAAATCGCAGAGAAAATGCGATCCTGGTATTGTTCTTCTTGTAAATAATATAAACGATGACCGGAAAATGCACGATTCACTTCCATCCACACCCCAAAAAAAAAACACGCGAGACCATTAATCACCGCTGACCGTCGGGTTCTATAGCAGCTAACTGGCATCTATAATAACAAAGTATATGTTAAGGGTGTTCCACAAAAGCAAGTAGCATTAAGGTCCACCGGCACCCTAGCATCTGGGGAAAGCAAACGATGTCGGCATTCCACCACGAGTCGTCTTGTGTTCCATTGCCAAAACACATAACCAAACCAGTAAACAAGCTAATTAGCACAAGATGAACGCGAAATCATTGACAAGACGCAAGTAACCTCCCCCGCTATCGAGAGACATTTTGCGGTAGCATTCACGAGTGGTTTCAGCGCTCATTTCCAGCTGTCAGCAGCGTGCAAGGTTAGTGCAAAGGCAAACCCCGGTCTGCACCGGAGTGGTTAGAACCCAACGTACGTACGGGCCATGCCAACAACGTTTTTGGAAGTGGCGCGGCGATCGGCGACCGTTTTACCGGCTCTTCTGCGCCGTCGCCAACGATGACAGGAGAAGTGAGCAAGAAGAAAGGCATCGGAAAGGCAGTCAGCATCAAGGTAGGTAACACATGTTGCAACTGAGATACGCGCGCGGTCAGTAGGGTATCATTTACCAAAGCTTTTTGAGATGAAGCCCAATTATGATCGTAAGGCTAGTTAGCATTTTTTACACATTTCTTCGCGGAAAGAATCTAGAAGTTCTACTCCGATGGAACGCCTGTGTCATTTGATAATAATTAGTTAAACAAAATGGTAGTTCAATCTACATGTTAGACTCTACACCATGCGAATCAAGTTTCATGTCACTTCATGCACATCACAGTTAAGTCTACGTCAAGACCATGCGAAAGGTTTGATTAATGGTGTATCTACAGCCGTTGGATATAAGTCGACTATGAAAACATGCAGAACGCAGTAATGAAGGAAAACCATGACCCAATGCATTTTTTTTAGCAATATCAAGGAACTGAATCGAAGACAGCAACACAATTCGAATTAAAGTTACTCGCGCGGTTAAGAGATGGTACAGCATGTACTGCTAGAGCGGTGTGACAGCAACGGTATACCAAGCCGCCGATGATACATTACCTGCTGGCCAGAGCAGGTAGAAACATTACGCCTTGTGGTTGTACTTGACATTCTATGATTACACAGTTCGTGCATTTCGTATTGAGCTCCTTCAGCATGAGCTGAGCTTCACCATGCATACAATAAGGGTCTTCGCTAGGAACATTCATGAATAAAAAGAAAGCCTAGAAGTTTTACTATAATCGGCTCACATCTCAATATACCAGCCCGAAACATTTCTATAGATACGATGCTGGGAATACTCTGTGTATCATGAACAGCACAGTCGTCAAGCTGCGCTCACGCTGAATGCGACCAGCCATACCTTTCGCGGGATGAAAACGTTGCCGCGACCTTCAAATATTAAAGACGCATATACAACACAGCAAGAAACGGTCATCGTATTCAGATATGTGGCGCAAATAAACACAAACACAGGAGAAGATACACAGCACACGCGCACACTACCAACTGTAAGAAGAACCGGAAAACACTTCCTCTTCTACACTCAGGCACGTCTCAACTTCCTCTTCTTCTCATTTTCCTCTTCTTTGCCCAGGGGGAAAATGGCACTCACTTCCTCGCAGACCTTAACCTTGTCCAAACATGGCGGTGACCAATCTCTTCTTCCTCTTCTTCTATTCTTCCTCTTCTTTCCCAAGGGAATATTGACACTTTCTTCCTCTCAGCCCGAAAACATCAACCAATCATGACAGTCACAAAATCTATACCGTCTTGTAAATCCACACCTCTGCTTTGCCCAGCAGCTCCTACCACGCTGGACAGGCAAATATCACCACAAAGTCACAAGTCATTCACTAAGTGTCAATATTCCCTTGGGAAAGAAGAGGAAGAATAGAAGAAGAGGAAGAAGAGATTGGTCACCGCCATGTTTGGACAAGGTTAAGGTCTGCGAGGAAGTGAGTGCCATTTTCCCCCTGGGCAAAGAAGAGGAAAATGAGAAGAAGAGGAAGTTGAGACGTGCCTGAGTGTAGAAGAGGAAGTGTTTTCCGGTTCTTCTTACAGTTGGTAGTGTGCGCGTGTGCTGTGTATCTTCTCCTGTGTTTGTGTTTATTTGCGCCACATATCTGAATACGATGATGCACCAACTTGCCCCTCAAGCCGTTATTTTAAGAAACGGTGACGCTGTCAAAATCACGGGTGAAAACGCAAGAAATAAGACTGTTTCACGAACGGCTTGAGACAGAAGCGCGAAAAAACGAGATCGGTTTACCTTCCACAGGTTAGGGTCCCAGTTGTCGAAGAGTGCCGTAAAGGCCTCCGGCTCTTCCGCCTGGTTCACGGTGATGATGGCAGTGCTGTCCAGATCTCGCTCCGTTGGGTCCGTCTTCACGTACTCCTGCAAGGACGGTTCATTGCGCGTCACCGAGACGTCACTCTGTCAACTGGCAATTTATGATACCAAGTTATCATCAGCTGGAGGGATATGGCGACAGAGGCGAGTTCAGAATATGGCAAATACAGATTATTGCTAGAAGTGGCTCAATCAGTGGGGTGATTATTGGGAAGAGCGTTTGCTTCGAAGTGGACGTAATTTATGTCATAATCGCCATGGACAGGCGTGATTATTATTGTTACTCGTTGCGGATCTTCGCAAGTACGGATAATATTGCGTGTTCTAATGACATCCTTACAGGAACTGGTAGCTAATGGATTTTTTTTTTTAGATTCACAAGACGGTCCTAACAAATGTTGCACAGGGCATGTTGTCGAATTTTTGATTATTATACATTCCTGAAAGAATAAAATTTTCTAATTCGGCGGATGACAACTTGCTGCAAAGCGTTGCGCAAGCGTAAAATGATTCTTCGGTGTCTCAGGCCTGTGCAGCATGGACATAATTGATCAGAAACACATTTAGAATCTATAATACCAGATCACGCAACGCAGGAAAGTAAAAACTATGAAGAAAAAATATACACATCAAATATTTTGCGATAAGCTGTCCCCACGGTGGCGTTGTTCATGCTGTTCGACTCTGTGAGCACGCCGTTCATTCGTTGGCACAAATTTAGCAGGTGGCCGCAGCGTTTCCGGTGCGGGGCATAACCAAGGGTGCAGCTTGTTCGTTTACCTCTCTCGAACACATGCTCCGAACATCTGGCAACGATCGATGCTCGGATGCATCCAGATGCTTGGCCACGCATTCTACCAATTTCGTGTTCAAGCGAGAGGAGCCGAATTTCGACTGGTGACTCCTGCTGATCCCATGGTTTCGTGTCTGCACTAGCGAAAGCGCCAGTCGCCGCACAGCACAACCTCATTTTTGAGCCATAAAGGAAAAAAAAAAAGGAAAGCGGTCACAGACGTCGGAAATGCGCGATGTCTAGTCACGTGAACTTGCTGCAACGTCACAGCCAACACTGACACTCAGCCGGCAAACGAACCACACTCACAGACAACACAAATGTTGCGCTAAAAGGAAGAAAGAAAAAACTGCTTATTTGTACTGGCAGTTCTCTCATTTCTGCAGATCCGTAAGGTCTCTGGAAGAAGTAGAGGGTGCAGGCAAAGGCTGAAGATGCAGAGGAGGACCAAATTGTTTAATTTATACGTCACTAACCATTTCTTGTTTACCGCAGAGATTGTTAAACTTAGAAGCGCTTTATAAGTATGTTTGTCACCGAACATTCACGCCGGCTAAAACCTTTGTTTCATTAAAGATATATATAAATATATATATATATATATATATATATATATATATATATATATATATATATATATATATATATATATATATATCTTATAAATATGACTGAATGTGTGCAGGCTTCACTGTGCCACCATCTCACATCTTATATCTTCATCAGCGCTCAACGGATGCCGGAGGCGGCCATTCAGTTGCGGTACGTAATCTTTCTACAGAAATATCTGCCCATTTTTTGGACATGTACTCATAATATATGTAGTGATAAGTTTGTTAGTACTGCAAATAGGTGATATAGTCCTGGCGGAATTAAGAGAATCATTATTTAGTATTTTGATGCATTGAAAAATGGAATTCTTCGAAGGCTAAATTTGCGATGTGTGATAGAAACACAATTTGAATATTGGAGAACCGCAACCGGAAAAAATGAACAGTGGGAAAAAGTGTTCCCCTGACGTCATGTTATATTTTTTTTTCGCTCTCTCTCCTGTGAGGGCCGCCAGCCAGCTGTAACAAGCGACCAAGGCTTCCACGCCGCAGCTCGTACAGCTGGTGTGCTGCGCCTCGACGCTGGAAACAATGCGGCGTTTTTAACTACTTATTAATAATGCGTTCGCTCAACTTCATTAGCAACAGATACAAGCGTCAACAACGGGGTATGAGTGAGAATGATATTTTGTTGTTGTTGTTGTTGTTGTTGTTGTTGTTGTTGTTGTTGTTGTTGTTGTTGTTGTTGTTGTTGTTGTTGTTGTTGTTGTTGTTGTTGTTGTTGTTGTTGTTGTTGCGTGTGCACAAGCAGCATTTATTCAGGATACAGACATAGTAGATTATAACGCATTTTATAAATTTGCCCGGTTGGAACACCCTTTAAAACAGGCTTGAGCAAGATGTTATCTGTCTTGTATCTGCTGTGAGCACTTCGATATGCTAAATTCCACGCACAGCGTAACCGAAGCGTTTTATAGGCCACGGTAGACGAGGCTAATACTGATAGCAAATACAGTGGAGTCAGCCTTTGTCTTCACTGCGGCCTTCTATGGAAGAGCAATGCATGTATAATCTATGGAAGTTTTGTACGTGTGCGCCGTAAACATATAGTATAGGCAGCTGGAACATTCATCAATCAATGCCAAACAGTGTGTTACGTAAAGGTAAACGGCCCAAGGCGGCTCCTTTCGTGGGAAGGCATAACTGTTCGTTACGAATGGTAGGAACAGCTTTAGATTCCTCCGCACTCCTAAATCATACTTGTTTTCATTCATTTCCGTGTAGGCAATGACGGCGTCGAAAGCGGTCCCTTTCTCATTTTGTACTCACTGAGCCCCGATGCCATGATGTCCAACAATATAGTTTGACGTAATGTCTCTAAATTCCTAAATAGTTTATACTTCGTGCTCTAAATATTTGTACACGGTTATGGGTCCTTAAGAACTGTGATAAGGAGCGGAAAAAAGTCACTGAAGAAAAAATATATGAGGACTGCAAGCATAAATATCTGTACACGGTTATGGGTCCATAGATACTGTAATAAGGAGCGGGAAACAAATCAGCGATGAAAAATATTTGAGGTCTGCTAGCATAAATATTCGTGTACAGTTATGGGTGCTTAGACGTTGCATAAGTAGCGGAAAAAAATCAGAGACATTCAACTTCTGTACTGAATTCCACGCGAAAAGGCGAAGCTGCCACGGCGCGTGAGCAGCGCTGGTGCTCGTTAGGCTGCTGCGTGCATGTACGCGTAACGCAAAAATTACAGCGCGTCTAATGAGACCAAGTTTTCACGAAGAATCAAGTTCATTTAAATGAGCAACATCACAGTGTTATCTAACGTAAGACCGTTGAAATGGAATGCTAAAGAGGTGCAGAAAACTTGCGTTGCAGAGCCAGTTCGAAGAAATCGCAAGGTTATTGATAGCCGCCGCTCCGAAAGCGAAGTGGACGCAGATGTTGCGGAAGATAAACATGCTACATCGTCGCAGCTTAATTCAAGCTGCCCTACGAAAGACACAGAGAGGGAAAATGAAAATCATTCTACCGTACCATGGCCACCTCGAGCGACTTGGTTCTCTCTTCCTCGGTGGAGCCCTTGCCTATCCAGACGTAAATCTCATCACCACTGTCCAGCATCATGACGTCGTTCACGTCCAGATCCTGCAAAATATACATACACGACAAAACTCAGCTTGAGGACGCTGATGATGATGCCATCTCCGCGCTCGGTGTATGTATGAATAAAGAGTTCGCATAGTAGCGCTCGTCAATTTCTCTGTTCACTGTATTTTGTGTTCGCGCTGAATTTTTTACTTATCTGACCAAGACATAGCCAGATTCGTCAGCGACAATTTCGACAATTACTATCGGCTGTTCACACATGGGCAGAAAATGTAGAACCGCCACCAGCGAATGACGCATTCATGAGAGGCAAAAATGGCAAGCATGCCCGTCCGTATTCGCGTGTGCCGCTGACGGTTTGCCCGTCATTCAGGCCTTATGCTTCCCACATTTGAGGTCTCAGGGAAGACTTGGCTCTGATAGGTTTTTTTTTTTTCAAGGTCATTTCATCTAGGAATAAATAAAAGCCAAATAGCTTGGACCAAAATATTAACGCGATAGCATTAATTGCCTGACACATGATGCGGCGTCGGCGTTGTAAACACTGACAGCGAAAAATCACGAATATGACTCTGGCAGTTGGTAGTTAGGTGACATGGCCGGGCACATATTGCTCATTGGGTTGTCTGACGTCACGAGACAATATCTTTAGCGGACGCCCGGAAAATACAGGCTGTTACGCAGATCCCTCTGGGCACGATTAAACATGGCCCAGTGCAAAAATTTTCCACTTCTCCTTGCCTTAACATATCGCCTTCTTCATGCCCGTCTCATCTTCTCGCCTACTAAATCACGTTTTATTCGAAGAGGGAACAAATTCGGCTTAAGCAAGTCTCCTCCTCCCTTCCCTAAATTTTACGGCAGATAACTCCCAGATTCCTCCGGTAGACATTGCTCGTATCTAGGCCTTCTTCGTGTACCTGAGTCTGGTGCCACACTGTTGTCAGCAAAAAGTGAATCAGCTCACGCAACGTTCGGCCTCGTTTACAGATTGAAATTCCTTTTTTTTTTTTTATATAGTAGCCCTTTACGTGCGCTTGCTCGACAAATCTGCATCCAAGGTGTGTAGCCCCACCGCTCTCTAAGTCGCCGCCAGCTGCCCCATTGTATGCTGTTCGGACCTTTTTGCACAAATTCCGTAAACTTTAACCAGAGCAGAGATACTTATCTAAGCAACATAGCTACGAATTTTGGCAACACGCGTGCTGACATGCCACCTTGTGCGCTCTATCTTCCAGCCACTGAGAGGAGAGTACACTATCTCCCTCAAGCCATCAGATTTCCTTAAAGCTACCAAACACGAAGTTAAGCGCGCTATAAGACATCTCCCTCGATCGTTTCACACACATACCCTTTCTTCAACAGTACTCTAGCCTAATTAACGAAGTGATGAGCGTGAGACAAACACAAAACCGGTCCTGACATCACCGTTCCAAGACACATCCTCCTCACACATACTGCGACCTAACTGAAAACCATTCAATAGTCAGAATGCATGTCGCTCTCGGCTGCACTCAATTCAAGAAGCCAAAAAAACTTGCCAAAACAAACTAGAGCAATCTGGAACAATTTGGGCGCAATTGAGCGTGATAGAAGTCATTCTAAATAAACCTAGTCACGTCGCACGTCACAGAACACAGATAAACAAACACTACAAAGCTTCGCGGCAGTATATAGGTGTACTACCTCCTGGGTGAAGTTGCATATCTCGATGACGCACAGCCTTCCGGTGGCCGTGGAGCACTTGAAGAGGCGCGCGTCGAGCAGTGGGTTGTTCACCTCCTGGTGTCCCTTCTTGTATTCGCCCTTGCCGCCGATCGACTTCCAGAACTCCTCCGGCTCCGAGCCCTCCTTCACTTCGATCGCCTGCCTGCGAAAGGTGGCGAAGTGAAAAACACCCACTCTATATTGAAGCCGAGATAGAATCATTGGGCGAGGGCTCATAAACTCGCGCACGTGACTATTTCTACAGTCGGACAAAACTCAAGAACGCAGCGGCGACCCCTCGAAAGAGGGCCGTCAATGCCTGAGGCAGGAGCGATGTCTTTGAGTTGCTTTCATCGTTACGTTTTTTGGTCGCGTCTATCGGGTTTAGGCACGTTGCGCTTCACGCGTTGTCACTTAATGTTGTTACACAAAAACAAATGTTGGCACAGAAAAAAATGTCCAACTTTCTTGAAATTCTGACTGAATTCAATCAGGTCAGGTTGAGAAAGGTCTTCAGAAATTGTCTTCAATTCAACTGTTGCATTTATTAGAATGCTTTTGCAACTCTAGATAATTTCTTCGCTAAATTTTCAGCTCTTTCCCTTCTCTTCTATTGTAATTGTTTGCATACCCCCTATTCCGTGCTCTAAAAGTAAAAGAGGACGTAAAAAACTGAACTGTTCTCCCTTGTTCGCAATTTAAGGTGAGACTTATTTTAGAGCTCTTAAAATACATATGGCGACACCTACCGCCGAGAAAAAACATCCATCCATTTAGGAACACTCACCTATCAGGCGACACAAGCTTTGCTACGTTGTGACCCATGGCGATCTCTGACGGATCGGCAAACTGTGCGCAGAGGGTAGAGAATAAAAGAACTTCACTGAAACGCGCATATCTTTGGATAACTCTGGCGTAAATTTACCGCCAAAATATTTTGATAGAAAATGTTTATCGTTATGTAAAAAAGCAACTGGATGCGACACCTACCTCTCCCAACCATAAGAAGGTTGACTTTGGTGTTTCTAGCACGAACACGTCCTCGGAATTCAATGAAGCCGCCACTTCATCAACCTGTCGAAACAATGTCATACATGCATAACTTAGCAAATGCTTAAAATATCTCAATTCATGGTACATGGGGAGATCTAAGCAATATAACAGTTTGGTAGTATTTATCAGGTGTTTAGTGAATGGGCTCTTTACACATTCCACTCAAGCTCGCAATTAATGTCGTTCAAAAAACCATCGCCCTGCATATGTATGGTGACGGAAAATTCAAATCTCATTTCAAAGCTCAGATCTCATTTAGACTGACATGGCAACCTGGAGCCAGGATGCAAATAAAGCAAAATGTGAATTAAAGGTTTCCAAATTATTATCTCTTGTCTTCATGTATCGATGCCATTGAAATGCTGTCGGAGGCTTAGTCGATGTTATATCCCAGCTCTTGCCTGGATTGCCCGGACGTCGACGTCCGAGGTTCCCTTGACGTGGAACATGCGCGTTCCATCCACGTCGTAGGTGTCGTGGTCCCTGAGGTTACGGAATCCGCTAGCGTGCCCGCCGCTAAAGATGATCATGCGTCCCTTGAACATGCGCAGGAAGTGCTCCGGCTCATGGCCCTGGACCACACGGACCTGCACAGCAGTTGTGTCAAAAATGTTGTTAGCGGGATCTTTGGATGTTTATTGTGCTGTAAAAATATTGATTGCGTGTCGAACGATTGCTACAACAGCGTTGTTACAACGTGGCTCAGTTGTTGTTAAGAGTGGTAGTGCTTTCGGATGTTGTTAGACTGCTGTTGCAGTGTTCTTTGGATGCTGTTAGAGTGCGTCTGGGGTGTTGTGAGGGTGCTGTTCGGCGCAGCTGCGCAGCGTCACTTGTCTTAGGCAGCTCTCGCGGTGTAGCAGCCACAGCTAAACACTCACTACATAGACTAGTGAATACAATATCGAAGACATGTTCAGAGGGCATGCGGTTATGCGCGCACGGGTAAAAATTCTTTCCGATCTTTCCAACTTTCCGATCTAAAGAAATGCGTACATTTGACGTTAATTTCAGCTGCATTGCCGTAAAGAATATTTAAAAATGGAACTCAGCATTTATGTTAACGGCCTTCAATGTTCTCTCTTACCGTTAAGAGTAGAAAAGTTATTAATTTTAGTCAATCAATTTTTTACAGACGTCTATCACGTACATTATGTCCGCCTTGCGGCAAAATCCCCCTGCGAAGAGAGCACCGATGTATTCCTCGTAGGGTTTAAAATAACGATCCGTAAACAGATTTAAAAAAAAGCACTCGGTATATACAAAGCCGGTGGTAGCGGGAAGGGCATGATAAAAACAAATATGCGGCACCTAGTGGACACCGCGTTCATCGGTATATTGTTTATCTTAACGTGTCCATAGACACACGTAACTAGTTCATTGCGCTCACGTGGTTAAGTGTTAATTTATAGTGTTTGTTATGTGTGCACCTCCACAATAATACGCGATATATGAATATGACATAAAATCAAAATTGCGGTAAAAAGAACGTCCATGCTTCCGTCTGCCAGCTAGTAAATAAATGATTCGTAAAAGTGTAACGGAAATATCGAGTCGGTTGGGCGGCACGTTTATGGACAGTCAAACTGCGCCCCGGAAATTCCGGCCCTCTTCTTAAGGCGGTAGTCAAAAATACGAAACGATGCACCTTTTTCTTTCGACGCTGCTTTTACAAGCTTAAACACAATATTTTGATGTTTCCACTAATATTGCGAACTGCTCCGAATGCCGCTGTCAAAACATATTGTGAAGCTCATCGATGTCTCGTAATGACATCCCCTGGTTAGTGTAGCGTATGCTGCAGCAAACTGTTCTATACGGGTATCCCAAACATTTTTAGGAGGTGTACCTGAATGGCCTTCCCGCAGAGGTCGTTGTCCATCTTCACGGCCCAGATCGCAGAGGCAGCCTTTTCATCCTGGCTACTCTCATTTCCCTGTGATTTTCGAGGAAGAGGTCAGAAACCAGAGGTAATATACATAAAATGCAATAAGAGGAAGCGCTCGCCTCTGCAAATAAAGTATAACAAAAAGTCTTCCACCTGATGCTAACATCGAGTGGTTGAGCGTGCGTGCGCCATCACAATCACACGGAGAATTGTGCATACTGCTTATATTAAGGTAGCTGCGCTGGAGCGGACACTAGTTTCGGAGTTCTACAAAGAGAGCAGCCTACATTGCCGCGTTTTTCGGCGAGTAAGGGGCTCAGTTTACCTTGCTGACGATGGTAAACGACAAAGCCGTTTTCTCATCACGCATGACAAAAGAGTTATTTCAGCACACCACAGAAGGGCAAAATGTAAAAAAAAGAAGGAAGATTATAATGAGAAGTCATTAGTAGCGAAAGAAGTTCGGTGTCAGCAGCACGCATCTGGGGATCCTGCATACGTTCACGGCGGCGTCAAATGGCAAGCAGATAGGGCGTGGCGATGCCAAAAAAAGATAAAAATTAACCAGGGAGGTCGGATGCATACTGTAGTACCCTGCCGCGCTTCACACGGTTTTCTACGGGCAATAAGCTTTTAACGTCCGTTGTGCCTGTACATAGTAACGTCGGTTGTGTGCACAGGCACACTCACATGATTTCTATAAACACTCAACATCTAAACACGCTCAAACATATACTGACCAGCCAAAAGTTACGTTTAAAATAGAACTAAGGTTTGTCCCCGCGACAATTATGAGTTGAGATCACCCGGGAAGCGTTTTCAAACGCCCGACTTGGCCGTATGTTTATTTTTCTGAAAGCAGGCGGTCAAAGTAGGTGACCAGATTAAGAAAAACGACTGCCACCGAAATATTGTGATCGGTGTGCTTATACTTCTTTAGTGCAACTACACACTGCCGTACCAGAGCCTCTCCTGAAGTGCGCTTACCTGCCAAAAGTATATAATGTAGCGTTCGCTGTATCCTCTCTTGTAGGTGTACTTGATGACGTAGCTGTCCCCGCCGAAGAAGAAACCGTAGATGGCCGGATCTACGGGGGCCAGCTCGAAGTTCTCGACGCGGAAAATCTGGCAAAATTAAAGATGGCAGGTATGCTTTCGCGAAGTCACAAGATATGCACACTGATATACTCGATTCCAACAACGAATCGCTCGGTTTAGAATAAGCGGAACTGATGTGCACATGCTCGCTATGCGCGAAAGCTTTGCGCTGTTTTCCTGGATTTGTGCCCATTCAAAGATCCGCATTTGGAATAAAGCCACCCCCGGCAAGCTGCCAAGAATGGTGGTGGGTGCAACCTAATGAGAGAGGAGATTCACTGCTTTGCACGCAAAATCTATTACATAGTGAAAGTTATTGACCAGCGGCCTCTTATATTGTTGAAGGGCTAATGCCTTTTCACTGCTTTTCATTCCTTAGAATCAATTATCCTTAAATGCGTTGAATAGAGAGCATTCTTTCCATCCTTTCGTTGTCGTTCAGTTCACTGCCCGGAAATCCGCAAAATGCAGGTTATTAATATTCCTTCATGGACAGCGATGAATCGTGAAATATTATAACAGGCTTATATTTAAACCCGAGCATTCTGATTGCTCAAACCCCTGACGCCCTGAAAAGTTCAACCAAACCCCCAAATTTTCAGGGCGCAAAAAAAAAAAAAAAAAAAAAAAAAAAAAAGAAAGAAAACTCGCTAGTTGCTACCATGCGAGTCTCAAAGCCAGTGTCTCGGATAATAAATCTCCACCGGAATGGACACAATGCATTCCAGCATTTTCATATTTTCTCGTCGAAACGACGAAATAACACTGATGCAGATATTACCTGCGCGTGGGCTTGGAATCGTGCTAAGTGCATGCAGTTGCCATTGGCTGATTCAAACTTTAGTCACACCGTTTCTTTTACAAAATCGTTAGCTGTCCTCTACTAGCTCAATTCACGTTTACAACTTCCATAAAACAGCTCATCTTCATTGAATTCATTACACTGATGCTATCTCCAAAACTACACTCGCACGTATACTCGAACCACATTCGACGCACAAACCAAGTGTTATGCGGCAAGGCTCACCTCCATTGTTCCGGACCCGTCGTCAGGCATGAAGCCGCAGGCATTGCCCAGGTTCTTGGCAAGCAGGCGCCTCTTCTCGCGATGCAGGTCGCTCACCTTGAACGACTTGTCCATCTCTGCGCAAGGAATAGGAGCATAAAGAGAGATTATTGCACATTCTCGCACACATATACGTCACTTCATTTCGTACAAAAACATGGCCCATATCACTAAAATGTATCACCTTGCAATGTTTCTCAAGCGTGGTGATTTAATCCGTTATTCGAGCTTCACAAGCCAGAGCTGCACTTGGAGTGACGAAAGCCGCAGCGGAACGGTACGAATAAATTTCTCCTATTTAACGCCGGGTGAAGTCTTCGCACATGAGCGCATGTCACCACTACACTACGGCTGCCACAACAGGAAATTGAATCAGGTATCTAGTGCATGGCTGCTGGCCGTTATATCCCGTCAATAACCGCGGAAGTTGCTTTCGGGTGAGAAATCTGCAAGTAAAGCGCGATATCAGCTGCACGCATAGGTATACAATGCCTTCATTTCCTGGAATTGTTTTACTGTTTTCCTTTCAGGTAATCGGTTACTGGCTTTATTAATCACCACTGCCGCGTACTAGTGACGCCACCGGCGCTTACACAATGCGAAGTCACTGGACATTTATGAGCATGGGCGACGTCAATCTTCGAGAGATGGCACAACCCTCACTCCTATTCCTTCCTGAAATTCCGGCCGGCTGACAATTGCGGAGAAACGCGTTCACCACAAATTCATCATAGTCTGGGCCGGTTTCAGTAGAAATACACCTGTATTCCATGAAATCGGACAAATATCGTTACATTCGACACCTAAAAGGCAAGACACGTTGCGCATTGATTGTAAACGGCTGCTGTTGGACAAATAGGAACGTTCATTAATAAGACAGAGAGATCACATGAGCTGAATAAATGAATAATGAGAGTAGAAATTTCGAGAACACCACGCGACTTAAATTTGTCTAAGGAGCGTCTCTTCGAGCGATAATCGCTTAGCAAAGCGAATACGAGTGGTAGGCAAGCAATGAGCAGTGGTCGCGCGCGCGCGAGTGATTTGCAGGCGCGTATGCGCGTGAACACTGTGCGCATATAGCAATCGAACCTGCGATGCGGTTGAGAGCCCCCTTGCGGCCGAAGATGCTGCTGTGCTCGTGCTCCTTCCAGGAGGCAAAGTACTGCTTGAAGATAGGGGGCTCGGCGCCGCAGATGACGCGGGTCACCTGGCACCATTCCGGATATCCCCGGTACTTCAGGTATTTCTGCATGGAGAAGGCACATGAGTAAAAGTACTGTGTGGGTACGTGCGTCTAACATCCGTGTCCATCATACACAACAGACGTGTCTTATTTACACGAATGAGTGTGTACCAGCGCTAGTGCGTCCGCAGACCTCAGAAATAAAAGAAAAATCGAGTGAGTATGTCAACAAGATGTGAGGGATTTGCGGTAGAAATGAAGCTTTTAAGATGACTGAATCGGCGCCTAAGCCTTTGTGATAAAGGCGAAGTTGTATCTTTGGCCACTAGAAAGCTGGCTTTTGTTACAAACAGTTTGCAACACTAAACCGGATGCCTCATTACTGGCAAACGTCCAACGCGGTTCCGCGCGATAATAGACATCGCTAAGCCCCGATATGGTTTTGTGTGCTAACTGCACAATAGGTCCACTTGGAATAGACAAGAAACTTCGTATCCCGGCCTTGTCGTATTAGGTTTATGTTCCTACCACGTCTTCAGCCGGTACGACAATTCTGCCTCCTCTAGGCCTTGGCTATGCTACCTCCACATCATATGGTACTCGCGTACTCCACCTGTGAGACCACTTTGTCACGCTCAATACGGGCAACTTTGTCCCTTCTTGACACGTGAGCTGAGCCCGTGAACGCATGTGATTGCGATCACTGAATCACTGCGTATCAGTTTTATGATTATCCTTCTGCGGCCTGGTAGCATAACCCTCGCGCTTGCAAATTAATTTTGGCTCAACTTAAGGTCCAATTTTATGCACTAGCGCTCTGAGACTAGTATCGAGCTCCCAGCAAGCGCTAAATGCTCTTATAATACACTTATCGGTACCGAATAGTGCGCTTTCCACTTTACAGGAATCTAAAGGCAACCATCAAACTTCGATTTATCGCTGAAAGCTCCAACTGACACCTTCAGAAGAATTTAATCGAACGGAAGCATAATCTCAAGAGAACGAGTTCCGATAATATCTCGCTCTTTGCCGTCACAAGCTTGAGAGAAAGGAGGCCCACACCTGCGCCAGTAGCATGGACTCCTTGCGTTCCTTGGAACTGGCTCCCTTGCCGACCCAGACGAAGAGTCCCGACATGCCGCCATCCAGAAGAAAGCAGTCCTGGCGTGATAAGAGAGACACATATTGTGAGTGCTTAGAATCCCTGAACGCACATGCATACAAAATTACAGCCTAACCCATATTCCGTTCGAGTCGCTCTATTTGAGAGAAAATAACTGAAAGCGACACTATTTTAAAAAATGTCCACTGCGAATATACAAGGTCATCGCAGTCCTTGCATTACCGTGCGAAGCTCTTGTGGCTTCGCTCCCCTACTTTCTCCCGCTTGGAGTGTCGATATGTACAGGGTCGTCCACATTTAAGGCGAACACACGAGAACGTGGTCAGTCTCTTCGGATCCCTGTTAGCCAGAACCGCTTGCGCGCTAATTTGAAATGACAGCCATGGAGAAGCACCACCTCCAAATCTCTCAACGCCTGCTTGTTTCGATATGCCGCCGTGTCGGATGCAATGACCCTCCGCAGAGAGTGACTACATTTGTTCCATGAAAGTTATTTTTTGGCCTAGTTACCAATGACGCATTTATATTCACAAGTTGAGCGCGAATGGACGGAGAGAGATCGTCCTCTCTGTGTAGTCCCTGTTCTTTCGCGTTCAAGGTATGACACTAATGAATATAACTGCTTAATGTGCGCGCCCTCTCGATGTACTAGCAGAGTCACCTCGTTCCTCAAGGTGCTGACAGCAGTCGGAAAGGCTCGCTGGCCCAAAAAACAGTGACAGCGATTTCTCGATTTAAATTTCGATTTCAATTCTTTCTTCTCCTAAATTCGGCGGACTTTCCGAAATTCACGAACATTTTCTGCCAACTACACAGGCGCACATTACGTTAGGATATGTTTCGTTAATAACTAAGAATTGTAAATCTAGCAACTTTGTGGAAAAATTAACAGCACTTAATTGAAATCGTACTGTGTCCTGTGTACGTGTTGCGTATTGCGTATTGCTATAGTTTGCTCTAATGACCTTATGCTTGTCACCCGAAGAGGTATACTTATCCGCTGAAGACATGGTATGTAATTCACCATATTAGCCTCGTAGATTTTGTATTTTTTTAGCTTTCCCTGCTGTATTTCACGCTGTGCCCTCTGCGAATTGTTCTGCAGCTTTGCATTGTTTGTATCTGCAAATTTCATATATCGCTGCCGCTGCTGTATTTTCAAGACGCATAAAATGTTGTTTGTACCCCCCCCCCCCCCCTTCACCTGATCTATAACAATGCTCTAGACCTAATGTAGGTCTCGTATAAACAAAATAAATATTGCGTTAGCACTGTGATATAGCACACTGCACAGTACGTATGTTACGTAGCCCTCAGCTTTCTTTGCCTTTTGTTCAACTTACGTTAGGGTCCAGAAGAGTTTGAGCCAAAGGCCGTTCACCCACTCTTTCCACCTTCAGCTCCCCATCAGCGTCCGAAATCCTGAAAAATGGTATAACAAAGTTTTCAATCCGCTTAAATCGAGAATTTAAATGAAGCGAACCAACACGCTAAAATTTTAAGTGAATATCTTGTGTACAAATCGCTTACAAAGTTTTCTCAGTTTTAACAACCGCATTCCTTCGAACGTTAAAACTGCAAACCGGAATCACACAGCCGTTTCGCGACCTCCTTTGACTCAGTACACGAATGCCGTCACCACATTGCGCTTTGAAATGCGTAGGTCCAGAGCTGCTATGCAGCTGTTAACTTGAGCTAGCATCGCCATAGCTTTGAATAAGACCACCGCTTATTTTCATTCCTTGCAAGTTTCTTCCCTTCAGCATGGAACAGACAGCGACTTCATGCGATTGTAACTCGTTTTTTTTTTTTCTCTCTCTTCACCCAACCTTTTGGTTCACGAGAAAGCACTAATTGCTTTTCATTTTGGCAACTCTGCGCCATCCCGACCACTTCTCCATTTTTTTTCTCGGCAACGTGACCAGCAGCGCAATTTCGCGATAAAAATGCCCATTATTGCACTTCAAGACATGCAGCGTTGATAGAAGGACGACAGAAAAAAGGCAAAACTGCACTGACCTACCAACTTAATCTGAGAAAGCGCCGAACGGTGCGTTATGAAGTGCAACATGCCTTGCTATGCCTACATTCCTGATTATACATTAAGCCAGGAAGACCTTATGAACGCACATGCTCTGAATTAAATGTCCCCATTTGCAATCATGCTTTGAAAACGTGCTCTCCAGACCATAACAACGAAGGTGAGGAAGCTTCCAGCAGAAATCAGCTACATGCTTCCGAATGGGAAGTGAACACACCATCGCGCAGGACAGCGCACAAGAGCACGTGGACACGACACACGCAGAAACCAACCAGCCGAGAGCATATTTTTAAGACATACAACGAGGATTGCCAGTTCAAAATTATAGTATACGTAACGCGAACAGGCGATCTAGAGCACGACATATTTCACGGAAACAATGTCTGGGAAAAAGAAAACAAACGCTCAGCAAATATAATTTAAACTTTGCCACAGTAAATAAAAGACGAAAGTCGTATTTTCACTTTTTTAATTAGCAAAAGTGTCGACGAGGACGACGATCTGCACAGGGCACGCGAAAAAGTAAGCACAAGAATTCCCGGCGCCGAAGATGCATATAAGGCCACGTCGACAGAGCGCCTTTTCTCCGCGCGCGCTTCGCGCTCGTTTTATGCGCGAGAGAAGCGTAAATTAGGCTCGCTAATTAAACAGCACGCGGACGGAGACTGGATGATGCCTGCCTCTGCTGCGCTGAGGGAACAGAGGAGCGCGCGGTTCAGTACGCGAAGGAGGCCAGAAAGAATGAAGGCACACAAGCATACGCCGCCCGTGTTAAGCTAGTTTAAATGAACACTGCCGATAACTTCGTTAGTCTTTTGCTCTCTTCTAATTTTGACAGCTCTGCTTTTCTCGACTTTGAACCGGTACTAATGCGAAGGCGTTCAAACTCCGATTCAGCGGCGTCGGTGTGTCGGGGAAATCCGGATTGCTCGAAAAGATTTGATGAAGCGATGGAATTGGAAAACAAATTAATTGCGCCCGAAACTGAACTTTACGGAGGGGGAGAAGAGAAGCGAACTGGAAGCCATTTGAATCCGAGTCAGGGACTCTTAACCCTAAGCCACGCAGACACCTTGGTACAGCTTAATTATATTTTGGACATTTATATTACTGTCGAGAAAACCTTTCATATATTATGGTAGTTTACAACCGTATTCTGTTGACTATGTAAGACATTATAGAGGCAATATTTATGGTAGTGAGCTCCATCTCGCAAGCATGCACGAAATCACTGAACTGCGGCAGATTTTAAACCAAAAACTTAAATTACCAGTGTTTGTGATTGGAAGCGCTATCTCACATACACACGACAAAATACGAAACAGTTGATGCCTCCCGCCTCCGTCATCCGGTTTGTTTACTTCCGGTGCAAGCCCCCGCTTGCCTGCCCATCGGACGAACCGTTTGCGTGCTTTCCACCGCAGTCATTGCAAACGCGCTGTAGACTCGTATCTAAAGGCTTCACTTCTGCAAATGAAAAACGTGATCGGCTTAGAACCCTACAGGTACTATCTGAGCAGAAACTGGATGCAGAACGCCGGCAACGGCAGCAACGACTCGTCGGCGAGCTCGCGGGGCTCGCCCGGCGCACATGCTATTGGGCACCCTGCCACAGGCCGGATAGATGCGGCGGCGTACTTCCCCCCCTCCCTTTTAGATGGGCTGCACCCGGTGGCGGCCGCGCAAACGATTACAGAGGAGCTAACTGACTGACCCTCCGCCGGAAGTGTAGCCATGACGCCGTGCTTGAAGTTAATGGAAGCGCTGGGCTTCCCATTCACTCGTGTCATCACCATAGTTGTTACGAACGCCGTATAAGAAAACAGTTCCCAAAACAATCGTTACCCGCTTACCTTAACAGCCCTGGAATTTCAAAAAGCAAGGGCATCAGTAAAAGTCGTTGACACCGTTTCAAGGAGTTAAACATTGTGCAAATGCTGAGACATTTACCAGCAATCATCGAACCGATTTACTAGTTTCTAACTTAAGTGTCCGCAAAAATCTGTTTGGCAGAAAAAGACGGCTTTATTGTGGAGAAATTTGTGTTTTGATTATGCAACGCTGCCACACCACGAAGCGAGAAATAGTGTGCGTAGTAGTAGCCTTCACAACTTCGGGGATTCATTTCTTTTGTCCAGTTTTTTTTTTTTTTTTTTCATGTGGGTGGTGCGGCATTTGACTCGCTTATGACACGAACGAGGTTGCATCAGCGGGGGGGGGGGGGGGGGGGGGGGCAGAACTTTAGCACGAGATCATTGAACTTGCTTGACCGAGAAAACATCAAGCAGGTTTTGCGAAACGCACGTATATAGTCGCGTATAAAGCCAATGCTACAGGCACTATTTCAGAAAGTGTCTCGTCGGCCGAGTTGCGCAAACAACGTTGACCGGGAGCGCAGCTTATACGCGCTCCGCGGGTGTGCTTGCTATGCGCGGCGCTGTTTCGATAAGCCACAGCTCAGAGGGGGGTTAAGACGCTCCTCTGTTCTAAAAATAGCTCCGACAGCTGCACCGCGTCCCTTACCGACGCCTATTCCGCGTATCCGAGCCGCAGGGCCCGCCCGACTGCCGCGAATTCGCTATCCTTATGGGGCGCTCAAGAAACTGTCTGCAAGGCCGGACTGGTGGGATGCGTGATGCGTGGTTGCTGGGATGCGTGAAGATGCACTAGATGAACTGAGTTTGCTATGCTCGTACGAGAGTGGCTGATAAAGTTTACCGAGGCCTCTTAAGTAATGCGTGTTTGTCATTTGTCTCCTTACTAAGCCGCCTATCCTGTGAAAGCTCTTTGCTACTAGGCCACTATTCTCAACCAATCTCTAGACATAAACGACCATCTTTGGCAACTAATAAATGGTCGTCGCGGGAGAGTTATCGATGGCACACACTCCACAGGGAAGTTGGATGATGTTGTCTGGCACAATATAGATACGGGGGCCCTGAGACGTCCTCCCATTGTGTACGTTGCGGTGGCCCTTGAACACAGAGATAACTGTCGTCTCGATCACGAAATTCCTTGCATTGTCATGTGGAAATTATCGCCAGAAGTGTCTCCTCAGAGTCGGGGAGTGGGCGAGAAAGAATGCCAACCAAGTCTTACAGCGTGATTACAAGCTGGCAGTGCGATTTATACCGGCGTAGACCGGAGCAGTCATATCGCAATAGCTGCCTCGACCGTTCGACGCCTGCTTCACGGGATGGAATACTCCCGACGAAACGTAATTCCGTTTTGTCGTTGCCTCCGAAGGAGAACTGTGACTAATAAGCATTCGTTTCATTCAGCCAGTACGGCACGGCTCGTCTCATAGCTTCCTAAAAGACAAGCGGACTCGTAATCGCCCCGCTGACCGGAACTAAAATGTTCTACACTCCCAAAATACTACCGAGAATTCGTCTCCACCATACGCGAAAAATATCTTGACTGTGTTGAGGTGCTGTGGTTGCCATGGACCCCCTTATACAGGACCGAGTGCTACACATGAAATACATTAAATCATGATTGTGTGACTTTAATCTTATGATCACGAGTAGCCGCCTAACAACGGAGTTTAGCTAGCAGGTTCCTTTGCAGCTCATCTGTTGCAGAAACTGTAGTCTTCCATTGTACACCTTACGTGGGCACCA